>NC_087220.1:39661313-39731313 GCF_015104395.2 Macrobrachium nipponense | reverse complement strand
TACGATAATTTGGTCTGATACATCTGGGAACCCTACTCGGGCAGGAGAGCAGCATCAAAACGACACATGGCCACACAAGAGACGCCACCCTCCCTCCCTCGCGTCGCTCTCAGCAGTCAAAGATATCCTCGTACTACTTCTGTGCAAATAAGTCATTGTCACGTTTGGATAGGAAATTGCCTTTAATAGAAAACCTGTGTTAAACTTGACGATAGACCACTTATGACAGAACGGTCTTTTGATTCTTTGCTGCAGTAGTAGAAGTCAGTCTCACAAAACAAACGACAACCCATCTCTCCCGAAGAATCTTTCAGGAAATTGTTACCTTATTGGCAGTAAATTTGTGATAATAAAAGGTTAAAATCCATATTTTCTTTTTACTTCCCTTGCAGTTATTACTTTAAGGGAAGTGAAAAGAAAATGTGGATTTTAACTTTTTATTATTGCAAAACTAACAGCATATAGGGTTACTTCCTTAGAGAGACTTAGACAAACAAAGGAACCAGAATCAATTGCAAATAATATAAAACTAAATTAATAATTGGCTGCATTATGTTGAAATAAAACGATTTACGGGTATTTAAAAAAAGTAGTAAAATGGTAAACTTTACATAAAAGAAAGTAACGCAAGGAAAAATCAGTTATGCTTGTACATTTCACTGCTAACATTAATGAAGAAAGTACAAATTACCACGAATATTTCATAAATCAGTGATGCTGCTGCACTGAGAATTCGTATAGTTATCAAGTCTATGCAGCTGGACAAGGCTTATTTGTGAGTTTACGTAGAGATTGGGAGTCGAATGCATGACACCGATGGCCACATTTGTGGGCCACTCGTTCTATTCTACTTCTTCCATTTCTTAAAAAAAAAAAATGAAATTTTATGGAGTGGATCACGGGGATCCCACAAAGCTCTCCTCCGAAACACCTCCTCAATTAATTGATTCTAATGTAGCCACTACCGCCAGACACGACAGACTGAACAGGTGACGCTTCGACAACTGATTGTCTGTTCATCTGTACGTTAGTGACCATGTCAAGTTCGAGGGTCTATTTATGTATTGTGGTCCTTTCGAAATATTCACTTTAAATTCAGTAATGAACTCATCCCCATGGAAAGCATTTAGACCATGCAAGAACTCGGTCTATTTGTTTGACTCTTTATTGGGAACAACAATACACACATGAGAGGTGTTGAAATAACTGCTAATGTAAGTATGCATTACAGATATGGCATAATTAACTCGTTATTGTTTCTGAACAGATAATAAATGTAGTCACTTTACACATAAAAGTTTCTATGTTACTATCATTTACTTGAACAATGATGATATGCTTTAAACAATTTCTAGGTTACAAATGAAAGTTCTTGAATAAGGGAACTAACTTCACAACATAGTTACCAATATAATCAATAAAAGGAAGTAACCTTTCAATTAACATTGCCCATAATCATATAGAAAATGGCGTTGTTTTGGGACAAGACCCCTGGAACTGCCGCGGTATTTTAAAACATGTTAATTACATTCCATATTTATATTGTTTATGTAGCACTTACACATGTTCTCTTGTTTGGGGAAATGAAGGGTGGTGATGTGCCATTTATTCCTTGTCCTGTAGTGACAGACAAACCATTGAGGATTAGTCCTATGGTAGAGTTGGAGAAGAAAACCCCCACCTGTTTCCTGGTTGTGTAACTACAAGAAGTATGAAGAGGACTACGACTGCAAGTGAAGAAACTGAGGATTTACACACCTAAGAAGGATCAAGTGAAGGATCTTTGTGCTTAGAAGAATTGTTCCAGGGAAGTGATGTTCCCTTAATGCTGACCAAGAAGAGATTTCCCATGAAGAAGACGACGACAACGAAGAAGAAGAACCTGTCGTTCCTGAAGAGACTCCGAGTAGTCAAAGTGTTCCTGAAGACAGTAGTGAAACTACAGTAGCTGAGTTAGCAGATATTGAGAATTCAAACCTTGAAGTTGGCCAAGTGACAAGAGAGAAGCTAATGTACTTGCAGAAGAAGGATGCATCGTTAGCTGATATGTTCTTCAGAGTTGTTGATCGAGAAGAGATGCAACAAACTCCTACCTGTTATTATCTGAAGGAAGGTTTGCTGATGAGGTAGTATAGACCTACAGATATACCAGGAGATGCTGTATGAGGTGAATATTATCAAGTTTTGATTCCATATCCATTGAGGAGGCAAGTGGTAGCAGTAGCTCATGAGTCTGGACATATGGGAATCAGAAAGACTGTGGAGAAGATCATGAAATATTTTTTCTGGCCTGGACTTCACAAAGATGTTAGCAGGTTCTGTCGTGAGTGTCATACCTGCCAGATAGCTGCACAAGACAAAGAAAGGAAATGGGTATTTGTTAACATTAATGTGTCCTGTGACATGATATCCAGAGGCAATCCCTGTTAGTAACATATCTGCCAAGATAGTTGTTGAAAAACTTGTGGAGTTGTTTTTTCTCAAGTTTGGTATACCAGAAATAGTACAAAGTGATAGAGGAACCAACTTTACTTCAAAGTTATTCCAGGATGTGATGAATTTGTTAGTAGTGAAACAACAGTTATCCACTGCTTATCATCCAGAAACTCAAGGTGCCTTGGAAAGGTTCCACCAGACATTGAAAAGTATGCTGACAGAGTATTGTTCTGAGTCAGGAAGAGAAGGGGATGTTGGTTTACCATTAATGTTGTTTGAAGTTAGAGGTGCTTATCAAGAAAGTATGGGATGTTCACCTAATGAAATGATTTTTGGAAGAGAAGTTAGAGGACCGTTGAAGATTCTTGCAGAAAATTGGGAAGAAAATCAAGAGGAAAGCCAAGGAGAGTATGTGAAGAACTTAAGGAAAAGGTTGAAAGAGATTAGAAAAAATTCTTCTTTAGAAAATCTAAAAGTGAGTCAAGAGAAAATGAAAAGGGATATGATGCTAAGACTAAGCTAAGAAGTTTTAGAGTTTGGTCAACAAGTGTTAGTGTTCTTACCTGTTCAAGAGACTTTCCCTTACTAATAAATTTCAAGGTCCTTACAAGATAACTGAGTTGAGTGAGAGAACTTATGTGATTGAAACACCAGAAAGAAGAAGAATACAAAGGAAGATACATGTGAAGCTCTTGAAGCCCTATTTCTCAGAAACTAAAACTGAGTGAAACTGTGTCAATAACACAAACAACTTCATCTACAGAAGACGATGATGGCTATGAATTGGGAGCTGAAAGCAAGATGAATAATTCTTCAATTTCGGAAAATTTGGAGGATAAGTTGAAACATCTGAGTGTTGAACAAGGTGAAGACTTAAGTAAAGTGATTAGAAGTTTCCCAGACATTTTTGCAGATGTACCTAAGGGTACTGATCTGACCAAGCATGAGATCAAGATTCAAGAAGATGGAAAACCATTCAAGCAGAGAGCCTATCGCTTATCGCCTTATCATCACTATGCTTTGAAGAAAGAAGTTGAGTATTTGCTGCAACATAGATTAGCAGAACCCAGTTCAAGTCACTTCAGTGTGTGTTAGTGAAGAAACCAGATGGGTCATTTAGGATTTGTACTGATTATAGGAAACTGAATTCTATCAGTGTGGCTGACAATTATCCTTTGCCTCTTATAGATCAGTTACTTGATAATATTGGGCAAGCCAAGTTTGTTTCCAAGATAGACTTGTTGAAAGGATATTATCAAATTCCCTTAGATGAGAATGCTAAGTTGCTGTCAGCTTTTATTACTCCTTTTGAACTGTATCAGTATACTGTTCTGCCATTTGGTCTGATGAATGCACCTGCAACATTCCAACGAGTGATGGATCAACTGCTAGGATCAATAGAAGGAGTAGGTGTGTACCTGGATGACATAGTGATTTACTCTACAATATGGGAAGAACATCTGAAGATTCTGAGGAAAGTTTTCAAGAAACTGCAAGAAGCAGGACTAACAGTCAACCTAGAGAAGAGTGAGTTTGGAAAAGCAACTGTGCAGTATCTTGGGTTTGAAGTTGGGAAAGGCCTCCTCGCTCCAGTAAATGCTAATGTAGAAGGTATCCGTAAGGCTACCCCCCCCACACCTACTACCGGAACAGCTACAGAGATTTTTAGGCATGGCTGGATTCTATCGTCGTTTCTGCCCAAACTTCTCAGCCGTAGTAGCTCCCTCGACAGACTTAACTAGTCCCAAAGCTAAGTTTGTTTGGACTCCAGAGTGTCAAGAATCCTTAGAGAAGGTAAAAGCCATTTTAACTTCAAGACCAGTACTTCAAGCTCCAGACTTCAACAAGAAGTTTGTGATACAAGTTGATGCTTCTGACTGTGGCATTGGAGCTGTTCTACCTCAAGAAGATGAAGATAATATCAACCCTCCTGTGTGCTTCATGTCTTCAAAACTAAAAAAACATCAGAAAGTATATTCGACAATCGAGAAGGAAACTTTAGCCTTAATCACAGCATTGAAAAAGTTTAAAGTGTATGTGAACAGACCTAGGAATGAATAAATTTTAGTGTTGTCTGATCACAATCCACTATCATTTATCCAGCGAATGAAAAATCATAATCAAAGACTGACCAGGTGGTCTTTGTGCTTACATCAGTATATCTTACGAATACAGCACATTTGTGGCCAAAACAATGTAGTTGCTGATTATTTATCCCGTTCCAAATCATTGGATTCAACACCGTGAGAACCAATCTTCTGGGGGGAGGTATATTATATGCTGGTACTTTCAAAATGCATATATCTTCTCACTAACTGTATAAAATGTTAGAAAAGAGTTTTGCAACATTTTCAGATTCCCTTATTTAGCCTAGAGTAATAGGAATGTCCTGAAAATGTATGTTCAAGATTTCACATAACACAATGTAAAAGAGCATAACATAGAATGTGAAAAGAGAGAGAGATTAACTGTGTCCATTCCAAGCTAGAATTGTATCCAATATCCTGTCAACCCGTTTGATTATGGGAGCTTGAGATCTCCGTTTTGTTGTGGATACATGTCATCGCGTCTGATAAGGGACTTCTGTTTCGATCGAATACGTCTTTGTTGAGCTTACTATGTACACGACTGGTTTCATACATGCATGTCTTTGCCGAAGCACGTGCATATTTCACGATTTTTCTGTAAGTTACGTCATGTTAGAAGCTTCTAGAAGGATTGCATTATCTTTCTGCATGCCCAAAACGTTTTGTGCAAAATCCACTGTCCAGCTTCCGTAAGGAAGAAAGTTTCTTTGTGACCTAGAACCGCATTGCGTTTAGATCTCTCTCTCTCTCTCACACCACTTTTGATTTCAAAGTAACGTAAAGACTTCAGAGTACATAATTGTTGGTCACTCATATAAATTTCAGATTTGATATTTCTTAGAGTTATTTAGTATTATTTAGTGTTTTTTGTTAAATCTGAACAAACATTGTACAAATGTGTAATGGTGCCTTTTGTTTTGAGAAATATTGTGAATTGGTGATTTTTTTTTTTTTAGCAAGCTGCAGCAGAAAGAAAATTGGTACCAAGGTAATGTTATAAAGTTTTTATTAGTTTGCAACTAATAGTTACAGTGGTTTGGTAAAGATTTAAACTAATAGTTACGGTGGTTTCATGAAACAAGTTTAAATTTTTTTCACATTGCAAATTTTTGTGTTTTGTGTTTGTTCCATTTTCATATTGAAGTGGTTTTTTTGTGCATTTATCCATTTTTGTTATTGAAGTGATTTTTTGTGTGCATTTATCCATTTTCTTATTCAAGTGTGTGTTTTTATTTTATATTCTGTGTGATTAGTGCTTTTTTACAGTTTTAGTATTTTCCACATTTTTCTGCATTTTCATTTGCATTCACAATTTAATTAACTTAGTTGTTTTCATTAATTAATCGGTACACATTTAATTGAATTTAACACTTGTGAATTAATTTGCATTTACGTACTTAGAATTCTTTTCAAGTTTTAGTGTTGTTTAGCAATTGAGAATTAATTTCCAGATTTTAATTATTGCCTAACACTTTTGAATTTCAATTGAATTAATTTTCTTGAGTTTTGTGATAAATTAGTTTTGATCTAATTTTACTTAATTAATTCAATTATTTATTACACATTGCTTTGTTTTCAAGTAACAGTACATTTCCCTGATATTGTGAATTTCACTTATAAATTTTGAGTTTAATAATAAATTTTTGTTTTTCAAATTTTTATAGGTGTTTTCTTTTTCACCAGTATAATTAAAATTATATTTAGGTAGCAACGTAGGGTGGTAATTGAGCTGTTTTCCTTCAATTTACTTAGAACCTGGGAAGTACTTAGACTTCTGAAATCAGGGAAATACTTAGACTTTTAAGTATTTCTTATATGTAATTAATTTGATTACATATAAGATGACTTCACACCTGTTTTAATGAACTTAGTCTGATTTTCTGCAATACTGGTAAGTTGTTTAAGGAATCACTATTGAATTTAGAGTATTCAGTCGTTTGGTACCTGTGATGAAGGTTCAGGTGTCTGGCTGTTTTGAGGTACTTATTTAATGATTGGTAAGTGTGGTGACCGGATACTTGGCACTTCTTCACAATATATATATATGTATATATATATATATATATATATATATATTATATATATATATATATATGATATAACTTAGTAATAAAAGCATCCGTTATTTCCCACAACTGTTATAGAGTAGCACTCAATTCAACCCCTTTTCAATAGAATCCACTATCATTTTTATTCCTGTGTCAGGGACGGAACGATTTGTATCATTCCGCGTTAGTGCATTTGTTCAAGTGCTGAAAGCTTTAGTTATAGGTTCTTCTGGTGATGCTGACCAATAAAAAAAAAACCACTTCTTTCTGTCGTCAGGATAATAGTTGCATTATTTATTTATACTTTCATCTGCTTTACTGTGTCTAACTGTTGTGTTCTTGAAACCCTTGAGCGTTTTGCTTCGCGTCGTGCATGACACATATTACGATCATGCTCCGCTCAAGGCAGAGAATCGATTTAAAAGTCAATATATCGCAGTAAAGCATATTATACCATTAATTCTTGTTTCCTTTTCGATGTTGCTTCACTTTCAGTAACAAAATAGAGTTGAAAAGGAGGAGAGAACTAGTACATACCTCACAGTGAGCAAGATTTCCAGAGCTAAGTCTAATGCGTGCGTATTTGACAAGACCTTCAGTTCAACTGTCTCGCACTCACCTGCTAATGAGAATTCCTGTCGCCCCCCCCCCCAACCCCCGAAAAGGAAAAGCCAGATTCATATGAAAAGAGATAAAAAAAATTATTCCTGCTTCCTCATAATTTATGACACAACGATAACGCCTCCTGAAGATAGATCTCTGAGCCTTCTTTGCTTTCTTTTGATAATATCGACGAATCTTTTTTTTCTCTCTCTTTTTTTATTTCCATTCTTTCCAAATACCTTTTGCTCACTAATACTCCCTCCAAGTCGTAGATTAATTGTTCACTGAGGTTCCCACGTCTTGTATCTCATATTGTTCCGTGTAATGGACTGTTTTCCAAGTAACCTGTTTTTCATAATTTCGGCTTTTAATGAATTGACGAGTTTTATTTTAACGCAGTTCATCAGTGAAAATATTATTTCCATGTATGCAGAAGAATGTGGTAAGAAAGGTCAGATAATTTTATGGTCCTTTTATATCTTTCAACTTGAACCAATATTCTAGAGTATTTTCTGCAGATGTTGGTACTTGACTGACAATTTAAAAACGCTGGTTTCAGATTTTTCTCAAAAGAAAACCCCGGAACTCTGATGGGTCTTGAAAACCCTAGATTTCAGACTTCACACAAAAAAAAATAAATAAATAAAAACAGAAACCCGGTTGTGAATTTAAAAAACCAGATCTGGGGTCGAATAACAAAAATCAATATTGGCACACACCTGCGTCACTAGTGTTATGATTAGTAAGGTAAACTAGAGCAGCCTTGGCCAAGAGTATTCGTTGCCAGACGAAAGAATTGTAAATAAGTCACTCAGAAATAGCATTTGCCTTTTGCCAGTTGTGATAACAAATTAATTTAGTTATTTTACCTCATTCGGGGCACCATTTATTGGGTACATTACATCTCTCGCACAAATTTTTCGTGCTTTTCTTACATTTCTAAAACTTTTTCTCGTCTACACACACACACACACACATACACACACACACATTATATATATATATATATATATATATAATATATATATATATATATATATATATATATATATATATATATACATATTATATATATATAGTATATAGTATATATATAAATGTCGTATATTCCATAGACCTATCAGTGTTAACATGTTTTTTTTGTAGAGAATATAAAACAAGTATGTAGTAATTTGCGTAATTTTGTAAGGGCACGAGAATACTTCAGCGTGAGAAAGTATTTGAGGGTGAGAGGCGACATAAACCTTTGGCCTCTCGCGGTGGTGGGGTGGTAGAGCTTCCCTGACGTGCCTGGATTTGAATGTACCTGCGTTCACGCCCAAGTACAGGTAAATCTATTATCGAGAAAAAAAATTCCCCTTCAGTTAAGCATATATGAAATATATTAATTCCGAGGTAGAGCGAATTAGATATTAAAGGACATTGTAGCTCGATCTATGTATATGGAATCACAGTAATGTGATATGACCTATTTAAATGCTACGTGTTGTCAAAAGCGCTACTTACACTACCGGAGTCGAGGCGGGTTGATGTTGTCTCCAAACCAACGAATACTTCAGCGCGAGAAAGTATTTGAGGGTGAGAGGCAACATAAAACCTTTGGCCTCTCGCGTGGTGGGATGGTAGAGCTTCCCTGACGTGCCTGGATTTATGAATGTACCTGCGTTCGCGCCCAAATACAGGTAAATCTATTATCGAGAAAAAAAATTCCCCTTCGGTTAAGCATATATGAAATATATTAATTCCAAGGTAGAGCGAATTAGATATTAAAGGACATTGTAGCTCGATCTATGTATATGAATCACAGTAATGTGATATGACCTATTTAAATGCTACGTGTTGTCAAAAGCGCTACTTACACTACCGGAGCCGAGGCGGGTTGATGTTGTCTCCAAACCATATATATATATATATATATATATATATATATATATATATATATATATATATATATATATATATATATATATATATGTATATATCAATAAAAATAGCCCATATAAACACCAAAATATAGAGAGAAAAATACTATATTTCAGAGACTGCTGTCTCTCTCTTCAGGTATATGAATGAGAAAAGTTTACAGAAAAGGTGGTATTTATACCAAGAGATCCAGCCACAGGTAAGCCAATTTAGGTCACGACCCCGCTGGTAATCTTCCTTCAATCTTCTTAAGCGTTGGTTGAATGAAAACCTTGTCGATCACATCTGAAATCCACGCTCCTTTTGAGATGTTCATTACCTGCCTCTCTTTTATTAAGTCCGATTCCATTATTTGACTCTTGTACCAGCAGTTGCTACTATAAATTCATACGTGATAAATTCCAGTTTATTCTATGGTTATGTTCATTTATATGGTTGAAAATAGCTGAGTTCTGTTGTCCATACCTAACTGACTGTTTGTGTTGTATTAATCTCTGGGAAGTAATTTTCCTGTAAATCCGATGTAAGATTGGTCACAGTCCTGGCATGGAATCTGATAAACCCCAGTGTCCTTGGGGGATGTCTTTTGTTGGACGTTAATCAGGATTTGGCTAAGGTGTTCGGGTAAGTAAATGCAAAAGGGTTGGATTTTCCGAGGGTCTGAGTCATTTTCTTAATCGTGTCCAGGGGTGGGGAATTTTTATTTTATTGTTGGGTGTATCTCTGGTCTTGTCTTTAGGGGGTCGGTAGAAAATTATGTTTGCTTTGTGAATTGCTTTCTCAGTTATATGGTCAGGATACTTTAAAGACGAAAGTTGCTTACGAATTAGTTCAAATTCTTTCCCGGAAATCTGAGGAACAAATTCGTAAGGCTCTTAAGAACAGGTTGCTGGCTACTCCTATCTTGAATTAGCTAATGTCGTGATAGCTAAGTGGTGATGTATGAAAGTGAGAACGTTGGTTTTCTGTATATGGTAAATTTGTATTCTGTCATGTCTCTGATTATTAAAACATCAAGAAAAGGAATTTTGTTGTCTGTTTCCCATTCAACTTTAAATTTGATGCTGGGCACTAATGCATTTAATTTTGAAAGGAATTCATTAAAATTGCCCCACCTATTATCCCAAAATGTTAGAATATCATCAACATATCTCATCTAAAGCATGTTTTTGGGTTTTATTGCATTTATTACTGTAGTTTCAAAGTATTCTATGTACAGAAGATTAAAGGAAGTTATTTCAGCGCGGGGGTGACCTAAATTGGCTTACCTGTGGATGGATCTCTTGGATATACCACCTTTTCTGTAAACTTTTCTCATTCATATACCTGAGAGAGAGACAGCAGTCTCTGAAATATAGTATTTTTCTCTCTATATTTTGGTGTTTTTATGGGCTCCTTTTATTAGATGGAATTCTGTTGTAACAAGGACATTTTTACCAGTCATATATAGATATATATAATATTATATATATCTATATATATATCAAATATTATATATATATATTTATTAATATAATATATATATATATATATATATATATAATATATATTCATATCTTAATATACATAGATAAATATATAATCGTATTATATATTATAATTATATAACAATAATATTATATAATATATATTTTATATATATAATACTATATATTATATTATACATAGATTATATTGTAACCTGGGTTGGGGGATTTCTTCCCCCCGCCCCCCCATTATTCATAAGGTAAGCGTGGACACGAAACGGAAGGCAGACCCCATTACTCATAACCTTTCTCTCTCTCTCCCTCGGCAATCTCTCTCTCTCATCTCTCTCTCTCTCTCCACCTCTTTCTCTCCATTCTAACAGGTAATGAAAATGAGAGAGTTGCATCATAACATTAACGTTTATTAACAAGAATAAATAAATCAATCAACCAAGTAATCCAGTCTACAGACTAACTCAAAAACGTACATTGTCAAGTCAAGTCACCAAAAAAGGTCTACACCCCTCTGGGAATTCTTTGTCCCACTGCATTCCACAAGTACCAGATCCGTCTGTTTCAAAGATACAGAACACATCCCGGTAAGTACACACAAAGTTTAAAGACAAAGTTAATAAAACGGAACATCTTACAAGATATCAAACAAGCCATCCCTTTGGCTAAAGCACCTGAACACTTACCCAGACAACTGGACACTTAAACACTTAATACAAAACTCCCCCCGGCGAATGCCACGGCATCTTGCCTGTGACTTGAAGCCCTCTATCAAAATCCCTCCCATAGGCTTGGGTATGAACCTATTAAAGGGAAGAGGCACACACGCACATACGAACACACAGTTCGCTAGCGCCTCGAGGTTCTAGCTGCATCCAGTTTCGCAAAGGCACTTGAGAAGAGTTCATAAAACTGTCGTGCATTGACTTGACGAACTAAGCATTTTTATCTCACGCCACCCCCTAGAAACTCATTGATCAGCTACTCTCGGGTCGTTACCTCTACACTGTTCTCCACATTCCATAAGTCACAGAGAACGCATGGATAATATATTTTTAAACTTAATAAAAACAAACCTTAGGCCTTACAGATAGCTCGGCCTCGCACAAATGCTATTCTCCCGCCTAGCAAAATTGCTTTTAACACAAAACACTGGCCGGCTTTAAAAACAAAACATAAGTAAAACTGTACGTCATCTGGCATTATAAAATAAAGTCTTATCACGCTTTAATCTCCCGCAACAAACAGGGCGGACGCATTTTCTGCTCATATTTCTGCATTAGATTCTTGAACTGGGGGGATTCTTGAATATCCCTCTTCGCTTGTCTGCAAGTAGCTGAACAGACAGCAACAGGCTATAGCAGGCTGTAGCAACTGTAGGAAGACGGAATTGCCCTCCTCATTGTAGAAGACTTCTCACGGCTTCTGTAGATCCCAAAAAAACACGCTGTAGAATTCTCTCGCGATCACCATCATGGAAATACTTTGTATCACCTAGACAACATGGCAGCAACCTCTCTTCACGGCTGGTGGACGTCTTGCTGGCGTCGGGGAAACGACTTTTGGTGTTAGTATGTCAGTCAGGTCACTGGTCAATCTAAGAAAATTAACCCAGACATACTACTTCTATCAAACAATGATCTCCACAAAGGTCAGAAATACTAACTGAACGTCTCCCAATTAACTCCCTTTAATATGATTACTAAATCATAAGTCATTATCACAACTCCCTAAGAAAAAAAAACATCAAGTTCTCCAAACCAATTCTCCAAACTCACACATCAGAACACACACAACTCAGAAATCACGGCAACTCCACGGAATTCTGCACTCACATTTCAAACTCGAATGTGCTCACAAAAAAAAGAAGAAAAAATCGTAACGAGCTCAAGAAAGAAAAAGAATCACGTAACACCCACCCGACCCAAAAATAAAAATTCTCTCAAGCTCTGATATCTGAACAACCCACAAAATCAGTAAAAATCTCCAACTTTTAACAGCAAAACCCCTTTACTGCTCAATAATTAATTACAATGAGACTTAATGTCAAACTCCCATTACTTAAGTAACAACCCTCGAAAAATTACATCTCCCGGTAAAATCAAATCTCCCGTCCAAAAAAGAAAAGCTACTTAAGCTCAATCCCCCAAATTATATCTCTCACGGAAAAGGAAGAAAAATAATAAAAAAAGGATAATCACAAATAAGTTTCCCACCCCCAATCACAAAATACATAATACATGTATAATATGCATAACTCCCCACGTTTTTCCCCAAGAAATGCTCCATGTAAAGCCATGGAATTTGCCAGAAAGCAAACTCTCACACATGCACTTTCGTGAAATGCTATTGTCAACATTTCCAGATATTGCAAAAATTCTGATCTATCACCATCAGAGGAAAAGAGGTCAGCACACGGCTCATCACATCGCTTGTCAGCAGAAAAATCGCCTGTGGACGCATGCTCAAACAACAGCACAAAAATTGTCTAGTCAGACACATAAGTTTGGAAACTCATGACTCTCTAGAAAAAAAAAGTCTAACTGACACATTTCACAGAATTAACTCCAGGATATGACTAATGTGTTCAAAATTTGTCTCGAAGACTTATTCTCTCAACATTATATGCCTCAAATTATATTTCTCCAAGAATAATACACTTGTGAACATAAAAAATGCACACATCTCCAAATGACTCGTAATGCAGTAATGACACTCCTCTCTAAATAGTCACGAAACCAAAAAAGAGAACCACAGAAATCTTCTCTTGTCTCGAAAAAAACTCCATAACAAAAAAAAAAAGTCACCCGCCCAAGATTAATTCCAACACCATTATGAGACACCATATTAATAATAACAACCACTCCCGGTTATAAAAAAATATTTCCTCCATGTGGTTAATAACCCAACCCCTTATATTATTCTCTCTTATTTCTTTCTCCAATAGCCACATGTCAGTAAAAACAACTCCACTCCAAGAATAGAGAATAATCACCTCTATTTCGGCAAATACAAAATATTTACCTCTATTTCCCCAATAACTCCATGTGAAACAACACAAGGCTCCAAAAATATATCTCCAAAAAATGTGCTCTAGGCAACTAACTCACATACTCACAAATATTGCCCCATAATCTCCAAATATGTGTCTCCATTTGCAACAAAGATGGCTGCAAAATAATTGAACTAAACATAGCTCATACCACATTGGCAAATATCAAAAATGGCCAAAAATATATCTCCCATATATTATATCTCAAATATAACTCCAAAATAATATATACCTCCAATTATCTCTCCAAATATATCTCAATTATAACTCAATTATAACTCCAATTCTCCAGAGAATAACTCAATGTTATAGTCAAAAACTATAAAAACTCTCTCCATTTAGCATAACTGCTAAAAAAAGGGCAAAAACTCGGCAAATAAAACTGTCTAGAAAATTCTAGAAAAAATCACCAATGTGCCACAAGTCATTATAACAGAACTCCAAGTTCAAAGTGTCTTAGCCAAGACTTCTCCATATGCACTACGACATAGGCCACTAGAAAACTTAACCAAGTTTCCAATCTCTCACAAAGTTGTCACAAATACAACTAATGTACTGTGCAAGAAAACTCACAATTTCTGGAACATAAATATCCGAGAAAAAATGTAGTGCCATTACGTATGCATTCAAAACGTGCAAAAAGTTCTCCCATATATTACTCTATAGCATCAAATAGCTAAAACACGAACACGTTCCCGAACAATAACTCTAAGTCACGAACTGAGATAATATTCACACTAACTGGAGAGAAAAAATAAACTCAAATTCACCCTTGGTAAAAAAAAACTTGTGTCAGCGATGGCTAATTTCCAAAAAAGGAGAAAAGAAAAATCAACGGCACCATTAACTATCTCCCGTAACTCACTAGATGTCAAGCAATTATCTGCTGAACTCATAAAAAAAAGGAAAAAAAAAAAATAATGTGTTGTTAGTTCCTCCCAAATTCGAAAAAGATTTCACCTCCCTTGATAGCATCAGTATCAGAAATATCATTATCACAAAATCACCAAAAAAAATTGCTATCATCAAACTCATCAGTATCAGTACAAAAAATATCACCAATGTTAATGCTTGTCCATTCTCCAAAAATTCAGCACAAAACTCAGCAAAAGTTCAGCAAATTCCACACAATTCACCAAGATTCAGCCAGATTCATCAAGATTCAGCAAAACTCATCCCCGTGAATCACTGAAATATTATCCAAAGTTACAAGAACTCAACAAATAATTAACACAAGACTTCTCCCATTAATTCATTGTAATAATTCTCCTTGAATAATTATCTGTAATAATTATCAACTGATCTCCCCATGAAATCTCAAATCTCGTCGTAAAACCATTCTCCCGTAATGATAATTATACTTAAGCAAACCTCCCGTGACACATCTCAAGTATAATAATTATTAATAATAACAATAACTCTCCACAGCAATAAGCAAGATCTCCAGTAAGGGTGAAATTCAAAATAGCTTACACTAGCATTGCTGAATCTTATGGTATACAATTTCTCCAGCATACACCATGACATAACACCATTGCCACACAACACATACACACCAATCATCAGCATTTCAAAGTATTTCTCCAACACAATAAAAAAATAATCTGTGTATCCCCTTATATTTTGTGTCTTTCAAGGCACAAGTAAAACATATAACACAACCCGTGCATGTTAACTACTTTTCCCTCATTCACGGAAAAGAAAAATCTCTTTTTATTTCCTTTTCTCTTCCTCCAAGGGAGAAAAAAAAAAATCTTTTCTAAAAAAAAGACTCTACGGGCGTTTCACTTCATCAACTTATCAATCAGCTGATATCTTTCCATCCAATGTCAAGGCCAGACTTGTCTTCAACAGCCCGACAAAGAAAAAAAAAGAAAGGGGGAGTTCACCCACACTGAGAGAAAAAACATTTCTCCCCCACCCCCCCCCCACCCCCCCCCCCGTGAGAACAACCCCTCAGTTAAGCGGCAGAACAGCCCGAGGTACACACCAGTGGTACCCCCATCTCCCCTTGAGCAGTGTCTGAGGAGGACCCCTTCCCAAGGCATACACTAGTACCCACCCCTGCACTATCTCTCGAGGGAGGCCAGTGGTACCTTCCATGCCACTATCCACCCGAGGGATGCTAATACCCTCACAATGCAAGGCGCCTCTCTGCAGAAAAGTGCTGAGCCCGTAAAAATTGTGGCCGCTCTGTGTCTAAGCCAGAGATGCTATCTAAGCACAGTTCAACAAGCATAGAAAAAATACACCCCTATGTTTTAAACAAAGACGAATGCATACGTCTATTATAAACACGTGCAAATAAAGAAAACACGTCACTATGGGGCAAAGACAAGAAAAATTGTTGACCTCTTGAACCAATACCATAACCCTGAAATATTTAAACAAAAACCCTCTCCCCCTTTGATAAACAATAGTTTTTTAACACACCACTCCATAATGGGGAAAAAAAGAACTCGAAATTCTCGTAAAACACGGCAGTGATACTAACAACAACAGCCGCACGGGTATCTCGGAACACACTCGCCATTGCACAAGCAAAAGTCATACTGGGTGCGCTCACTGCTTCTAGGCTGACTCACTGGGAAAAATGCTGAGTCCAAAAAAATCCTTCCCTCCCTTTAGCACAGTTAACAGACAGATATTTTCTCATTTTTTTCTCACTAAGTAACTGGCAAAACTAACACATAATTAAATGCAAATATACTGGTTAGAAATGAATACACTTATAAAAAATTTTAAAATACAAAAACTTTAGTATTAAATTCAAAATTTATAAGTGAAATTCACAATATCAGGGAAAATTACTGTTACTTGAAACAAAGTAAAGTTTAATTAATTCTTGAATCAATAAGTTAAAAATTAAAACAAATTAAATTAATTTATCAAAAAATTCAAGAAAATTAATTCAATTGAAATTCAAAAGTGTTAGGCATAATTGAAAATTAGAAATTAACTCACGAGTGTTAAACAACAATAAAACTTGAAAAGAAATCTAAGTAAATGCAAATTAATTCACAAGTGTTAAAGTTAATTAAATGTGCAACGATTAATTACTGAAAATAACTAAGTCAATTAAATTCTGAATGCAAATGAAAATACAGAAAAATGTGGGCAATACCAAAATTTCAAAAAAGTATTAATCACACAGAATATAAAATAAAAAAGGCACACTTCAATAAGAAAATGGACAAATGCACAAAATATAAAAATCACTTCAAATGAATAAACACAAAACACAAAAATTTGCAATGTGTAAAAGTGTAAATCTTTTCACTCATAATATTGTAACCATTAGTTTTTACCAAACCTTCGTAACCATCTGTTATTAGTTATTAGTTATTAGTTATTAGTTGCAACTAATGAAAATATAACTCACTTTACCTTTTTGGTATACCAATTTCTTTCTTTCTTGGTGCAGCTTGTTTCACACTTTCACAAAACCAGGCGCCATTACAAACAACAATGTTTGTTCAGATTCCACAAAAAACACTAAATAATACAAAAACAAACTCTACGAAATATCAAATCTGAAATTTCACAAATTATGAGTGACCATTCAATACGTGCGAAATCGTTACGTTACTTTAAAATCAAGTGCTATGCGATGGAGAGAGAGAGAGAGAGAGAAAAGAGAGAGAGAGAGAGAGAGAGAGAGAGATGTGAACGGTTTGAGTCTTTAAGCCCAAATGAAAAACTTCTCCCTTAGGGAAGCTAAAATGTGTAATCTACACATGGCACTACGGCAAAGAACATACACATACGAGACCAGTCTGTTCAAAAAAGACACGTACTCGACTCGATCGACCAAAGCAAAAGTCCCTTATCACACATGATAACAGAATCCCCAAAAAACAATGAAGGCTCGAGCTCGCTTATCAAACGTGTTGACAGGTTTTTTTTTGAAAAAACAACTCAAGCTTTGAACGGACAAAGATATTCTCTCTCTTTCTACATTCTATGTTTGATATATTCTTTTACATTATGTAATGCAGAAATCTGAACACACATTTTAAACATCTGAAAAAATGTTGCACAATACTACATAACATTTTATACTGTCAAAGAGGGGAAATATGCATTTTGAAAGTAGCAATATATAATATACCTCCCCCCAGAAGATTTTTTATCACGATGTTGAATTCAACGATTCGCAATGAGATAAATAATCAGAAACTACATTGTTTTTGCCACTAATGTGCTGCCCTCTTAAGTTATACTGTTGCAAACACAAAGACCACCTGGTCAGTCTTTGATTATGATTTTTCATTCTCTGGATAAATGATAGTGGATTGTGATCAGACAACACTAAAATTTATTCATTCCTAGGTCTATTCACATACACTTCAAATTTTTTCAATGCGGGTGTGATAAGGCTTAAGTTTCCTTCTCAATTGTCGAGTATACTTTCTGATGTTTTTTCAATTTTGTAGACATGAAGCACACAGAATGGTAGATATTATTTTCATCTTCTTGAAGTAGAACAGCTCCAACGCCACAGTCTGACGCATCAACCTGTATCACAAATTTCTTGTCGAAGTCTGGAGCTTGAAGTACTGGCCTTGAAGTTAAAATGCCTTTTATCTTCTCAAAGGATTCTTGACACTCTGGAGTCCATACAAACTTAGCTTTGGGACTAGTTAAGTCTGTCAAGGGAGCTACTACGGCTGAGAAATTTGGGCAGAAACGACGATAGAATCCAGCCATGCCTAAAAATCTCTGTAGTTGTTTCCTGGTAGTAGGTGGGGTAGCCTTATGGATACCTTCTACATTAGCATTTACTGGAGCAAGAAGGCCTTTCCCAACTTCAAACCCAAGATACTGCACAGTTGCCTTTCCAAACTCACTCTTCTCTAGGTTGACTGTTAATCCTGGTCTTGTAGTTTCTTGAAAACTTTCCTCAGAATCTTCAGATGTTCTTCCCATGTTGTAGAGTAAATCACGATGTCATCCAGGTATACACTTACTCCTTCTATCGATCCTAGCAGTTGATCCATCGCTCGTTGAAATGTTGCAGGTGCATTTATCAGTCCAAATGGCAGAACAGATATAACTGATATAGTTCAAATAGAGTAATAAAAGCTGACAGGGACTTGGCATTCTCATCTAAGGGAATTTGATAATATCCTTTCAACAAGTCTATCTTAGAAACAAACTTGGCTTGCCCAATATTATCAAGTAACTGATCTATAAGAGGCAAAGGATAATTGTCAGCCACACTGATAGAATTCAGTTTCCTATAATCAGTACACATCCTAAATGAACCATCTGGTTTCTTCACTAACACACATGGAGAACTGAAGTGACTTGAACTGGGTTCTGCTAATCCATGTTGCAGCAAATACTCAACTTCCTTCTTCAAAACATCTCGATGATAAGGTGATAAGCGATAGATAGGCTCTTTGCTTGAAAGGTCTTCCATCTTCTTGAATCTTGATTTCATCATTGGTCAGATCAGTACGCCTAGGCACATCTGCAAAAATTTCTGGGAAACTTCTAATTACTACACTTAAGTCTTCACCTTGTTCAACACTCAGATGTTTCAGTTTATCCTCCAAATTCTCCAAAAATTGAAGAGTTATTCATCTTGCTTGCAGCTCCCAATTCGTAGCCATCATCGTCTTTTGTAAATAAAGTTGTTTGGGCTACTGACAGTTTCAGTTTTAGTTTCTGAGAAATAAGGTTTCAAGAGGTTCACATGTATCTTCATTTGTCTTCTTCTTCTTGCTGGTGTTTCAATCACATAAGTTCTATCACTTAACTTCTGAATTATCTTGTAAGGACCTTGAAATTTATTAGTGAGGGGAAATCTTTTGTCAGGTAAGAACACTAACACTTGTTGACCAACACTAAAACTTCTTAGCTTAGTCTTAGCATCATATCTCCTTTTCATTTTCTCTTGACTAACTTTCAGATTTTCTAAAGAGAATTTTCTAATCTCTTTCAACCTTTTCCTTAAGTTCTTCACATACTCTCCTTGGCTTTCCTCTTGATTTTCTTCCCAATTTTCTGCAAGAATCTTCAATGGTCCTCTAACTTCTCTTCCAAAAATCATTTCATTAGGTGAACATCCCATACTTTCTTGATAAGCACTCCTAACATCAAACAACATTAATGGTAAACCAACATCCCATTCTCTTCCTGACTCAGAACAATACTTTGTCAGCATACTTTTCAGCAAACTTTTTCCCAATGTCTTATGGGAACCTGTTTCCAAGGCACCTTGAGTTTCTGGATGATAGGCAGTGGATAACTGTTGTTTCACTCCTAACAAATTCATCACATCCTGGAATAACTTTGAAGTAAAGTTTGTTCCTCTGTCACTTTGCACTACCTCTGGTATACCAAACTTTGAGAAAAACTCCACAAGTTTTTCAGCAACTATCTTGGCAGATATGTTTCTAACAGGGATTGCTTCTGGATATCTTGTCATAGGACACATTAATGTTAACAAATACTCATTTCCCTTCTTTGTCATCGGCAGCGGTCCAACCATATCTATAATCACTTTGCTAAAAGGTTCTCCTCTAACTTCTACAGGTTGTAGGGGGGCTTTCTTGATGGTTTCATTCAGTTTTCCAGCTATCTGGCAGGTATGCACTCACGACAAAACCTGCTAGCACCTTTGTGAAGTCCAGGCCAGAAAAAATTTTTCATGATCTTCTCCACAGTCTTCCTGATTCCCATATGTCCAGACTCATGGGCTACTGCAACCACTTGCTTTCTCAATGGACATGGAATCAAAATTTGATGATATTCACCCATACAGCATCTCCTGGTATATCTGTAGGTCTGTGCTTCCTCATCAGTAAACCTTCCTTCAGATAATAATAGGTAGGAGTTTGTTGCATCTCTTCTCGATCAACAATCTGAAGAACAAAATCAGTTAATGATGCATCCTTCTTCTGCAAGTCCATTAGCTTCTCTCTTGTCACTTGACCAACTTCAAGGGTTGAATTCTCAATATCTGCTAACTCAGCTACTGTATTTTCACTACTGTCTTCAGTAACACTTTGACTTCTCGGAGTCTCTTCAGGAACATCAGGTTCTTCTTCTTCATCGTCGTCGTCTTCTTCATCTTCTTGGGAAAACTCTTTCTTGGTCAGCATAAGGGGAAACATCACTTCCCTGGAACAATTCTTCTAAGCACAAAGATCCTTCACTTGATCCTTCTTGGGTGTGTAAATCCTCAGTTTCTTCACTTGCAGTCATAGTCCTCTTCATACTTCTGTTAGTTATACAACTAGGAAACAGGTGGGGGTTATTCTTCTCCCCAACTCTACTGTAGGACTAATCCTTAATGGTTTGTCTGTCACTACAGGACAAGGAATAAATGGCACACCACAACTCATTCCCCAACAGAAACATGTACACCTTCCACAGCCAGTGAGTCCTTTACAGCAAAATCAACATTCCCTGTCACCAATTCACATGACAGGTGTAAGCGGCATATAGGAGTTACTTTCTCTCCTCCTATACCCTTCAAAATAACTGAATCTCCTGTGAGACTCTTCTCCAACTGAGGGTGAGAACCACGCACTACCACACTATGGTTACTCCCTGTATCACGTAATATCTTGATTGGTACCTGCATACTTCTTCCTTGAGTTGACAACATACCCTCATAGATATATGGCTTAAAAAGCCTCCACACTGCTAAAGCCACTCACTGCTTGAGGTAACATTTCCACTGGTTGCTAACATTCAGCTTGTTTAGTTTCATTCTTCTCTGGAGTCTGATTCTTTCCCACACTGCTCTTCATATGTTTGTTTCACCTGGTCACTCTCACAACTTGACCAACTGGCTTTGACTGCTGTTGATTCCGGTAACACTCTTGACTGTAGTGTCCTACTCTTCCACACTTGAAACAGACAACATTAGGTTTCTGTAACTGTCTTGAAAAACTGGATGAGGATTTCACATTAGCTTGCTGAGTTGTGTTACCTTGGTAGTATCACTTGTAGGTTTCCCATTAAATTTGTTCCTGTTATTTGGAAAAGACTTAAAACCTGGGCGCTGTTGACTCTGGTACTTGGATTGGCCCACTTTTAAGTTTCCTATGCACTCTTATGCAACTGGCATAAAGTCCAACCTTGGGAAAATTGAAGTCTTATATGGAATTACGTCACAAGGAGTTAGGGGAGACTGCCCAGAGACTTACGCTTCTTCAAGGGGGATGTGGAAGATAAAAATGTGATGTGGTACCGAATTTCAGTTGAAGACACAGAAGGTATCATTGCAGGAAGAAATGGGTAATTTTGTGGCCAACCCTGGTCTTATGATGAGAGAGCTTGTCGCGGATTATTCGCGTTTTACTTACTTAGGTTTTAGCCTGGTGTTCTGGGTCGATAACAAGGTCTGAAGTACTAGACTCTACAACCCGGTGGAGGGATTGAGGAAGCAAAGTTTGCAATTTTATACACTTTTATTACAAAAATATACTAATTTACACTCAAAAACATTTTCCCACACATTATTTACAAGTTAATTACACGCGAGAAAGCCATAGGAAACATTTAACACGACAATTCAGTGAATTAAAGTGGCATGTGGCCGTTGCAACTTCTATGCCCGAGAGGCGGACCAACAAATAAAAAATATCAAGAAATCTGATACAACGACACATAATCGGAGGGTTGCTCACTTTACGTTTGTAATAGACACCCGAAATAATGCTTCATTATTCATATGATGTGTGGGATACCCCGCAATAAACTACACTATAGCATGACTAATTAAGTAACAAAGTAATGACTCATGGTCATCTTCATCCTGAGGGACGACTGCCCAAAGATACAACACTCGTGTCTCTTATGCCAATGTTTTTTGCATCATCTGCACCCTGTCCACCCTGAGCCTCTACCACGTACTTGTTTTTCCTCGAACACGCTCTTCTTCGTCAATGCCCTCGGTCATACTGCTCACGTCCCCAATACCGTCCGTGGCATCCTCACTATCCTCAACTGCTCCTGCCTCATCCCGAGCTGCATCCTCATCGTCGTCTTCTTCCTGATCATCCTCTTTGGTGGACATAATTTCCAGGGGGGGGAATGAGGTGGCTGATGGCTTGCAGGGTTTCAGTGCCGTTGTACAGCACCTCGCAGATCGGATGTTCCCATCGTCATCGGGATAGACCACCGTAATCTCACCAGGGGCCACGTAGCCCTCTTACACTGTTCAACCTTAACGAGCATGACGTCTCCCGGGCAAAGATCAGTCCTTTTTCCCAGGCCGAGAGTCGTGCCTGAAGTGTAGGGAGGAAAGATTATCGCGAAGAGCTTTCAGAGTGTCCGTTAACCGGCGATAAAAGTCTCTGAGCTTGCGGGTGGTCAACTTCTGGTTCAGGTCTTCTGGAGGGAGTAAAGGGGCCATAAGATTGATAAGGCGACCTCACAGCAGATGGGAGGGGGTGAGGATTTTATCCTCTCACCCGTCCCCCGTGTACATGAGTGGTCGATTATTGGCCACGGCTTCAGCCTCCTTCACCAACATCCAGACGTGCTCCTCCAGGAAGGACTTCTTTCGGAAGGCTGCCTAACTTGAACATTACCCAAGAAACGTATCTTATCCCTCCCTACTGCCACCGAAGATCAGCAGCGAACGACCACCCAACAATGCCAGATATTCAGGGACACCAGTGGGATGATAGGACTTCTGCTGCAGGCAGGCAGGCAGGCAGGACGACCCCTGCTTGACCTAGACCGGAGGAATGCCTTTTCATACACCAGTATTCTGATAATACCAGTATACAGATAGTACCAGTTTTTGACTAATAAATCCCGTTTCTAAATAAAAATACCACTTTCAGCATTTATTCCCAATATGAACTTTTGGCCAATTATTAAGAAGTATCGCTGAGCCAGAAAAGCGAGTAATAAGAAAAATAGAAAAGATAAAATATAAGATTAATTCGCTGAATTCTGCCATTTTATTCTAACAGAATTTGTTTTAAAGACGTCTTTCTTCTAAAACTATACTTAAGTTCTCATATTCATGTATATATTCATAATTTTGTGCATGTAATATATGAAATCTATAGTGGGTGCTGCAGTTCCACAGTGCCTACTGACGAGCCGCCACTGGTTGATCTCGTCTATTTCATCTTCTGAAATACGCTCCATATTCCGGTGTTATTTTTTTAATAGATGTAAAGATTAGTAAAGAAGTGGAAGTAATAACACAGATATAGTTTTTATGAAAGGTTTACGGCATGGAAAATACGTTGAAAGAAATACAGTTGTTTTCTTTTCCTTGAGAACAATGATTTATACTATATTATGTATACACACACACATGCACACATATATATATATATATATATATATATATATATATATATAATATATATATATAATATATATATATATATATAATATATATCTATATATATATATATATATATATATATATATATATATATATAGGATATATATCTATGTCAAGGGAGAGAGGTTTACAATGTAATGAGAGAGAATTGGCTCATCACTTCGACACCTTTAACTTATTGCAGGTCTCTGCACCGTGGACTACTTGAAGAAATACATGCGCCTGAGGACGTCTCGCCGGCAGCTTTATTCAATGGTCTTCACAAAACACAGGACTTGGAGGTCAGTATAATTCATTTGACGTGTATTTGCGCATCACGCTCAGTAGTAAATCTCATGAGCAGTTCCTAGGATGGGTCGTCTTAAGCAAAGTTGAAGGAACTGTTTCGAGAGAATATTTCAGTTTCACTAAACAAAATTTTAAATGTTAATTTGTTCATGAAACTACCTGTCAGATATATATATAGCTGTATTTTCTGAAGTCCGACAGAATTTTAAAAACCTCCGGCACACGCAGTGGTCGGCCAGGTGGTTAGTACCCATTCCCGCCGCTGGGAGGCGGGTATCAGGAACCATTCCCGTTTTCTATTCATAATTTTTCTGTCGCCGGTACTGGAAACACCTGTTTTCAGTACCTCCGTCTTAGGATTTTGGAAACTTCATTGCCGCTAAGTATCCTAATTGTCTTTTAATTTATTTACTTGGATTTGTGGCTAGGCATACGCTATCTTAAATTGATTTGAATTTGATTCATTTTTGCATAAGATATCTGAATCTAGTTAGGCTAGTTTCAGAGTGTGTTGTCTGCAAAGATAGGGTGTGGCTACCGAAAGCTTCGGTAGATCTGCACTTGGTATGCACGAGGGGTATGGGTCTTGCTTCTTTGTTGAGATTTGTCATGTAAGGAGTGTGAGACTTTGTCTAATTCCGTAAGGAAGACGTATGATTCGTATGTACGCAATTAATCAGTAAACATGTCTAATTCCGTAAGGAAGACGTATGATTCGTATGTACGCAATTAATCAGTAAACAAAAGTCAGGGTAGTGATCCTGCTAACCTTCCTGTAGACTTTATTTTGCCTAACCCTGTAGTATGGCCTACGGGTTATGAATATGTCTGCGAGAGGTGATCGCTCTCCTTCATTGTTGTGAAGAGTGCTACTTCTGTTATTGTTACTCCTAACCCTGTAATGTTGCCTTCGGGCCCTAAAACAGTGTCTGTAGAGGTTATTGCCCTTTCTCTAATACTCTTTCGATTCAAAACTTAGAATCGAAAGTGCTTGCTTTAGAGAGCAATAGTGAAGTGGCTAAGTGCAGTGACAGTGCCCCTTGTGTAGTGGAGGGTGCGTCAGATCGGCCTTATTTCGCCTCTAGGCCGGGACCTCTGCTTGACTCCCAGGACCCGGGGAGAGAGCATGTCGAAAGCCGAAGGAGGGTTACGAGGAACCCCCACCGATCTGGCGTGCCTTCGGGCAGTTTCTGATGAAAAAATCCCCAGACTGCCAAAGTGCGTGCACGTGCCGACGAATTCTGAAGGATTGCTTCTCGTCCTCCGAAGCGTCCTCCCCGCGCAGGGGTTGGAGCTTTCGGAAGCACTCGCGCCCTCTAAATAGAAGCTTTATAGAAGAGGACGCTTCACGTCCTCTCTCTCTCGTTATGCGTTTCAGTGAGAAGTAAGAAGGCGAACGTCGCCTGATCACGTGTACGTCTTTCCACCGAGAAATATGAAAAAGAAGTCTTAGTAGCAGGATGCTTTTGAGAGCGGACGTCCGAGCTTTGTTACTGTGAGAATAAGAAGGCATTCCCTCGCCCCTCGTATTCGCACACAATCAACCCTTCTCCTGAGACTGCTGCGTGCAGTCGGATTTCTCTCCGAGATGTATCTCGCTCTTCCCTGAAGGCAGTTTCTCTCTCTTGTTTTGACGCCTGTCAGGAGCGTGACGCTTTTCTGCATGCTTCTTTTGACGCTCGGCTTGGACGGGACGCTCGGATGGACGCAAGCGCACACCAGTGGACGCCGAGCGCGCCACTAGTGGACGCCGAGCGTGGCTCGCCAGCGCACGCCAGGTGTGTCGCCTGGCTGAACGTTTCTGTTGAACTCTTCAAGCTCTTGTTTACGATTTGGGCCTCAAGAATTTTTACCTCTACCTTCGGTGATACCTTATACCTCACATGCAAAGAATGTGAAGTAAGCAGTGCTTCGGAGGAAGCTTAAAGTGAACAGACAACTTCGTCTTCGAAACCCAGCAAGACCTCGGTTTCGTGAATTCAAGAGGTCTCTGTCAATATTATATTGCTTTTCGCAAATGTGGATGGAGTTAAGGAAAGCTCAAGGGAAGATCTCGTTTGCTCTACCGCAGTCAAGACTTTGCAATAAGGCAGTTACGGGTTATGTAAAAGCTCGACGTCCTGCACGTCAGGACTCTCGGCAACGTTCAGTAGGATTCTTGCAAAGGCACTCATCAAAAGGACGCTCTTCAGGAAAGCGCAAGACAGGACTTCCTTTGCCACATCTGAAAGGGTTTTTCAGATGATAGATTTTGTTAGTTCCTAGTCGGGACTACGCTGCCGAATTGAACATCGTCGTTCTACCTGCCGTAAGCCCAGTCTCTTAACAGGATTCTTGCCCCTTCCTCGTTTGAGACGGGAATCGGAAAAATAAAATGCTCGACTTCCTGGATTACATTTTGTCAATTCAGTGACTTTCCCCCATTGACAATATACTATCGTTTTGTCAAGTAAGTGTGTATCCCCTCATTGACAAAATATCTCTTTGTCCCGTAAATGGGTTAGTTCTCATTGACAAACATCTCATTAACTTTATATTGCGTAAGCGGATAAGCTCTTATTGACAAGATTCGGAAGAGCTCTCATTCGTCATTCGCAGACTCGTACAAGAAATAGACTTGTAGACTACGTCAATGAACGCTTATGTCCAATAACATAAGAAGCTTGAGCTGTCTGCTTCGATTCTCTAAGTTTTGTTCATGAAACTTGCCTGTCAGATATGTATGTAGCTGTATTTCCGAATTCAGCTATATATATGTCTGCCAGGTAAGTATGAACAAACTTTATTGTAATATAATTTCATATTTTGCCTTGCGTTATTTTACTACTGGTTGGTTCAAGTCATATACGCTTGCTGTAGTTACCTCTTCGGATGGCAACCGAGAGGTCTATTGTCTATTATTTTAAGGACATTTAATCGTTACTCCCTGCAGCCTTCCAGGAGTTTCCGATTTATCTTTTACCGTTGTATGGTAGTGTTATGACGACACAAACGCATCTATATATTTAGCGTTTTCTGTTTCGCTTAAATATACCAGCTTGAGAGTCTCTTTCTGCTCAAAAATAACGGACCTATTTCTTCGTAGAATAGGGTAGCTGGCAACCCAGGCATAAAGTTAAGAGACGACGATCGTAAGCTGCTGCTGTGACTGTCCTCCAGTCCAACCGAGCCAGTACCAGCTCGTGCGCTGTCATGCGCGGTAGGTTACGTCTCTCTCTCCTGCGGGATTGACTGACTAACCGTATCTCTGTGCTGGCGGTTATGTCTCTCCTGCGGGATTGACTGACTAACTGTATCTCTGCCCTACAATCACGGACTTTAGCCTAAGATTGAGGGGATTTCTTAGATGAATGAATAAATATTGCATTCGTTTTGCCTTACTATGTTCAACAGAGATATCTCTTACTCCTTTCGGTGCTCGTTACTGCACGGTATAGGACTACGAGTCTACCGCAACATTGCACTATTATATGCTCTCCTGCTTAGGTAAAGCGCAGCCTTATTAGGGAAGTAAACATACTGTGTGAGGGAATGGATGAGCTTGCTGGGGACCATTTCCTTCCTAAAGAAGTTTGTTTCCCTGAATAGACTGCAATTCAGACCTCTACATGTTTTTCCTACCGGGAAACTGAAATTTTATTCGAGATCTAGGAATGATTCTGAACATCTCTCAGTGCGTCAAGTATCACCTGAGGTGATAGAAAGAAGGTGCCGGACATCTGGAGAGGGTTTCAGATGTCCTGGATCATAATCTGAAAGAAGTGGAAGCAATTCGGTCGTCCCTCCAGTCCTCGAAACGAGTTTTTGGAACCAGTGGTCCATATCAACTCTGATCTTCCACAGCTCTCTCATATCTTAGGAAGTATCTTCTCTCGGTCCCTGTTCGGGTTTACGAGAAAGAGCCTATTATAACAACAGACGTAGAATGTAACGATCCTCTAGAGGTTCGTTACAGGATTGCAAAAGTCTGTACAAATCGTCTCGATCGACAGCAGCAACTACTGACTTCCGAGTGGAATCTTTCTTTAGAAGTATGTTGAGAGTTGTGGAGACTTTAGGGCTTTAGGGCCGTCCTTTCATTCATCTCTATGCTATGTTGAGGACGAAGAGGCTTCTTCTTCTCTGCTCCCTTATTCTCGATCCGGGAGCGGTACCATTAAACGCCATCCTATGATATTGAACGGGGATGGATGTTTAGTCTCTTTTCCCCTTTTTCAAACGCTTAGGAAATGTAATAGATGATTTATGACGTCACAGGGAGCGACAATGACGCTGATCGCCCCATGTTGGCCTTCAAGATCCTAGATTCACAGAGGTCACGTCCTTCCTAGTTCACTTTCCAAGGACCTTTTCCGAGAGAGTCGGTCTACTCTAACACGAAAGGTACCTATAACCTCTCCGCTCTGAGTCTGACCACGTTCAGACTATCGAGATGTTGACAGCATAAGATTACCGTCTTCCCTTTCCGTTTGAAGAATGGGATAAGCTGGCAGTCACAACTATTAAAGAATATGCAAATATGTTGTTGATGGCCTTTGGGCTCAGAGATTTGCTTCTGTCAAGCAACAAAGCCCTTCACGATCTTTGAGTTCTGTGGAATCTCGAAACTCGCTCACCATCTACTTTTTGTCTCACCTGTTTTCTCGGAGTCAGACACTCGTGCGAGATCAGGTGACATATAGTAGCCCTGAGTTTCTTGTTGACGAAGTCGGTTGCGTTTATACACCCCCGATGATCGTTTTACATGAGACCAGGTTGGACTGTCAGGCATTCGTCCTTCGGGACTGAATCGCCTTTTTGCTCCTTGCTCCTTTCTCCTGGCACCAGAAGCTCGAGTCAGGAGTTGCTCAGGAGTTGATTCGCTAACGATGTTGGGTTGCGTTGATACACACCCCCCAAGTTTGCTTAGCTTGAATCGCCCAGGCAGTCCAGACACTCATCCTTCAGCGAAGAATAGTGCCTTATGGTCTTCAAGGTACAGCCTTGCTGTCCTTGATTCGTCTGACTGGTCAACTGGTCGGTCACCTGACTTTAGTACAGACGGACTGACTGTGCATGTCCAGATCGAAGCTTTCTATATGGAACTTAGACGTAGTCTGAAGTTCTTGATGTCAAAGCATTTCGAACCTCTCCTTTTGGTTACTTATTGTACATGGACCAGGAAAGGCCTATTTTCTAACCACTCTAGATACGACAAAGAGGGTTAGTGAGGTTTTAAGCCATCGTCAGAAGTTTTGGCTTTAGGGAACACAATGCGGTGTGTTCGCTAAACCTTCCGTTGTGGCCTAAGAATGGAAACCCGTCTAGTCCTTGGGCCAGGAAGCTTGGAATCAAGGGATGGCAAAAGTTATTGGGCAAGAGCCAGAGAGAGTCCTGTGCCCTGCCGGGTCTCTCAAGTTTTATCTACATAAAACTAAAGAAAGTCGAAGTCCTTCAGACAATCTGCAGTGTTCCGAAAAAGACCAGACTTGCCCATATCAAAGAACACCCTGGCTTTAGTGTTAAGGAGTTCTTTCAAAAAGGCTCCTTCATTGTGTTTGCACAAAGATTTGAAATCTTTTGATCTGAATGCTCACGAGGTGAGGGCGCGGCCTCGGAAGCATTTCAACAGAGCATGGCACTCAGTATCATACTGAGTACCACGTTTTAGCGAAGCAACTCTGTGTTCGCTTCACACTTCCTGCGGGATGTGAAGACGGCATATGAGATCTGCTGCTCGCTAGGGCCATACGTGTCTGCAGACACAATCTTGGGGGGCAAGAAGTACCACTCATCCTATCCTGTAGAAAATGGTTAGGAAGAGCTCTTAATTTAGTTATTGAGTCGCCGCCAATGGCGACTTCTTAACTCTTAAGCCTTAGTTAAAACACCTTAACTTTGGCTAGGTTGGTCAGGTGGTGATATCATATATATATCTATATATATATATATATATATATATATATATATATATATTTTTATTTTACTTCTTAGCCCTCATGGTATGGTCAAATATGGTCTTAGTCACGTCGTGGTCTCGCCCCTGTTGACAGATCATCTGGAGTGCACCAGCTAATAGGTCTCTACCTCGCTGGCAACTCTAGTAGTACAAGCAGACTTACTTGGCAATAACCACGAAGCCAGCTATGCTAACAGATGGAACCAAGATGTAAATCATCTGCATGCATTTGTTTCCCAAAATCCTTCTATTCTGTCCCTTCCCACCTCCAACGGTGGGATTCAGCTATATATATATCTGACAGGTAAGTTTCATGAACAAAATGATATTGTTATGATACAATAAAGTTTGTTCATACTTACCTGGCAGATATATATAATCAAGTACCCACCCACCTCCCCTCAGGGGACAGTGGAAATAAAAATTATGAATAGAAAACGGGAATGGTTCCTGATACCCGACTCCCAGCGGCGGGAATGGGTACTAACCACATGGCCGACCACTGCGTGTGCCGGTTTTTTAAAATTCTGTCGACTTCAGAAAATACAGCTATATATATATATATCTGCCAGGTAGTATGAACAAACTTTATTGTATCATAACAATATCATTTTAATTAACTCTGTTTTTTTTTTTTTTTTTTTTGTCTGTCAGGAAACATGAGTCTAAATGTAAATATTGTGTGCGAGTGTCTCAGTTTTTAGGTTCATTTTCATTCATTCGTGCCAGTGCTTGGCTAGTCATGAGTTTAACCACTTTATATAAATAAATATTGTGTGTGTGGGGTATTATGTATATAATCTATATGTGTAATGTATATTATATATGTGCACGCACACACACACACACACACATATATATATATATATATATATATATAGATATTATATATATATATATATATATATATACATATATATATGTGTGTGTGTGTGGGTGTGCGTGCACATATATAATATACATTACACATATATGAATATATACATAATACACATGTACATACATATATATATCATATAATATATAATACATATATATAACATATATATATATATATATATATTCATGATTCTGCATGCAATTCATATGAATTTTGCATGCAATGCAATAGTTCTGGCTGTAGTGTCTTGATGGCATTGTTCCGTTAAAGGGAACAGGCCTGAAGCTGGCTCAGGGAGGCATTGCATCCTCTGAGCTCGTAGGGGTAGCGGTGGTCACAATGTGTTGGTTGTCACATGGTATGTTGCGACACTGCTCAATGCTATGTCCAGTTCGTTTGCAGAAGCTGCATGTACTGGCTTAGAGGTGGGCCAATCCTTGTTCCGGGCCATTGAGGATGTGGAACTTGGAGGTGTAATCTTCTTGTTGAGAGAGCTAAGGTGGGGATGATGTGTTTCCCAATCATCTGCCAAATGGTAGCATTCCGCAATGGTTGTTGGATGCTTTTCATAAATATAGGTGGCAAGTGCGCTTGGAGCATAATAAGAAAATCCTCCAATTGCACATGCTCAGGAAGGTCCGCAAGCATTCTGACTTCAAGGTAATCCAGCCAACGGTTGAAATTGCTTCCTTTGTGATATGTCCAGTCCACCCAGGACTGTCCGGCCTCTTTGTGTACACTACGCCAGCATTGTCTCCAGCGTTCAGGTGTGATTTCATAGACTTTGTTGACTGCCCTTCTGACTGCTGCAATATCTCCTTGCTCAGCAGTTGCCAAAGTACGCAGTGCGATTAAACATTTGCCCTTTACGTGTTTGTTCAAAATTAGCGAGATCTCGATTGCAGTGGGAGCATAGTTGGCAAACACGTTCTCTATGTGATCGAGCCATGCTTTGAGCTCGTCTTCTGAGTCATGGGCCGCTGGGCTTCTAGCGCTAGTCTCTCCTTCTCCCTGGCTTCTCTCTCTGCTCTTTCCCTGTCCTCCCTGGCTTCTCTCTCTGCTCTTTCCCTCTCATCCCTGGCTTCTTGATCCCTTAGGGCTTTGGTCACTTGGGTGTCAATCTAAGTTGTTAGGGTTTCTCCTCTGAGGGCCAGACCCTGTCCCATTCCTAGAAAGGTCTGGTATAATTCAGCATAAGAAGCCATGGTTGTGGGAGAGAGGTGTATTGTTGGGTATTAGTCCTCTCCACGAAATGGTGAGTGCCCCCCAATGGCACTGGTATTAAGTAAATTGGTGTGCCATAGAACAGGTGTGGCACTGTGAAAGCAAGGCCAAGATGGAACTGTTGCAGGCTGCGAATCTGTGGAAACACCAAGGCAGGAAAATAGGAAGGAAGGGCCAAGACGGGTCCTCAGTTAGCAAAACAGGGGGAGCCGCCAAGGCTGGGGATAGGAAAGAGAATAAAAGTTGTTTGCTGGTCCCGTGGGATGAGGGTTTATTCAGAGTAATATTCGAGGCACTGGGCCAGATACCTGTAAAGGGCTTGGAAAAGCCAAGGACTGAAAGGCAAATGAAGGTGGCACTTACAGGATGAATGGTTAGGCAATTACACACGACAATTAGTTGTCGTCGAGTGCGGAGGGATGTTCAGTGAACAGGTAGTGGCACTGGTAGTGGGTAGATTTTGTTCATATAGAACAGGATTAATGATGTTCCTGAAAGATCAAAGTTTGTGGGTCCCTCAGGACGTTTTTTCGTTCGCGTAGAAGGAGGATAAAATCAAAGTACAGGTGTGATGGACTTGTGCACGGACAAAACCGGCTACTGCATAGGATGGTAAGTAGGTGTTCGAAAACACATGTAACATGCACACGGACTGGTACCGATTTTTTGTGCAGCGGTTAGGTGATAGTTACGTATAATGAATGTGTGTGGGAGACCGCAAAATTAAAATGCAGACGTTAGGGACTTGTGCACGGACAAACTGGCTATTGCACAAGTTGGTAAGTAGGTGTTTGAAAACACCGGGTAACATGCACACGGGCTGGCACCAATGTTCGTAATATAGTTTATAATAAATGTGTGCGGGAGACCGCAAAAATCAAAATGCAGACGTATTTAGTACAGTGAATGGGTGCGGGAAACCGCAAAAGTATAATAAAGTAATAAAGAAAGAAAAAAATTTCAGTAATGGTAAAATGAAACTGCGCTAATGAGCGCGTAAGTTTTGAGTTGTAAAAGGGCTTGTGATATCTACCCCCTTGCGAGACTTACTCAAGGAAATAAAATCGGGATAAAAGAAAAAAATCAGGGAAATGGCCAAAAAGCTTGTCAGTTCCAAAGGAACGAAAAGTAAGGATTTATTAGGTCATTCAATATATGGGTCTGCTATAAAACAGAAGGTTTATATATACTTCCAATAATAACAATATGCTACATGACATGAGTAAATATTATTCTGCTCTCATAAAAGGTGCGTGTTCAAGAATGTCGTACCTATAGAAAATACGTTAATGATTAAACCAATAACACAACAAGGAATAATAAGGATGTTCGGGTTATGGAAGGCTCTAAGTGAAAGTGAAAGGATTTTGTGCTTATCCATCTAGAACTGTCAACTAGACCGTAGTCAGTGGTAAATACGCTGTCATATGAATGCAAACACAGTTTCGCTACTTAAGCTGTTATGATTTATAATGGTATTTCTGTATGAATTAACGGTACAATTTTATGTGAATCAAATTACTCTACCGTTTTAACTAACAAGTTAAAGTTTGTAAAAAGAATTTAAGCAGACGTTGGTTACTATGAGGCTACGGCTTATCGTAGAGGGGTTTGCCAGAAAGGATTTCCAAGCTAGAATGAATATCGTAACACTTTCCCGTCAATGTAACAATTAACAATGGTTATCACTGCACTTTCCTAGCTAATGCCTAACTACTAGAGACACGTTGTCTCGCAGATATCATACACGGCTAAAATGCATGCGTAAGTGGCAACAAACGGTGAATGAATGAAACGTTATCACACTCTCCGTCTGAGATCTTACGAATAATTAATAAATAAAAGGTGTAGAATGAAAACACTAGAATAAAGTATTTACAGTTGTGTACCACTGTTCACGGGTGCCAAAGGTGCGAAAAAAGACAAAGGGGGTATCACGATAAGGTTCCTTTCTCCCGCAAAACTCTGATATTACACTTAGTCAGTGGGAATAATTTCTACTCTGATGAGAGATCAATTAAGGCTTTTGATTATGCGAATGCTGGCCATGGTCGCCATTTATTAGATGTGTGGCTGAGTGAAGTTTATCATTTACTCTAAAATTAACTGACATCCGACAAGAATGGGTGCCACGCAAGTAATAAAGAGAAAAGGCAGAAAAAGGTTGTTAAAAGTGATGGATTTAAGGAAAAAAATGCAAAGTTACACTTAACTAAGATAAATATTATGTAAATCAGAAGTAATTATACAGGAGCTATTGGCACTAGCTCCGTGGCACTGAGGTTACGTTAATTAACAAAGGAATTAGTGCCACTGTGAAACCCCAGTAAAATATAAATCACTTTTATGAAGAACCCAACATGTACAGAAATGAGATTTTTGTACAGTTGTGGTAAATCATACAAAAAATGTTAACAGCAGCTCTTTATTCTTGATACTTTGGGATTCAGGGTAGGTGATTGACACTCTAGCACCTGGAACGCGTGAAAGGTGGTGCACAACTTCTTGCATCTCCTAATTCTGCAAATTAAGGATGCACTGTGATTGTCGATCGAAAAATGCGATTGATATAATTGGGATTTTATGTAAGGCGGAGAATGTAAGTCACTTAACACGATCGGAGAGAGACTTTTCTGCTCTGTCCCTCTCTCTTTTTTGTCTTTTGTTTTCGCATCTTGGCGCCGGCTTCTTTTGGGGTTGATCTGGAAAGAAATTCGCAGGACAACACCAGGTGTGGAAAATAGGACAATGGGGGTAACTTAGCTGTACGAGAGGCAGAGGTTTTGGGTGGGAGGAGCGAAGTAGGCAAATCTCCCGTGTCCAATTGTTAATGAGGAAAGGAGTGGGCAGATGCGGCTCCTGTACGCCGTCTTGTGTGGTGTTATTTTGACTAGAAGTGAGAAAAATATTGTACTTATTTGATTTAGATTTATTAAGACTGAGAGCTCGATGTGCATCTCTTGTATTCATTCACCTTACGATTATATACAAGCGAATACCGCAGCAAAATGATAGGCATGTAAGGACAACGCTTTTTCCCTATTTTCATTGTAACCAATCATCAAGTCGCGTTGTTCTTACTTCAGTGTGATAGAGCGTTCCGCGGCCTTTTCGCCGATGTATAACACTTGCAATTCCATTATTTGTACGTCTAATTATATCTAAATGAATGTCTGTAAGAAAACACAAATTTACCGTCTCGGAGTCATTTCTGTTTGCGGTGCGAGACTGCACTACATATCCGTCCGCACCTGTCTATGTCAACTCAGTTTGTCTGTAAATAAATTTTTACGGGCTGCTCTGTGAGCAAGAGCCCGTGCTGGCACAAGGCCAGCTTAATCTAAAACAACAACAACAACGTAAATAAATTATCAGTACCCAGCTACCTGTCTTAATCTCTGGTCCTCACAACTGGTGACCTCCCGGAGTTGGTGACACAGCGGTTTAGGCCCAGCCTTTAACGAACTAATTACGGCCGTTCACCTTCGGAGAACCTTTAACGGACTCAGTACGGCGCCACAGTTTAGGTCTCTGAAAACTCCACTGCGGAGGACTACACCAACGCCATTAACGGACTAATCACGGCACTGCTTCCCAGCGTGTTTTGGCGTTTATTTCGAGGACGGGTAGCTGGGTGCTGGTCACCCAACACAAAATTCAGGCGGCGGTTCAGAAACTTCCATCCGACGTCACGGCCTCCTTTGTCTCACCTGGGGGACGCCAGATATCTTCTCGACCCGCCGCAACTGCGGGCCTCCTCGGTTTTTCCCCCGGCGCCATTGCTGCACCTGCGAGTCCCCAGACGAAATCCCCTGCCTGCCGGCGCCGCTGCTACACCCAGGGATGTGCTTTACCCACCGACGTCGCTGCCTGTGGGCTTCCCCTGCCTGCCGACACTGCTGCTATAGCCAGGGATGTGCTTTACCCACCCGACGTCGCTGCCTGTGGGCCTACCCTGCCTGCCGATGCCGTTGCTACACCGAGGGACCTGCTTTATGCTAAGGTCACACACTTCACGTATCAACGCACGCACGGCCACGCATTAAGCTGGGGTCACACATTCACGTATCACGACGGCGTATGCCCACGTATGTGGATCTTAGGCATCATCGCGGTGAAATGACCTTGAACAGCTGGTAAACAGGACACGGGCTACCGGACGTAAAGCCAGCGACGTAAATTGTGCCGCAAATGTACGCGCAAAGAAAGCAAGGTCGGACGTCTACCGGAACTTACGCCGATCAACTTCACGTCAAGACCACGCCCACCGTTGTGGGGCTGTGCTGTTGCCAGGGGTATGAGCACATTACTGCAGTTTTTAATTTTTTTCTATTTTATTCTGTTTGAATCCGCGAAAGACATCTACAACACAGCTGAATATTACAGTTGAAAATTATATGCACACAAAATCGAGATTTATTATCATTGAGAGAGAGAGAAGAGAGAGAGAGAGAGAGAGAGAGAGAGAGAGAGAGATTTACCAAGATATATACTTTCTAATTGTACAACAAAAACATTTCAGTAGACGTAATTAGAATAATGGTTGTAAATGAGCACATCACTGATTATATATTAACCCCATTCTGAATGATATTTATAGCAATAACCAAGTAACCAGTCGACAAGGAATACAATACGTAGTTTTAGGAATTATGATTTATGAACGCTTTGGGAGCTCTTATATAAGATTAGCACTAGAATTGTCTTGCTTCGATTTTACCATTCAGACATACACTTAGACTTATAAAAACTGTTGAGTATGGGCGATTTATATTTAAGCGATATAGAATAACATCTAATAACTTATCAAACATTCTTACAAATAATAGGAATTATACCTATTCAAGATAAATATTTTTTAGATGTTATTATAGGAATTCCTGTTAGATATTTACATTATTTTTGTTACACCATTATTGTAAGACTGCTATTCGAGAAGAAATAAATATCTTCGACACTTCCATAATCTGAGGATACCGTGTTACCGGGAAAGTGTTCGTGTGTGTGTGTGTGAAAGTTATTCTAGCAGATTATACTATACGTTTGCTGTCTACAAGTGAAGTCTTTTGTTATTTTTTGGCCTAAGCAGTAAAGGTTATTTCAAAAAAGGGACTACTAGACATCCTAACAATTGTCTTCGTCAGAAATTTCCCCAGTATTTTTATATTCGTTATCCATTTCCACTCGCCTTTTATTGAAACCTTGTCTCCATATTCTGAATCATGATCAGCCACCTGAGACACAGAGAAAACAGCCCCTGGGCTATGAAGCCATTAGTCCTGCTCCCACACAAATGGTTCGCACTGCATGGGTCCATATAAGTACTCGTCCAACCCGGGATTATTCATAGCCTAAAGGAAACCTTACCAATAACACCAGGCCCCAACTCCTCTACTGTTCCTGCGTTGCTAATCATAAATTAATTTCTTACTGGAGCAGGTGTGACAGACGACGTATATGCGGTAGATGCCGGAGTCCTGTTGACGAAAAATGACCCGGTTTGTTGATTTCTGGTTGAGATTTGTGTACCGAACGCTGGAATACTACCTTGGGAATAAGAGCCTGGGATTACCCTGTATCCCTCTGACAGATTCCAATTCATCGTCTGATTGATGATAGCGGTCAAAAGTCAGGAGAACGTGGAAATCGTATCAGGAGCCAGTGCTAAAGGACTATTCCAAAATCCGCCATGTCAATGAAAGAAATAACTGAGACCGTCAGGTCTTGGGATAATCCTGTACGTTTACGATTTTACGTGTGTTTTACGTTACATTTACGGTTTACTGACGTGAGCTGTTGCCAACTACCAATTTCCGCTCATGCGTGGCCGTGCGTGCGGTTGATACGTGAATGTGGGGTGACCTTAGCATTACCCACCCGACGTCGCTGCCGCGCACGTGGGCCTGCTCGGCCCCCTGACGTCGCTGCCTGTGGCCTCTTCAAACCTCGACACTGCCGTTATTCCTGGGGCTCGTTCGGCCTTCCTGACGTTGATGCTACACCTGTGAACCTGCTCACACCCTTTCTGACGCCGCCGCCTGCAGTCCTCCTCGGCCTACCGACACCGCTGCCACGCCTGTGGCCTCCCCTGCATGCCGACGCCGCTACCTGTGGGTTTTCCTTGACCTGCTGACGCCGCTGCTCACATGTGGTTCCACTCTGCCCGCGGGACGCCGCTGCTGCGCTGGGGACTTCCTCAGCCAACCTATGCCGCTGCCGCACCTGGGGATCCCTACGGCCGTCCCACTCCACCACACACAATGCAGCTCTTTCTCGCAGTCTTGGTCGCCGGGCAAACAGTAGAACCCCCCAGGCTACCGCCAGGGGAGGCATCTGTCGATCAGCAAAACCGAAGGACTATACTCGAGGACGCCCCACATCAAGTGCCACAACGACACGGGGTCCGCCCCCTTGCCTCAAAGATTGTCATCCAATAATTACTCCATAATCATTGTCTTGGGGCGGAGTATTTGTAAGGACAACGCTTTTTCCCTATTTTCATTGTAACCAATCATCAAGTCGCGTTGTTCTTACTTCCGTCTGATAGAGCGTTCCGCGGCCTTTTCGCCGATGTATAACACTTGCAATTCCATTATTTGTACGCCTAATTATATCTAAATGAATGTCGTGAAGAAAAACACAAATTTACCGTCTCGAGTCATTTCTGTTTGCGGTGCGTAGACTGCACTACATATCCGTCCGCACCTGTTTATGTCAACTCAGTTTGTCTAAATAAATTATTTTTATTACGGGCTGCTCTGTGAGCAAGAGCCCGTGCTGGCACAAGGCCAGCTTAATCTTAAACAACAACAAATAAATTATCAGTACCCAGCTACCTGTCTTAATCTCTGGTCCTCACAGGCAGAAATCCGTTCCGAAGGCATTGTCGACACTCGGTACAGATTTCTGCAAGCCATTTTCCTGTGGATTCGCTTATATATACGCTTATATACTATTTGATATATTAAATATATATATATATAACTATATATACATATATATATATATATATATATTATATATATGTGTGTGTGTGTGTGTGTGTGTGTGTGTGTGTGTGTGTGTGTGTGTGTGTGTGTACGAAGAAAATTAGCAATTAAAATATAATGAAGTGGACGTAAGGGACATTTTTACCAGATTTGGTAACAGTTCAAGAGATGTCGAATATATCGTTTTGGTGGTCCTGTTCATTATCATCAATTATGACTTCCTATTACATTAATGTACAATAGAAAGAATCATTTCATCCAAGGCAGCCCAAAATTTCAACATTAAATGCTAAAGTACATGGCTAATGAAAATTGAAATTTAAAAGTTTCCCAATTTCATAATTACAACAAACATTAAACAAATAATTACGCTTTTGTAAGCAAAAGAATTGGATCTGACCGTCTCTATGCAGTATTATATACTCGTCAAAATAGCCGATTTAATTTCTGAAAGCCATGCCTGTTGCAAATGTCAATACAAACATGCATGACTGATATGTATTTGTATGGCTCCATAAATTTGAAAATATTTCTCATAGTGAATTAATTGTCCTCTAATCCTAAAGGTTGGTCATTACTCCAGAAAACTCTGTTAATCTGACAGTCGAAAACTAATCACTTGGAGTCGTCCATTATCATACCCTTATATCTATCAGAATTTGGGGGACCTCTGTGGAAGACATTATGGTTGCCGCAGGTGATTAACGCGGTCAGCACTGACATGAACACGTAAGGGGGTAGTGCCCTCAGCGCACCTCACACGGTGAACTGTAGGCATTACTTAAGGTTCTTTTCAGGGTTCCTTCGGTTTCTAGCTGCAACGCCTTTCTTTCATTTTACTATACCTCATTTCATTTTCTCGTTCTTTTTTTTATTCTCTGCCCTCTGCTAACATTTTTTTCATAGTGCAACTGCGAGGTTTTCCTCCTGTTACACCTTTCAAACCTTCTTTTCCCTCCATTTCCCTTTCAGCTCTCACTGACCTCATAGGTACCAGTGTTTGTCTTTTGGCCTAAATTTTACGTTCAAAATCCAGTTCCATACTGACAATGAATTTGTTTGTTGAGCCAGTTGGGTTTGGTTGGATTGTGATGTCGAAATCCTCCCAAATTCTTAGCCAGAGGAATGACCACATCCCCGACAGTGACCTGCAGGGGTTTGCCGTTCATTCCCTCCCCCGTGTCCGCCCCATTCCACTCCTTATCATTCTTTGTCTGCAGGTAGCTAGTGGCCTTGTCTTTTTTCATTGTAAAACCTACCAGTTATGCCGTGTAGGACGGTCAGATATGTGGTGTAATTTTATATATTTATATATGTTGGCACAGCATGTGGTGACCCACAACAATAAGCCAAGAAAAAAGCTCTGGGGCTAGTGCCTTCATCCCTTAAGACTTAGAAGTGGGCCTGGTTGTGCTCTCCGTCTAGCAATATATAATATATATATATATATATATACTATATGTGTGTGTGTGTGTGTGTGTGCGTGTGTATGTGTGTGTTTGTGTGTGTGGATGTATGCACGTGTTACTAGTGTTAAGGGAAATTAATTAAATAACTTGAAGACTTTAATGCAGCTTGTACATTTCCTACTATTTTCATGTATTTAATACTGAAAAATTTATTCTTGTCTTCTACCTTACACCCATTCGGGATGACTAGAATACAATGAGATTTCCGTAATGAAACGTAAAAAATTAAGAAATTTCATAATGTGTTAACCTTGCCTGATAATCACTTCATTCTAATAGAGCATACGCATTGAACGCTTACTGGCTAGCGACTTCGGGAAAGCCCTGGGCGACGCCCTTGGAGGGGAGCTGTCAGAGACGCAGCTGGAGAAGTTGACCTCAATGGTGCCTCTACCTGAAGAGGCACTGGACAAAGACTTCTTTGTCCTTATTGCTGCCTTTGCTGAGAGACTCTTCTGTTACGGTGAGTTTACCCCAGTCATTCGTGATTCCATGATTTTAGGAAGTCGAACTTTTCTTTTATTTCCGACTTGATGTCTGGGATTGACAGCTTATTGTAAATAAATGTAAATAGATATGTTGCAGAAATTAACAGTAAACTAAAAAAAATACACCATGTTTGAGGCATGCTAAACTCGGTTAAAACCAAAATTCACTGCTGATTCCTGTGCTCCCCAGTTCTCTACAGCTGCAAAAATTAACTGTAAACTCGAACGTTTATTGCCAGTTTTTGGTGAATGTTATGTGGGCTTGATAGTTTGAGTAATTGAATATTTTAATTCTATTTGGTTCCAGTTGACAGCAAGCTCAAAAGGGCTCACAACTAGTTTCATTCACTGAGGTTACTGTTAATTCCAGTAATTGGTGGCAAACTCAAAAATGTATGTTACAGTTATTCATGAGTAATACCCGTTAAATAACAGACTACAGAAACCCGGTGACATTATTATGTAGTCTCTATATTTTCAATAATAAAAAAAGATATTGTGTTTAGTCTGATCTCAGAAATGAGGATTTCTTTTCTCATTGCAGTAAAATGCCAGATTGATTAGCTTTACCAGATGTGCATTTCAAAATACTTATATACTCTTATTTAGGGCTTTTGATTATTTTAATTTAATGTAGCTATCAAAATTCTTAGATATTTTTGACTTGAGGGTCTTTCTGCTAGCCTTCAGTATATAATCACAAGCAATTGCTTTCGTTCCAGATCTCTTAGCAGCTAGAGATGTAGAGATAGAGCCACGGGACCTGGTTGAGCAATTGGATTTCCAGCAACTTGACGAACGGTTAGAGGAGGTGACGCTGGATCCTCTGTTGCATCGGATGCTGACTACTATCAGGGATCTAGGTTAAAGAATCTTAACGACACTCCCAGACCTAGATTAAGGAACTTTGTCGCCTATAAACCCGTAGGACCTAGGTGTAGGAACCATGATCATTGTGGATGGTGGTTAGGATCCTGTGTTTAGGTAAATCAACCTTAATCATACAGGGTTAATAATGCAAAACCATAATATCTAAGATCTTGGTTAAGTTGCCAATATGTCCGTCCATGCCCTAGTTTAGGGAAACATGTTGATCATTTTAAAGGATTTAAAGAATTATATGACGGAATCTCGAGAACCAGTTGGTATCAAGGTTGAGACAAGAATTTTCTCCAGGATCAACATTTGTGAACAATGAGAAATGTCCAGGTACTGTATGTAAAGGAGATTAGCTAAGGTACCCTGAAACAACATTTGGGATCAACTAAGAATCCTTGAGATCCGTCCGTCATTTAGCTTTTGGAATTATTTTAAGACCAGCCAGGACCTACCTGCTTAAGAACCTTTTTGGGGATATCAAGATGTATAATTTAAGGGAACTTCACTGCCTTCCATATGTAGATTAGCGACCTTTAAAGGCATCCACGACCACAGTTAAGGAACCTCGACGTGCATGTGGGCCAATTCAGAGGAACTGCAATCTAACCCATGCATTCTTTGATTTTTATAAACTGAAGTGTATCATGTTGTACCCTCTATACCCCGAATATTTATCAAGAAAGGCTACAAGTAGACAATAAGGATACATGAAATAAATGTAAACATTGATTGCTGCCAAACCAAGCGGGTTGTTTATTTTGCCCCCCTCTCTGCTTCCCATAGTCCAATGGATTTCAAGTGGCTTGGCTGAAGTCGAAATTGACAGTTAATATGCATTTCAGGGCCATGTATAATTGATTTTCGTCAATAGAATCTCACCAAAACATCGGATATGGATCGTATTTTGGAAATAGCTATTTGGAGCCACAGCCTAATTCGGAAAAATATGTAGTGATGTCTAATTTTGATAATTAAGGCACTTATCAGAGTAAATCAAAGAAATTTAAAGGGAAACTTAGCTAGATCTAGCAGGCTCGTACATAGAGGCTAGTATAACGTCATTACTAAAAGACCCTCCCACTCTTTGATACTGTAGTGACGTTACTAGAGGCCTCCGCCCATATACTTTATGAATGAAGACTCAGATGTTGGTAGCAGTAGTAACAGTACTATATGGAATTCCTATATTGTCTCACACATTCAAACTCCCAAGTAAATTACAATTAAAGAATGGGCAATAAATGAGAATATTAATTTGGAATACAGTTCCATGGCGCAAGCCCCGTTTCAGTTCATTTGAAATATGCACTAAGTCTTACACACTCGAAAACCATTGTTACCTTGCAGTTTCAAGGATACGTAAAGTATCGTTCTGCTACCCGCGAAATTTGCCAAACGGTCTTAGGGTCTATGTGGATAAAGACCAGTTTTTAGCCAATGAGTAAAAATGTTTTTCCAATGCACATGGCCACTTAAAGTGTGATAATTATGTTATTAATCATCAATGATTAATAATTACATTAATATTCATTACAGTTATTTTCATTATTCTTGTTATTAGTATTATAATAATCGTCGTTATTGTTATTATTCATACTTCGACATCAGGGAAGAAGATGATAGAACATACATGAATACAAATGTCGTATACATACAAGTATATAGACAGATAAGGTACGTACGTCAATGCAGATACACAATACATAAATGAAATTTATATATATATATATATATTATATATATATATATATATATATATATGTGGGTGTGTGTGTGTGTGTGTGTGTGTGTGTGTGTGTGTGTGTGTGTGTGTGTGTTATGGAGGAGTTATGGAATTCCATTTGACAACGTCTGTGCGTGTGAGAGAGAGACAGAGAGAGACAGAAGACAGAGAGACAGACTGACATGGGCGGGGGGGGGGGGGGGGGGGGATAATTGGTGGTTGGATGGTTAACGACTGAAACTGGTTGTTGGTGTTTAGTTCTGAGTTGTCTGCTGGTGCGTTGGAGATCAGAGTTCTGTGTTTTGAGTGAGTAATTAGTCAGTCCTTAGTCAGAAGCTGTGATAATCAGTAGTCTGTGGAAAGTGTTGAGGGATTGGTTAAGTTATTTAAAATAGTGTGTTATGGTTTGTTGCTGATTGTGTTTTGGGTTTAATATTTGGTTGCTTAGGAGTTGTTGTGCTGTGAGGTTTTTTGTTAAGTTGAATGTGAGTTCCTGTTGGGATTATATGTGAGTTGTTGTGGTCTTGAGGGTTGTTGTTAGGTGTTGGTGTATAAGTAACTGTATATTATTTACTTTTTCGTGTTTTGGTCATTTTTTTGATAACTTCAATTGTTTGTTGCTTTATTTTGGTCTTTTGTTGTTTTTTTGTGTTGGTAAATGTTTGTGCATTGGTCTTTTGTTGTGGTTGTGTTCCTTGGTTGTTGTTGAGTTGTGGTTGTGTTTCTTGTTGGTCTGCTGTGTTGATGAGTTGTGGTCCTTGGATGTTGTGTTGTTGAGTTGTGGTTGTGTTCCTTTTTTGTTGTTGTGGGGTTGTGGTCCTTGGGTGTTGTGTTGTTGTTGTGTTGTGGTTTTTGGTTGTGGTCTTTTTTGTTGTTGGTATCTCCGTGACCTTGACCAGCGGACAGCACAGCAAAGCCTGGAGTATCTGGAGTTGGTAAGTACATGTGTTTGTTTGTTTTTTGTTCTGTGTGTAGGTATAGGTCAATTGTCCTGCTTGTATTCTGTAGTGTAAAGAGGAAAGTGTGACTGAGGGTGGGTTTGGTAGCCAGATAGATTAAGTTTATGTGGGGGGGGGGGGGGGGATTGCCGCTTGCTTTTAAGCTTGTGATCCCGCTACAGTGTGTGTGTGTGTGTGTGTGTGTAAGGAGGTCAGTAGAATAGGCAAGTTGTTAAAAATGGTCGCTGATGCTAATCAGTGAGATAGTTTATTGGTCAAGCAAATTCGGCCATTGTTTATTCTTGGTCTGAAAAGTTAGAAAGGCCTTGATATAAACAAAAAGTTTGTATCTCTCTCTTTATCATACTCGTCATTCTAATATAATCCCTATAAAGGTCACCATTGTCCTCTTGTCTAAATCATTTGGTGTTTGTGTATCGCCTTATTAACCACTTACCGGTTAATAAGTAACATATGATGCATATGATTCTTTTCTTGTTGCATACTGCAAAAAAAAAGTAACACGAAAGCAGTCCTTAAGCCATGAGGACAGTTTGCTAGGCTTGCCATAGGTGAAGCAACACTCACTATACCCTAATACCCTGGCTTTAACCAATGACGATCGGCTGCCTTCGCCCTTTTGTCGGCGGTGTTTACTATTATGCAAGGTTACCAGGTACATTAGGGCAAATTATCGTACCAACACCTCTAAATGATCGTATTTCCATTTCAATGTGATTGTATTTCACCAATTCCAAAAGTTTTGTATAGCTGATAGTCAAAAGGTAAATAGAAATTGTTATAACTTATGTATTCCTATAGTCAACATAAAAGTGTACAGTGAAAATAGTGATATTGCCATATGTATATTTACCAAATCCCCTTGCTATAATATTGTTTTATGTATATGTACCAAATTCATATTAATTACCGTGGTATAACCAATGGAAACCGTAATATTATCGTCATTCTCAACAGTAATTTGCCTAGCCTTTCCTTTATTACATATTCTAAAAGAGGGTTAAATATTTATGACACACTACTGGAAAAAACCCTGCTTTTACGTCTGATGTCATAGTCTTACGTCACAAACTAGGCCTCTCTCTGGGTGGGCCCTATATTAAATTTAGCTAAGTTTCCCCTTAAATTTCTTTGATTTACTCTGATAACTGCCTTAATTATCCACATTAGACATCACTGCATATTTTTGCCAATGAGACCGTGGTTTCAAATAGCTATTTGCAAAATACGATCCATACCAGATACTTTGGTAAGATTTTATTGACGGAAATCAATTAGACACGGCCCTGAAATGTACAGTAGGTGAGTAAGCTACTTCTCCTTTAATTGTAGCTGACTTGCGAATCATATGAACATGGTTTATCTTCTAAATAATAATAATAAATAATAATAATAATAATAATAATAATAATAATGTGGCGCCGTGGCATAGTGGGTTAGGTCGTCAATGGACTGATTAAGTTAAGCAACATTGGGGCTGGTCAGTCGTTGGATGGGTGACCGCTCTCCTCAGCGTTGATTCCTTGGGAAAGGATCTTTACCATAATATCCTCAGTCTACTCATCTGTAAATGAGTACCTATCCCTGATGGGGTAGGGTCCAGCTATATGGGTTAAATAGCAAATCTCAGCAATGATGGAAAGAAATGAAGGAATAAACGACAACGACGTAAATGGAACCTCTGGCAACAGAGGAGCTTCGTCCGGCAACCAGGTATTCAACCCAATTGAAGGGGAAGACGGTCAGGTACTTGGAGGTTGTCATCCAGCATCTGACCACCACAACGACAGTAATCAACAAGCCATTGAGATTGGATGGATTGAGCTACAAGGAAGCAAAAAAGGAAAGAAATGGACAAGAGAACGAAAAAAGAAAATAAGGAAATATGGGCAGATGCTACATCAGAAGCAAACCCGACAGAGAGAGGATATAGAAGAAGGTTGGTCAACATCTGGAATGCGAGGAATAACACCCCCCAAACAGAGCAGAGGCTGGCAGACCAAGTAAGGAACATAAAGAAAAAGAACTGGCTCTCCCTAACAGAAAGAGAAGAACTGGAAAGGGAAATGTCACATGACAACGAATTACACGAAGACGAACTGAAAGACGATGCCACAGAAGACGACAGGGATGATGAGGTATCAAACAACGACACACGAAGAAACACCGACGAAGTAACAGAGAGGACGGAATGGGTAGAAAAGATTAGACAATGGATGGAGCCAGATACAGAGAGAACAAAGATCCCCTCCATGAAAGCCTACAACACCCAAGAAATTAAGGGAGAAAACAAGTGAGGTAAGTGAGGTCAATGAAATAATGGGCATAAATCACACCACCAGTATTGCAGAAACAAATAACTTGGCATATGCAGGAGCAAGATTAGTAGCAGAACTGATGGGGATTCGACCAACACACCACCAGCACAATCAACCAACAGAAACCAAAACAGCAACCTCCCTGGAAAAGGTGCCTGGAAAAGCAAATCATGGTGATGAGATCTGACTTGAGTAAACTGAAAGAGATGGCAGAAAAAAGGCTAAGAAGCAAGAAAACAAGGGAGGAACTCAACAAGAAATACAAAGTACAAGAGAGGGGACTAAACAACACAACAGAAGATGTAAAACAGAGGCTTCAGGCCAAAGCACATAAGATCCAATGGTACATGAACAGGAATAAGGGATACCAACAGAACAAACTATTCGGAACCAACCAGAAAAGACTATACAGCCAACTAAGAGGGGAAGACAACCACCCAGAAATTCCTGAAGCCGAACCAAGTAAGAGACTCTGGGAAAACATATGGAGCAATCCGGTATCACACAACAAACATGCAACATGGCTCCAGGAAGTCAAGGAAGAAGAAACAGGGAGAATAAAACAAAGATTCACAGAGATAACGACAGACACAGTCAGACACCAACTAAAGAAAATGCCAAACTGGAAAGCCCCAGGTCCTGATGAAGTCCATGGATACTGGCTCAAAAACTTCAAGGCCCTACACCCACGAATAGCAGAAACACTCCAGCATTGTATCTCAAATCACCATGCACCCAAATGGATGACCACAGGAAGAACATCCTTAGTACAAAAAGACAAGAGTAAGGGAAATATAGCCAGTAACTACAGGCCTATCACCTGCCTACAAATAATGTGGAAGTTACTAACAGGTATCATCAGTGAAAGGCTATACAATTACCTAGAGGAGACAAAACACCATCCCCCACCAACAGAAAGGCTGCAGAAGGAAGTGTAGGGGCACAAAAGACCAGCTCCTGATAGACAAAATGGTAATGAAGAAGAGTAGGAGAAGGAAAACCAACCTAAGCATGGTATGGATAGACTATAAGAAAGCCTTCGACATGATACCACACACATGGCTAATAGAATGCCTGAAAATATATGGGGCAGAGGAAAACACCATCAGCTTCCTCAAAAATACAATGCGCAACAGGAATACAATACTTACAAGCCTTGGAATAAGACTAGCGGAGGTTAATATCAGGAGAGGGATCTTCCCGGGCGACTCACTGTCCCCACTACTCTTCGTAGTAGCCATGATTCCCATGACAAAAGTACTACAGAAGATGGATGCCGGGTACCAACTCAAGAAAAGAGGCAACAGAATCAACCATCTGATGTTCATGGACGACATCAAGCTGTATGGTAAGAGCATCAAGGACATAGATACCCTAATCCAGACTGTAAGGATTGTATCTGGGGACATCAGGATGGAGTTTGGAATAGAACAAAAAATGCGCATTAGTCAACATACAAAGAGGCAAAGTAACGAGAACTGAAGGGATAAAGCTACAGATGGGAGCAACATCGAAAAAAAAACACATAGATGAGACAGGATACAAATACCTGGGAATAATGGAAGGAGGGGATATAAAACACCAAGAGATGAAGGACACGATCCGGAAAGAATATATGCAGGGACTCAAGAAGATACTCAAGTCAAAACTCAACGCCGGAAATATGATAAAAGCCATAAACACATGGGCAGTGCCAGTAATCAGATACAGCGCAGGAATAGTGGAATGGACGAAGGCAGAACTCCGCAGCATAGATCAGAAAACCAGGAAACATATGACAATACACAAAGCACTACACCCAAGAGCAAATACAGACAGACTATACATGACACGAAAGGAAGGAGGGAGAGGACTACTAAGTATAGAGGACTGAGTCAACATCGAAAAACAGAGCACTGGGGCAATATCTGAAAACCAGTGAAGACGAGTGGCTAAAGAGTGCATGGAAGAAGGACTAATAAAAATAGACGAAGACCCAGAAAATATTCAGAGACAGGAGAATGACAGACAGAACAGAGGACTGGCACAACAAACCAATGCACGGGACAATGCATGAGACAGACTAAAGAACTAGCCAGCGATGACACATGGCAATGGCTACAGAGGGGAGAGCTAAAGAAGGAAACTGAAGGAATGATAACAGCGGCACAAGATCAGGCCCTAAGAACCAGATATATTCAAAGAACGATAGACGGAAATAAACCTCTCTCCCATACGTAGGAAGTGGCCCAATACCGAAAAAGAAACCATAAACCACATAGCAAGTGAATGCCCGGCACTTGCACAGAACCAGTACAAAAAGAGGCATGATTCAGTGGCAAAAGCCCTCCACTGGAGCCTGTGCAAGAAACATCAGCTACCTTGCAGTAATAAGTGGTACGAGCACCAACCAGAGGGAGTGATAGAAAACGATCAGGCAAAGATCCTCTGGGACTATGGTATCAGAACGGATAGGGTGATCGTGCAAAAACAGACCAGACGTGACGTTGATTGACAAAGTCAAGAAGAAAGTATCACTCATTGATGTCGCAATACCATGGGATACCAGAGTTGAAGAGAAAGAGGTATCAAGATCTGAAAATAGAAATAAGAGGAATATGGGATATGCCAGTGGAAATCGTACCCATAATCATAGGAGCACTAGGCACAATCCCAAGATCCTTGAAAAGGAATCTAGAAAAACTAGAGGCTGGAGTAGCTCCAGGACTCATGCAGAAGAGTGTGATCCTAGAAACGGCGCACATAGTAAGAAAAGTGATGGACTCCTAAGGAGGCAGGATGCAACCCGGAACCCCACACTATAAATACCACCCAGTCGAATTGGAGGACTGTGATAGAGCAAAAAAAAAAAAAAAAAACAATAATAATAATAATAATAATAATAATAATAACAATAATAATAATAATAATGTTAAGAAATTCACAGCCTCGTGAAAACAAATTGTTAAAAAATATCCACAGTAATAATAATAATAATGTTAAGAAATTCACAGTCTCGTGAAAACAAATTGTTAAAAAATATCCATAATCATATATTAAAAATATATATTGATGTACAAATAGAACAAAGACTTTGAAACACCTGAACGGTGTTCCTCATCAGTGTAACGTTAAAATGTAATGGAGAGGATAGTTTCCTCCCGAAGAGCATCTAAAAAAAGGTGGGCGGAGCGAGAAAATAACAGCCCATCATCGAAATGCTGGTTTGTGTGGTAAGTAATCCCAAACTCAACAGGCAGTTGCACCAATTTCCTCGATCTCCAAACCTGTGAAGTTGCTCCAGCTTGCACTGCATAGGTGCCACAGTCGGAAACATCCACAGGGACGTCGGCTATCTGTAGAGAGAGGGGAAGAGGAAGCAGAGCATCAGGGTTCACATGGTCAACGTCAGTTTTAAAATTAAAATCTTAAGTATTGCTTGGCAATGAAACTGTTTATAAAAGGGTCTTCATTTGTAAACGACTTATTATCTTTAAAAGATATTCTCATGTGAGAATCGTCGCTTTTAAAAATGATTTGTGCACCATCCCGATTGATTCTGTGGTCTAAATTAAAACTAAGAGCCACCAAAGCTCTGCCCTGTGCATGAAGATCATAGGCCCTTCTGTGTTCCCTTAATCTTACCTCTAATCTCCTACCACTTTCCCCGTAGTAACAACCACTGCAATCATGACATGGAACCTTGTAAACACCGTTATTTCTCTCGGTACTGTTATTGTTCTTTGTAAGGGCTTTTGCCAAAGTGTTTTTGTAGGTATAAACTATTTCTATGTCCTTTTGGTGCTCATTTATATAATCACCTACCTATAATTTAGACCACAGAATATATATTTTTAATATATAATTGTGGATATTTTTTGATAATAATAATAATAATAATAATAATAATAATAATAATAATAATAATAATAATAATAATAATAATAATAATAATAATAATAATAAACAGAAAACCAGGAAACATATGACAATACACAAAGCACTACACCCAAGAGCAAATACGGACAGACTATACATAACACGAAAGGAAGAAGGGAGAGGACTACTAAGTATAGAGGACTGCGTCAACATCGAGAACAGAGCACTGGGGCAATATCTGAAAACCAGTGAAGACGAGTGGCTAAAAAGTGCATGGGAAGAAGGACTAATAAAAGTAGACGAAGACCCAGAAATATACAGACAGGAGAATGACAGACAGAACAGACGACTGGCACAACAAACCAATGCACGGACAATACATGAGACAGACTAAAGAACTAGCCAGCGATGACAATTGGCAATGGCTACAGAGGGGAGAGCTAAAGAAGGAAACTGAAGGAATGATAACAGCGGCACAAGATCAGGCCCTAAGAACCAGATATGTTCAAAGAACGATAGACGGAAATAACATTTCTCCCATATGTAGGAAGTGCAATACGAAAAATGAAACCATAAACCACATAGCAAGCGACGTGAAATGCCCGCCCGGCACTTGCACAGAACCAGTACAAAAAGAGGCATGATTCAGTGGCAAAAGCCCTCCACTGGAGCCTGTGCAAGAAACATCAGCTACCTTGCAGTAATAAGTGGTACGAGCACCAACCTGAGGGAGTGATAGAAAACGATCAGGCAAAGATCCTCTGGGACTATGGTATCAGAACGGATAGGGTGATACGTGCAAATAGACCAGACGTGACGTTGATTGACAAGTCAAGAAGAAAGTATCACTCATTGATGTCGCAATACCATGGGACACCAGAGTTGAAGAGAAACAAAAGAAAAGGGAAAAAATGGATGGGGAAAGTATCAAGATCTGAAAATAGAAATAAGAAGGATATGGGATATGCCAGTGGAAATCGTACCCATAATCATAGGAGCACTAGGCACGATCCCAAGAATAAACGACAACGACGTAAATGGAACCTCTGGCAACAGAGGAGCTTCGTCCGGCAACCAGGTATTCAACCCAATTGAAGGGGAAGACGGTCAGGTACTTGGAGGTCGTCATCCAGCAACTGACCACCACAATGACAGTAATCACAGCCTGAGATTGGAGCTACAGAAGCAAAAAGGAAGAAAAATGGACAAATGAAAAGAAAATAAGGAAATATGGAGATGCTACATCCCAGAAGAACCCGACGGGAGAGGATATAGAAGAAGGTGTGGTCCAACATCTGGAATGCGAGGAATAACACCCCCCAAACAGAGCAGAGGCTGGCAGATCAAGTAAGGAACATAAAGAAAAAGAACTGGCTCTCCCCAACAGAAAGAGAAGAACTGGAAAGGGAAATGTCACACGACAACGAATTACACGAAGACGAACTGAGAGACGATGCCACAGAAGACGACAGGGATGATGAGGTATCAAACAACGACACATGAAGAAACACCGATGAAGTAACAGAGGACGGAATGGGTAGAAAAGATTAGACAATGGATGGAGCCAGATACAGAGAGATCAATCATCCCCTCCATGAAAGCCTACAACACCAAGAAATTAAGGGAGAAAACAAGTGAGGTCAATGAAACAATGGGCATAATACACACCACCAGTATCACAGAAACAAATATCTTGGCATATGCAGGAGCAAGATTAGTAGCAGAACTGATGGGGATTCGAACACCAACACCACCAGCACAACCAACCCAACATAAAGCAAAACAGCAACCTCCTTGGAAAAGGCGCCTGGAAAAGCAAATCATGGTGATGAGATCTGACTTGTGTAAACTGAAAGAGATGGCAGAAAAAAGGCTAAGAAGCAAAAAAAACAAGGGAGGAACTCAACGAGAAATACAAAGTACAAGAGAGGGGACTAAACAACACAATAGAAGATGTAAAACAGAGGCTTAAGGCCAAAGCACATAAGATCCAACGGTACATGAACAGGAATAAGGGATACCAACAGAACAAACTATTCGGAACCAACCAGAAAAGACTATATAGCCAACTAAGAGGGGAAGACAACCACCCAGAAATTCCTGAAGCCGAACAAAGTAAGAGACTCTGGGAAAACATATGGAGCAATCCGGTATCACACAACAAACATGCAACATGGCTCCAGGAAGTCAAGGAAGAAGAAATAGGGAGAATAAAACAAAGATTCACAGAGATCATGACAGACACAGTCAGACAGGAAGAACATCCTTAGTACAAAAAGACAAGAGTAAGGGAAACATAGCCAGTAACTACAGGCCTATCACCTGCCTACAAATAATGTGGAAGTTGCTAACAGGTATCATCAGTGAAAGACTATACATCTACCTAGAGGAGACAAACACCATCCCCCACCAACTGAAAGGCTGCAGAAGGAAGTGTATGGGCACAAAAGACCAGCTCCTAATAGACAAAATGGTAATGAAGAACATTAGGAGAAGGAAAACCAACCTAAGCATTGCATAGATAGACTATAAGAAAGCCTTCGACATGATACCACACACATGGCTAATAGAATGCCTGAAAATATATGGGGCAGAGGAAAACACCATCAGCTTCCTCAAAAATACAATGCGCAACAGGAATACAATACTTACAAGCCTTGGAATAAGACTAGCAGAGGTTAACATGCAGGAGGAGGGATCTTCCAGGGCGACTCACTGTCCCCACTACTCTTCGTAGTAGCCATGATTCCCATGACAAAAGTACTACAGAAGATGGATGCCGGGTACCAACTCAAGAAAAGAGGCAACAGAATCAACCATCTGATGTTCATGGACGACATCAAGCTGTATGGTAAGAGCATCAAGGAAATAGATACCCTAATCCAGACTGTTAGGATTGTATCTGGGGACATCAGGATGGAGTTTGGAATAGAAAAATGCGCCTTAGTCAACATACAAAAAGGCAAAGTAACGAGAACTGAAGGGATAAAGCTACCAGATGGGAGCAACATCAAACACTTAGATGAGACTGGAATAATGGAAGGAGGGGATATAAAACACCAAGAGATGAAGGACACGATCCGGAAAGAATATATGCAGAGACTCAAGGCGATACTCAAGTCAAAACTCAACGCCGGAAATATGATAAAAGCCATAAACACATGGGCAGTGCCAGCAATCAGATACAGCGCAGAAATAGTGGAATGGAACGGACAAGGCAGAACTCTGCAGCATAAGATCCAGAAAACCAGGCAAACAAATGAGCAATATACAAAGCACTACACCCGAGAGCAAATACAGACAGACTATACATAACACGAAAGGAAGGAGGGAGAGAACTACTAAGTATAGAGGACTGCGTCAACATCGAGAATAGAGCACTGGGGTAATATCTGAAAACCAGTGAAGACGAGTGGCTAAAAAGTGCATGGGAAAGAAGGACTAATAAAAGTAGACGAAGACACAAAAGCGTCTCAGTGATGATATTGGTTTGGTGTTTGCTTCTCACCGCGGTGGTCGCGGGTTCAATTCTCGGCAACTCCATTGAGGAGTGAGAGATGTGTATTTCTGGTGATAGAAGTTCACTCTCGGCGTGGTTCGGAAGTCACGTAATGCCATTGGTGCCGTTGCTGAATAACCAATGGTTCTGTGCAACGTAAAAACACCATACAAACAAACAAACAAACGAAGACCCACAAGTATACAGACAGGAGAATGACAAACAACAGAGGACTGGCACAACAAACCAATGCACGGACAATACATGAGACAGACTAAAGTATAGAGGACTGCGTCAACATTGAGAATAGATCACTGGGGTAATATCTGAAAACCAGTGAAGACGAGTGGCTAAAAAGTGCATGGGAAGAAGGACTAATAAAAGTAGACGAAGACCCACAAAAGCGTCTCAGTGATGTTATTGGTTTGGTGTTTGCTTCTCACCGCGGTGGTCGCGGGTTCAATTCTCGGCAACTCCATTGAGGAGTGAGAGATGTGTATTTCTGGTGATAGAAGTTCACTCTCGGGGCGTGGTTTGGAAGTCACGTAATGCCATTGGTGGCCGTTGCTGAATAACCAATGGTTCCTATGCAACGTAAAAACACCATACAAACGAAACAAACAAACGAAGACCCACAAGTATACAGACAGGAGAATGACAAACAACAGAGGACTGGCACAACAAACCAATGCACGGACAATACATGAGACAGACTAAAGTATAGAGGACTGCGTCAACATCGAGAATAGATCACTGGGGTAATATCTGAAAACCAGTGAAGACGAGTGGCTAAAAAGTGCATGGGAAGAAGGACTAATAAAAGTAGACGAAGACCCACAAAAGCGTCTCAGTGATGTTATTGGTTTGGTGTTTGCTTCTCACCGCGGTGGTCGCGGGTTCAATTCTCGGCAACTCCATTGAGGAGTGAGAGATGTGTATTTCTGGTGATAGAAGTTCACTCTCGGCGTGGTTTGGAAGTCACGTAATGCCATTGGTGCCGTTGCTGAATAACCAATGGTTCTATGCAACGTAAAAACACCATACAAACAAACAAACAAACGAAGACCCACAAGTATACAGACAGGAGAATGACAAACAACAGAGGACTGGCACAACAAACCAATGCACGGACAATACATGAGACAGACTAAAGAACTAGCCAGCGATGACTTATGGCAATGGCTGCAGAGGGGAGAGCTTAAGAAGGAAACTGAAGGAATGATAACAGCGGCACAAGATCAGGCCCTATGAACCAGATATGTTCAAAGAACGATAGACGGAAATAACATCGCTCCCATATGTAGGAAGTGCAATACGAAAAATGAAACCATAAACCACATAGCAAGCGAATGCCCAGCACTCGCACAGAACCAGTACAAAAAGAGGCATGATTCAGTGGCAAAAGCCAATACCACTGGAGCCTGTGCAAGAAACATCAGCTACCTTGCAGTAATAAGTGGTACGAGCACCAACCTGAGGGAGTGATCGAAAACGATCAGGCAAAGATCCTCTGGGACTATGGTATCAGACCGGATAGGGAGATACGTGCAATAGACCAGACGTGATGTTGATTGACAAAGTCAAGAAGAGAGTATCACTCATTCATGTCGCAATACCATGGGACACCAGAGTTGAAGAGAAAGAAAGGGAAAAAATGGATAAGTATCAAGATCTGAAAATAGAAATAAGAAGAATATGGGATATGCCAGTGGAAATCGTACCCATAATCATAGGAGCACTAGGCACGATCCCAAGATCCCTGGAAAGGAATCTAGAAAAACTAGAGGCTGAAGTAGCTCCAGGACTCATGCAGAAGAGTGTGATCCTAGAAACGGCGCACATAGTAAGAAAAGTGATGGACTCCTAAGGAGGAAGGATGCAACCCGGAACCCCACACTATAAATACCACCCAGTCGAATTGGAGGACTGTGATAGAGCAAAAAAAAAAAAATAAATAATAATAATAATAATTGTTAAAAACTGAGAATAATATAGGTGCACTTCTACATATGCTCAATAACCGTGTTGTTAGTTGAAAAGTTCCATAGGATTGGGTGTGTTTGTTTTTATAGGTCATATGTGGCTAAATTTGTTTCGGTATTTGAGACGCGCTCACTTCATAAAATTGGTTGTTTCATTTTTATTTGTGCAAGCTATCAGGAAAATAATTCCATCGTTAAATTGATTGGAACTGCTGAAAACAATTTGATCGTTTAAGGCAATTACCGTTCAATTGAGCTCTCTATCCCGGCGATGGGTCATCCTTTTTATTGTTTTGTCCGCAAATAAAACGGATGAAATTTTGGACATTATATATATATATATATATATATATATATATATATATATATATATAACACATATGTATATATATAAGTATATATTTGTTTAGTTTAATCTACTGGTCATTTTACCAGACACATATGAAATTGTAATGGCCACAATGCAATTTTAACTTCTCAATCCTTCTCGTGGTCAGGTTCGCATGGTAACCTCGTCCTGATTAAGGTGTCGTGGGTTCGTTTCCCGCTACCGGACATCATGATCTCTTCAAATTTCTTTGAAGTTGGAGCTCAAGGCATTGTTGTGACAAGCGTTTCCAAAAAAGAGCAAAGAATTTGAGAAGTTAAGAGGGCACTGTGGCTATTACAGTTTATATATGTGTGTGTATGTGTGCTTAAAAATCACAGAGGTGCGCGTGACATAAAGTATATAAGCGAATACCACAGGAAAATGGCAGGCAGAACTCATTACCAAGCGCTCTCACAGTTCATGCCGGAGAAATTTCTGTAAGTGATGATTTGTTTATTTATAGAGGCAGTTAGGCGTTATATTTGCAGAATTGTGCAACCTTCGGATCCGCTGACAATTTGTATAATAGGCCACTAAATACACCAGAAGAAGCCTTTTGTTCAAAAGTCCCTCGGACATCCATTCCAAAATGACTCCAGCATTTCCGAGACCTGTTTGTGAGTTACAGTACTCAAATGATTTCATGAGCTGCGGTTACATTTCTTGCTCAGATGAAAACGTGCCAATCGCCATTGGTGCAGATTTGTGCATTCGCCATTTTTAATTTTGATGGCAAAATATACCAAAAAAAAAATTCGGAGTTGCTATGGGCTCTTCTCTTTCTCCAATATTTGCTAATCTGTTTATGGAATACTTTGCGACTGAATTACTAACAATAGTTCCCTTAAACTTTCGTCCTATTTAAGGATTCGATCCGTTGACGACATCTTTGCAATATTTCCCCTCAATAATGAGTGTTTTCATTTATTCTTCGTAGCACTTAAAATTTTTCCCCGTGTATTGAGTTTTGCGCTGAACGGGAGAATATTGGCAATTTATAATTTCTTGACGTCGAAGTACTCCCATCAGTAATCAATACGCATAGAATGTATATAGGAAGCCCAGCCACTCAGACAGTTACATTTATTGTTTTTCAATCACACAACCATTGTTAAAAAATATGTAATTTCAGGATTATTCCTTCGAGCTCATACAATTTGTGACACTCAGTTTTTAAAGAGATTAATCCCATATAAAATACCTTTACCCGGCTGTCAATCTGCAACAACCTAATCCAAAGAATAAGAACAGTTGAAAAATAAAAAAAATAAAACAAGCAAGATTTGTGACCAACAGATATTTAATTTAGTTTTCACCTTTAACAATTCGTTAAAACAGACCTCTGCAAGAATTCGGTGAAGAATTCTGATTTAGATTCTGGTGTCAACATTATTCCTTGTCGAGACTGCCCAATCGTGTAATGGGGAGACTGGATAAGACTGCTCAATCAGATTAGCCGAACATCAAAATGCTTGTAGGACCGGTGCCAGTAGAAGAAACGTCCCCGAAGGGAGGTAGTGCCGTCAGTTCACCCTATGTGGTGCGCTGTAGGCATTACTTCAAGGCTCTTTGCAGCGTGCCTTCTACTGTACCTTCTTTTATATTCTCTTCCTTCCATCTTACTTTCCACCCTCTCCTAACAATTGATTCATAGTGCAACTTTGAAGTTTTCCTCCTTTCCCCCGTCAAACCTGATAGTTTTTTTAATACAGCTGAAGAGGACCTTCAGCTGTATTAAAGTGAAGGTCGCAACCTTCTGTGGTATATGCGTTCACTTACTCTTACTTGTAAACAGTTGCTGCTTCTTAAACAAAACTCTTATGTTTTAATTTTTAAACGTTGGGTCCTGGTCTTAATTAGCCTACGTTAAGTCTGTCAGTAAAAGGACACGTGGAGTATTTATGTAGTATCAGAAATATATATATATATATATATATATATATATATATATATATATATATATATATATATATATATATATATACACCTATATATGAAACTATTATGATCCGAGTTACCGTTGCATTAGAACCCGTTTTCTTTAATAGATAGGAACGTTTTCTATGGCTTATAGCTCGAAGGCAAAAATACTGTTATCGTATTATTAAATATATATATATATATATATATATATATGTGTGTGTGTGTGTGTGTGTGTATGAAATCCTTAAGTGAAAATGAAAGGAAATAACTAGACTTTCATCATTCAACTAACAATCTGGCGTGCATTGATGATGAACCTCTAAAAACGGCTCTAGCTGAATTCCAGTCCATAGGGTGTTCAAAGACACTCACGTGACAAAAAATGGCACTTGAACTGTGTGCTGTGTAACTCTCTTACTTAGTTTCTTACCAGATTGTCCAATATAAGGTACATTACATATAGAGCAGTTAGTTTTGTGCACCCCTCCTGTTGGCATTACTGGTTTATTATTGACAGACGAATTATTGCTAAAACAACATTTATTTTCAGACATTTCAGGCTACCTACAATTGATACAAATTCCCATCGGTATGGCAAAACTAAAATATTTTCAATTTCAAAATTACTTGATCTTTCGTGCAATAAAATGCCTTTTTTTTTTGGGGGGGCACTTTGGAGGTACTATCAATAAATACCCTTGGTAACACGGTTCTTTTTTGCAATTTCATAGATGTTCTGAATTTCCTCTTCTTTAGAATCATCACAAATTTTATATGCTCATAAAAACATCCCTGCGAAGACTTCGTTTTATCTTGGGGTGATGGCTGGAAAAATTATGAATGAAAGCATTCACTGCTGTTAGTTTCCGGTATACTTTGAATTTAAATCCGTTGTCTGTTCTCATAACGACTGTCAAGAGATGGAAGGGTTTTGTTCTGTTCTATTTCCAATTTGAAACTTTATGGGTAGAAACCAGACCATTCAAAAGTTCTAAGAACTCCAACGGGTCATGATCATGTGGCCACAGGCATATTAAATTCGTTGACGTATCTGTACCATGTCAAAGTAAACGAAATAATATTTGGTAGGTATCTGATTTCGTAGAATTCCTATAGATATTTGAGAGACCTTGCAGATGAAACGGCTTCCATTGCCGAAACAAAAACAAAAAATGTCTATAAAAGCATCATTAACGTAAGCTGATTATATTTGATGTGACCATTAGATGGTAACTTGTAGATGAGCATGTGTATTACATATATTTATTTACGTAGCATATTACATGAGATACAATGATGAAACTATTCTCTGCTTATATACTTTCACGTATTCTCACAGAAGAACAAAACTAATTAATTAGTAGTTCATTTCCATTTAAGGTCCTTCATAAACATTTTACAAATATATGGGTCCAAATGGTACAATCCCAGACTAAGATTTAGGTTGTTTTTATTAGTGATTTGTATAATTGCTGATTCCAGTAAATTTCTTGAAACATAATCATTAGACCTAGCAATTACAGAGGTATCGCCCCAATTTATACAATGAGATTTTTCGCTCAGATGGATAAACAGTGCATTTGAAGTCTGGGCTGTTCTAACTGAATACATACTATGCTGTTTAATACGTACACATAAAATTTTACTTGACTGACCGCGACGTAAAAGATGGACAATCCTTACAAGGAATTTTGTAAATGATGTTATTTGTACGGGGCTATTCTTAATTAGCATATCTTTAATGGTATTGTTATAAGAGAACACTGCATTAACATTAAACGATTTAAATATTGATTTTATGGTTTCAAATCCACGAAAGTAAGGCAAGCTAAGTACATTTTTAGGGGTTTCTTTTTCATTACTAGCAACACTATAAAACTTTTTGTGAGCTTTTTAATAACATAAATATATTATAGAGGTATGCATGTGTGATATGTAGTCAGTTTTATAATCCAGAACTACTAAACTATTGGATTTATCAGCCTAAGTAATGTGTAAGCTATCATTCTTCATTCTTAAACTTTTTCTGGAGCAAGCGGGGAAGTTATTTTCGTGATAGGGCATGCGTAGCAATATATGTCATGCCTTTGATAATGTCTAAATGATTTTGTGGTACCACCGCTACAGAAAAAGTTTAAAAGAATTGAAGAATGATAATAGCTTACACATTACTAAGGCTGATAAATCCAATAGTTTAGTAGTTCTGGACAAAACTGACTACATATCACGCATGCATACTTTATTAGAAGATGAAACAACTTACAAAAAACTCACAAAAAATCCGTTGGACCAAGTAATTAAAAACTTGAATATCAATATGAAACAAATTCTTAAAGATAAAAAAGAACTATTGTGTACTTGTGTAAACTAACTGTAAAGTGTCCCTCATTACCTTATTTATATGGCCTAGTTAAAACTCATAAAGAAAACAAACCTATGCGCCCAATTACTAGCACTGTAGGATCAATTGCTTATAAACTATCTAAATATATTACTAAATTGTTATCCCAGCTACTTGGAACTGTATCTAATTCACACATCCGGAATTCTCTTGATCTTGTGGAAAAATTAAATAACATTGTACATAAAAAACCCTACCGTGATATCTTTGTCAGTTTTTGATGATACGTTCCTTGTTTACAAAAAAAAGTCCCTATTGACTCTGTGCTAGAATATTTAAGTAATGAACTTGTAATGCATGAATTACCTATGTCCGTTAGTCACATAATTTCATTGATTAAGTTGTGTATTGGTGATTGTATTACCAACATATTTATCGCCTCTCCTTTCAAACTTACATATGCTTTGGATTTTTTTGAAAGACAACACCTCACGAATTTCACACTTGTCCCCTTAAAATGGTACAGATATGTAGATGACATCTTAGTAGTCGTACCTGTTGGTATCGATGTAAATGATTTATTGTCTAAATTGAATAATTTAGTGCTATCCATAAAATTCACTGTTGAAATTGAAAATAACAATGTCATCCCTGTCCTAGATGTATAATTAATACATAGAGGAATCTCTCCAATGTAAATTCACTATTTATAGAAAACCAAAACCTACAAACAATTTAACATATGTACATTTTTATTCTGGCCACCATCTTAATATTAAAATTTCAATTTTTTCTTCTATGTTCTTACGTGCTTTCCGTATCACGAGTCCACAATATCTTGACCAAGAAATAGAATACATAAAAAAAGATAGGAAACGATCTCTGCTACCCACCTCATATAATTGAATTATGTTATCAAAAAGCTCTCAAAAAGTTTTATAGTGTTGTTGGTAATGAAAAAGAAACCCCTAAAAATGTACTTAGCTTGCCTTACTTTCGTGGATTTGAAACAATAAAATCAATATTTAAATCTTTTAATGTTAATGTAGTGTTCTCTTATAACAATAACATTAAAGATATGCTAATTAAGAATAAGTCCCGTAACAAATAACAACATTATTTACAAAATTCCTTGTAAGGATTGCCATCTTTTTACATCGGTCAGTCAAGTAAAAATAAAATTTATGTGTAACGTATTAAGCTGCATATGTATTCAGTTAAAACAGCCCAGCTTCATGCACTGTTTATCCATCTGAGTGTAAAATTCATTGTATAAATTGGGGCGATTCCTCTGTAATTGCTAGGTCTAATTTACTGGAATCAGCAATTATACAAATCACTAATAAAACAACCTAAATCTTAGTCTGGGATTGTACCATTTGGACCTATATATTTGTAAAATGTTTATGAAGGACCTTAAAATAAATGACTACTAATTAATTAGTCCCACATGTAAGATATTGTTTATTATCTCCTACTCTCTCTCTCTTGCTCGCTATATATATCCTATTTTCGTCTTTTCACACATTTTTTGGAAAATTTTTGTAAAATTTCATGGTACTAAGTCGGATATACCTCCTTGATTTTTTCCAAAAATGTATTGTTTCTGGATGAATCATCAGTAACCACGTGTGTGCTCCTCCAAGGTGTGGCTGCCTAAAAATCGCTAATCTTGCCCTCAGGTCTTTCCTCGTTTCTGTAGAGTGAAATCAACCTTATTGCTAATCTTGCAATGTAGTTTGGATATTAAGCCTAATTTTACTATGTTTTTTTTACTTTGTATGATCAGTTGTACCTAAGTAAAGGGTCGTGCTAGACCGAAAGTTCTAGCCTCTCTCCACCTTTCATTTTTTTCTCCTTGGCAAAAACCTTTATTTATACATAGCATCACGTTTTACAAAATTTCGTGATCAAATTATCCGTGTATATATATATATATATATATATATATATATATCCTATATATATATATATATATATATATTATATATATATAATCTAATAAAAGGAGCCCATAAAAACACCAAAATGTAGAGAGAAAAGTACTATATTTCAGAGACTGCTGTCTCTCTCGTCAGGTATATGAATGAGAAAAGTTTACAGAAAAGGTGGTATTTATACCAAGAGATTCGTCCACAAGTAAGCCAATTTAGGTCACCCCCGCTGATAATCTTCCTTTAATCTTCTTAAGCGTTGGTTGAATGAACACTGCGTCGACGATGTCCGATGTCCAATTCCCTTTTGAGATGTTCATTACCTGCTTCTCTTTTTTTATTTTATTAAGGCCGATTCCATCATTTGACTCTTGTACCGGCAGTTGCTGCTATAAATTACACGTGACATATTCCAGTTTATTCTATGGTTATGTTTCATTTATATGATTGAAAATAGCTCGAGTTCTGTTGTCCATACCTAACTGACCGTTTGTGTGGTTGTATTAATCTCTGGGGAAGTGATTTACCTTGTAAATGCCGATGTAAGATTGGTCACAGTCCTGGCATGGGATCTCATATACCCCAGAGTCTTTGGGCGATGTCTTTTGTTGGACGTTAATCAGGGATTTGGCTAAGCTATTTGGGTAGGTAAATGCAAAAGGGTGGATTTCCCAAGGGTGTGAGTTACTCTCTTAATCGTCTCCAGGTGGGGAATTTTTATTTTATTGTTGGGTGTGTCTCTGGTCTTGTCTTTAGTGGGTCGGTAGAAAATTACGTTTGCTTTTTGAATTGCTTTCTCAATTATATGGTCAGGATACTACGGACCACGTATACAGGTATCTGATTTCATTCTGTTCCGACATTGCTGCCTATAATAGCGTGACTCATTCCAACAGACTTTTACGCAAGTTAAATAACCTAATAGATAATAGCGCATGGAATAATCTTGAACAACAAGACAAAGTTTTAAACTTATCCAACACCCCCCTTACTGTAAATCAACATTTAGTTTTTAAATTTAGGCTTATCCTTTGCCCTAATGCCAGACCGCAAAAACAACCTAGACTTCATAGTGGCTTTTGATAAATTCATATCTGACAAAAACTACAGCCGTGAAGAGATATGTTTAAAAGGAGTGTTACTAAATGCTTTAACTGACCTTCATAAGAAATATCCTGTTCCCCGCAGATTCATGATAGCCATCCACTCCGCTAAAAAAGTTAGATGTTATAATAAGTAGATCCGACAAAGACGGCAAAATTGTAATAATGGACAAAGACTTCTACTCGACAAAATCAACCCACGCTCCTTAGCGACACAAATACTTACGAAAAACTGACGAAAAATCCCCTCCAGAACGTTCCCACAGAATTTTTTCGGAAAGTAAGATTAATTGCCAAAACAAAAAGAGTATTGAACTATTAGAGAAATTTAAAGTAATTAATCCTAAATTACCCTACTTTTATGGTCTTCCCAAACTCACAAAGACAATCTTCCATTCAGACCCATCGTTTCATGCGCCGGAGCTTTCAATTACAAAATTTCTAAATGGTTAGCTGGCCTCCTTTCTTTCCTTTTTTTTAGCACTTTTTCTCCCAGTCACATCAAACATTCGGAAGACTTTTGTCACAAATTCAGAGAAGCACATATACCACTTCACAACATAAAACTTTTAAGCCTTGACGTAGACTCCCTATTCACAAAAGTATCAGTACAGGACGTCTTCAGTTTTTAAGGGAAAAATTATCCCCCTATTCAGATCATTTCCCTTTGGCACTTGACAAAATAATAAAGTTAGTTGAATTATGTGCATCTAATAACGTATTTTCATTCGGGGAATCATTCTACAAGCAAAAATTCGGGTGTAGTATGGGTAGTCCTTTAAGTCCTATTTTAGCCAATCTGTACATGGAAAACTTTGAAACTACAGTAATAAATGCAATAAAACCCAAAAACATGCTGTGGATGAGATACGTGGATGACATACTAACATTTTGGGATAATAAAGAAGTGGGGTAATTTTAATGAATTCCTCTCAAAATTAAACGCATTAGTGCCCAGCATCAAATTTAAAGTTGAATGGGAAACAGACAACAAAATTCCTTTTCTTGATGTTTTAATAATCAGAGACACGACAGAATACAAATTTACCATATACAGAAAACCAACGTTCTCACTTTCAATATATTCACTACTTTAGCTATCATGACAATACTATCAAGATAGGTCTAGCTAGCAACCTATTCTTAAGAGCCTTACGAATTTGTTCCCCAGATTTCCTGGAAAAAGAATTTGAACTAATTCGCAAGCAACTTTCATCTTTAAAGTATCCTGACCATATAATTGAGAAGCAATTCAAAAAGCAAACGTAATTTTCTACCGACCCCCTAAAGACAAGACCAGAGACACACCCAACAATAAAATAAAATTCCCCACCTGGAGACGATTAAGAGAGTAACTCACACCTTGGGAAATCCAACCCTTTTGCATTTACCTACCCAAATAGCTTAGCCAAATCCCTGATTAACGTCCAACAAAAGACATCGCCCAAAGACTCTGGGGTATATGAGATCCCATGCCAGGACTGTGACCAATCTTACATCGGATTTACAGGTAAATCACTTCCCCAGAGATTAATACAACACAAACGGTCAGTTAGGTATGGACAACAGAACTCGGCTATTTTCAATCATATAAATGAACATAACCATAGAATAAACTGGAATATGTCACGTGTAATTTATAGCAGCAACTGCCGGTACAAGAGTCAAATGATGGAATCGGCTTAATAAAAGAGAAGCAGGTAATGAACATCTCAAAAGGGAATTGGACATCGGACATCGTCGACGCAGTGTTCATTCAACCAACGCTTAAGAAGATTAAAGGAAGATTATCAGCGGGGTGCACCTAAATTGGCCTACTTGTGGACGAATCTCTTGGTATAATACCACCTTTTCTGTAACTTTTCTCATTCATATACCTGAAGAGAGAGACAGCAGTCTCTGAAATATAGTACTTTTCTCTCTACATTTTGGTGTTTTTATGGGCTCCTTTTATTAGATGGAATTCTGTTGTTACAGAACACTTTTACCAGTCATATATATATATATATATATATATATATATATATATATAGATGTAATATATATTTTATATATATATGATGGACTTATGGTATTTATCTATATGTGTACTTATTATGTATATCAAGAAGTTATCTGTTTAACGTATTACACATTCACTGTAAATGCATAGCCTACATTGAAAAATATTAACAATTATGCACAAACCGTGAAGCTTTATACATTAAAGACCTAACGTACCTAGGTTTTTAGTTCTCAACAAAAATATCAAAATACGTAAATGGATAAGAAAAAATACCCCTAGGCTTCACAAGTTAGCCTTGGTGACTCTCTTTGGCTGTTTCCTGCATTTCAGATTCATTTACAACAGCTGCAACAGCAGCCACTTTCTCTTGGCGCTCATCTTTGGAAGTGCGAGAACAAAAGAATAACTTATGTCACCCTGGGATTTGTCTGATGACCTTTTCGTGGTTTGAGATTTACAGTAGGTAAATTGTATCTTAAATTAATACAGATTTGCGATTTCAGCTGCATCATTAACGTTACATATCAGATCTGTAATGGCAATATTGCATACGTATTAATTAGTATAGTGATTAGTTATCATTAGCATTAAAACACAGTATCGCATGAATTTATTGATTCGCGCATAGGCCTATCCAACAATCTCATTTGGCTTCAATACACAGGTTATGCTTCCTACACAAGAAAAGAAAAAATGTACTCACACCAGAACTACGATTTCTGAGTATCCATAGATTAATCAAGGCAAATGAATAGCACCTTTACATGCTACTAGTATTGCGTAATTCGACAACATGACTTTAATGTCACGCAGTTGCACTATTTTTGTTTCTTTTACACGCCTTGTTTATCATCCATATGTCACGTAGCACCTATCATGGGCCTAGAAATTAACTGATTACCAAACACTCAAACCATTACACAAGCATTACATGTAACACCAAGATATAAGTCGATTACTAAATACCAGACAGTGGCGTTACGTTTCTACAGAGCGTGAAGTAAACAAACCCTAATAGCATCGACTCATAGAGTCTCTGAGTCTAAGAGTGCAGTACGTGTAAGGAACATGTAACGGATTACATGGAGTAAGCATCTGTTAACGCATGGAAATTTTATAATATCGTCAAAATGCTCTTCACTGGTTTTAATGAAATTTGTAAATCATTCAGTTAGTTTAGCTGCCTAGGTATTTAATAAAGAAATACTCCTTACTGAATTACCCCATGACTGCAGTCTATGACTCTCCTTGGATATTTGATATAGCTTCTAAATTGCTAATATCTGAGGTTTGCATGTTGAGTAGGGTTACTGTAAGTTTCTATGGGATGTGTTGGGTCAGTGTTTTTTAGGGAGCTGGGACTTTATTTTGGGGAGCTCAGCCCCAAAATGACGCCACTGATAATGCTTAACTTTATCGGTGGGGTCTCTTATTAGTCTTTCATAATAGTGGGGCAAATAACAGAAAAATCGTGCAAATGATGATACAAGCATCAAATTTTGCACAAGTGTCCTCCAAGGTATACTAATCAAATCTGCCCGATTGGCCAATTGAAAATCCAAGATGGCCGCCAAAATAACTACCCAAAGTAGATGTTTTGCTCAGAAATATTTGTAGCTGTCTAATTTTCGTGATGTAAATGTGGATTCCTATGTTTTGAAGCCTGCTGAACTATATTTTCCTGTTTAAGATATATTTCTCAAGATGACCACCAAGATGTTTGTCTTCCTTTACATAAGTTTTGTCCCAGTTAGTACATTTTCAAAGTTATGCATACCGTGCTGCTGTTTCTCGATCTGCTACTGTTCACATATGCAGCTGCAGAGTGATGTGCTGGAAGCTCTGCCTGAGAGCCTTGCATCTTCCTTTGCAAACCTTCTTACAGGAGCACTTTGTCAATTCTTGACAGCTTGCTCTAATCAGTGGTAGTATTGTCCAATGTATCTGCCATGCTTCTCCTTTCTGTGTCCACCCCCACTCAGCTGGACTGCTCATGTGTGGATTGCAGTGGGTTGCCTGGCCCCAGATTATCCCAGGCCTCCGAACATGACAACAAACTTGTCCTCTCCATATTCTTGCCACTTCCACTGTATTTGTTTCACTAGAGCATACAATGGTTGGTCAGCAACAATTACAGGTGTCTAGAGCATACAACGGTTGGTCAGCAACAATTACAGGTGTCTGCTGTGGATTCAAAAAAGCCATTATACCACGGACCTTCTCCATGGCATGCTTGATAGTTGCAACAGAGTGTGCCTGGTCTCACCACATAGGCATCATTGCTGATATGCTCACTTCAAATGGACGGCTCCTTTTCTGTGTTGCATGATATGCTGACCATGTGGTGTTTACTGCATCAGCCACATTCTCAGTGAAGAAGACTTCCTCCAACCAAGAATATTCTTCTTTCAAATGTGACCTGATCGACTCTGGTGCTCGGCTACCAGTCCAGTGGTTTGTAGTTCGATTCTCGGCTCGGCCAACTCACAATCAGAGGAATTTATTTCTGGTGATAGAAATTCATTTCTTGATATAATGTGGTTCAAATCCAACAATAAGCTGTAGGTCCCGTTGCTAGGTGACCAATTGGTTCCTAGCCCCATAAAAATATCTAGTCCTGCGGGCCAGCCCTGGGAGAGCTGTTAATCAGCTTAGTGGTCCGGTAAAACTGAGATATACTTAACTTTTGACTCTGTTGCTGGTAAGGATTAGCTTGCAACTGGAGTAGGATTCGAGATTGGGGTTTTTGGTGATGTATGCTGGTCGAATATTGGTGTATGCTTCGGGAGACTCTGGAACTTTTTTAACCTTCATTTTTTACTCTATATCTAGTTTGAGTGGCTCACGTTCATCACCAGGATTTCCTGTATTTGGATGCTGGAAAAAAGGACACACTTGTACCGTGTAAAGATGTTTCAGCTGTGGTCGCAGTCGGATTATGATCTATGTTGTCAACTGCTCCAGTTGTGAACAAATTTTTCCTCAAGACTGTGGGACAGATTACTCCATCTTCCACATACTGTGCAACAACTGCGTCTCATAACTGTGCTGAGATTTCTAGGACTCAGTCATATGATATGCTGAGCCCATTCTCATGGAGCATTTCAATTATTTGTCTCTTCCTCACTTGCAGGCCCATGTAGACTGCAAAATGTGGCTCCTGGTCCTTGGAATGCCTGTGGACATCCGTTCCTTCCTTGTATTTGGCGAAGTAGTTGTACTGTAGTTGTGATGTAGCAGCCTGCTTTTGACGCTTCATGATGGAGTTGGTACTTGATGTCTGCACCATGTTCGATCATGCATACAAACTGAAGCAGTGATGGTGGCACAGCCTATTCTAAGTCTTTGTCTTGAAAATAGCTGCTGAAATTCAACTTCTGACGGGCATGTCTTTTATTATCCCAGCTGCTTTTGCAAGATGGATCGCTTCACCATAACGGGATCCTTCTGATAGGATTGAACCTACATCAGTTTCAACAGCCAACAGAACTTCTTGTCCTTCGCGATTAGCTTGCAGCTGTGGAATGTGTGTAAAAGTAGCTGATCCTTGAGTCGAGTAGATGAACATCAGACGAGTCAACACCAAGCTGTTCTAGCCTCCTCTTGTAAGCTTGGTCAAATCAGCAAGCTTGAAAAATCGTTGGCCTCTCACTGGCATTTTTCATCTTGCAGATGCAGGTGACAAGTTCAGAGAAAGCAATTGGATATGCATCCTTCTGGTGTTCCTATGCTTTTTCTTGCTCCGCACCTTTAGGTATGCCCGTTCTCAGTTATACAATGCCACCATACAGCCAGGGTGATATTTCACTCCCTGGGCTACGACATCTCCTGCACTTAGGTTGACGAGAAGTTTTGCAATACCGAGTGTTTTGG
>NC_087220.1:39630822-39660813 GCF_015104395.2 Macrobrachium nipponense | reverse complement strand
TATCATGCAGGAGTATGAATGTATATCCTATAGGGAAAACTGAAAATCAATATGATATATTATGCAAGAATAAATAAGAACCAATCCGATGTGTGCTGCAGGAATGAATGAACACCATTCACGTACATATTAGCAAGGATTAAATAATAACAAATTTCTCATAAAGGGGAAACCTCACACCTAGACGTGAACTAGCAGAATTATGGCTTCTCACACACGTGTCAACCACATACAACCACAGGCGTCAATTCCTCAAGTGCAAGCCCTTATGAAATATTCATGGGTGATTTTATTAAAGGATAGTGCTACCCTAATTCTAATGATGGTGCTGATGGTAATAATACGAAATTTATGATAGGTGTGTTGGTGACGGGATCCATATTGGACTGGAAGGAAACTGAGGCTTCCAGACTTGTAGGTGATTGATTGATTGATATGTACTAACTGATATTTCAACTTCTGACTCATTTATTTAACGGAATCAATTATTTAATGAAAAACATAAAGCTGCTAGGCGACCATACACCTTTACTTAGCCCGGAGACCCCCACCCAGCCACCTCAAAAATGAAAAATGAAAGGAAGGGCTTAACCAGACAGGAAGGGAAGGTCCCGACCATGGAGTTTGTAGGTCGGAAAAAAAAGAAAGCAGGAAGAGGGAGACAGGATAAAATAATGCAGAACGACAAAGTAGAAGGAAAAGAAAGAAGAAAGCAGGAGGACAAGTCGGGAAAGAGATACAAGATTATCCAAATCCAAAGTTTTGCGGCAGAGAAGATGAAAGCCACTGAACCGTGTTTAAAAATAAAATGAAATAAATAAAAAGTTCATTCTCATATCTTATACACGCAACATTACATCCAAGCAATTTTTTTTTTTGTTTTTTTTTTTAAATAAAGAAAACTGCATTTACTCTGCTTTTATTAATCCGGACTCGTTCACAAATACACTTGCGGCACATATACAACCAACACTAGATTTTTACCAAAGTCAAACTCTTCTTCAAACAAGATGAAAATAAATCAACAATATGTGTATTGATTTTATTTTCTATCTGCAAACAAATCAAACACGAACTTTAGTGCATTATAAATACACACACACATACACACACACACACACAGAAAGAGATGGATGGATGGATTATGAAATTTAGGGACAAGCCCAAGCACTGGGACCTATCATCGTCATTCAGCTCCGTAATGGAAAGAAATAAATAACTTGATGATTAATGAAATGTAAATGAACGTGATGATAATCTAAAGGCAATGAAACTTAAAAACCACATTTCATTAAAAAATAATTTCATAAAAAACATATAAAAAATTAATTTTATATTAAAATACAAATTAAAGGATAACTGCATACGCTTGTATGCATTAGGTGAAGGGTAAAATTAAATATTAGTAAAATAAGCCAAATTTCATAATATATATCAATCTCTTTTAAGAATTTTACAAGGTTATCGGCATAAACATCATCTAAAATATAAGCTAGTTGTTTCCCTGAAAGACCGAATTTCGTGCGGGCAGCACCATGAATTGGGCAACAAACCAGAACATGCTCAACTGTCAACAGGCAGTTACAGCGAGCACAGACTGGAGCCTCCCTTCCTTCCAGTATAAAGCTGTGTCAATCGGGAATGACCAATACCGAGTCTCGTTAAAACAAACTCAGTCCTCCTATCTCAATGAAATGGAGACTACCAAAAATTCAAATTAGGTCTGATTGCCTTCAGTTTCTTGTTTGTGGCAAGGAGGTTTTAGGACCGTCGCTCCTGCCATTTGGGAGGATATAGTTTCGAATAGGAGACTTCATATCAATGTCTGGAACTTCATGGATAGCCAGTGATTTTTATTACATATCCTTTTTGCTTCTCTATCAGCTTTTTCATTACCTTTGACCCCTACATGGGCAGGAACCCAGCAGAACAAATCAGCTTTCTGTTTGCAAGAAATTCGAAAGAGCCACTCATGAGCTTGAAGAATCAAAGGATATGATGAATTGCAAATATTAAGACTTTCCAAAACACTTTTAGAATCCGAATATATTACAAATTTCTTTTTCTCGGTGCAATGAACAAGAGCTAGTGCTCTATTAATGGCAGAAAGTTCTGCTGTATATACTGGAGCGGAATGAGGTAGCTTTGCAGCCTCATAAGAATCTTCTGTAATTACGGCTAGCCCAACTCCCTCTCTTGATTTGGAACCATCTGTATAAATCTTATACGCACCATCATGGGTTACATCGTGTTCTAAAAATAAACTCTCTGCCATTTCATCAGTAAGGTTCTTCTTAACCATAGTTTTGTTACAAACTTTTGCTTTAGGGATAAGCCATGGCAGGGAATCTGGAGGCAACCAACTGAGAAATATTCTGATCTTTTAAAGTATCATTATTTACTTCTTGATGTAGCCTTACCTGGAAAGGAACAGATGACCTTGGTTTAAATTTCCTGTCGTCAAGTTGGCGGATGACCTTACTGGAAGGAATTTTGGAACTACTTTTAATGCTCTACTTTTGATCTACAAAGTGCATCATAAAGCCTTAAAAAACATTCCTTGTCAACTCCCCACTCATATCCAGAGACTACTTTCAAAAGATTAAAAGATGCTTTTATTTTACATTTAAGGTTATCAATATGTTTGGTCCAAGTGAGTTTTGAGTCAAAAGTCATTCTCAAATTTTTGACATCAGTAGTATATGGTAAAATAGATCCCTCACGTTTTAAATTAGGTATAACCTCTATATGTCTGCTCCTTGAAAAGCAGATAGCTACACTCTTAATAGCTAAAATTTAACCCCATTTAGCTTGGCCCATTTGGAGACAGAATCAATAGCTGTCTGTAGATATCAGCATGCAGATATAGCATCGTAGGCAGTGCAGTAAACGGCCAAATCATCCACAAACAATGAAGCTCTAAAAGGGTTTGGAACTTCATCCAAGATGCTATTTATGGCAACAGCAAGGAGGGTCACACTGAGAACACTTCCTTGTGGAACACCTTCCTCTTGTCTAAATGGGGATGATAGAAAGTTCCCTACTCTCACTTTTATAAATCTCTCAGATAAGACAGAACGAATGAACCGAATTAAGTTGCCCTTAATACCTATTTTCTGTAGTTGTTTAAGAATTCCATTACGCCAAGTAGTATTGCAAGCTTTTTCCAAATCAAAGCAGACCCCTATTGTCTGACACTTATTGACAAAACCCTGCTGAATTTGGTTGGAGAGTCTCATAAGTGGGTCGAGGGTAGATCTATTTTTATGAAACTCAAATTGGAAAGGAGAGAGAAGCTTATTTGATTTTAAGTGCCATACCAAGCGATAATTTATCATTTTTTCCACTAACATGTAAACACAGCTTGTTAGTGCTATAGGTCTATAACTTGCAGTTTGTTGGGATCTTTATTTGGTTTTTGAACTGGGATTACAATGGAAATTTTCCAGGATCTTGGCATAATTCCTGTCTCCCAAATCTTGTTAATGATTTTCAGAAGGTAGTTGTTTGGACTCTTCAGGTAACTTCCTAAGCATTATTTATAAAATTGTATCTCCACCAGGAAAAGTGTCATCTGTTGAAGAGAGTGCTTCATGTAGTTCTTGAAGAGAGAATCTTGCATTGTATGCCTTCCGGTTATCACCAGATAAATTCAGATTGACCTGAGTGTTCCTAATTCTTTGGAATTTACTAGAATAGTTATTAGGGCTAGAAATATTGGAGAAATTGTGACCCAATGATTCAGCTACATCTGAAGGGTTTGTAATGAGGTTATTTCCTACTCTCAAAGAGGGAGTTTTGGATGGCACAAATTTCCCTGCAAGTTTTCGTAACTTTTTTCATACAAACCTTGATGATGTTTTAGAGTTAATTCCATTTATATAATAAATCCAAGAGTCTTTCTTGGCATGATGAAAGTATCGGCTCACTGATATAGTGTTTTAGCAGTGGAAGTGCCACTTGATTTGTACTTCTTGTAGCATTTTCAAGTAATTTTTCTTAAGGTGGCATACTTTTTGTCCCACCATGGAACTGTTGGTCACCTTGGTTTGCCAGTAGTTTTTGGAATAGAGGCTTCTGCACTGGCTAATACAGTGTTTGTCCATACTCATATGCTTTACTGAGGTTGATAAAAGATTCAAATGGTTTATCTAGATGGATTTCCCTTTTAAATCTCTCCTAATCAACTTCTAATGGCTTCCATTTCTGTAGCATTTCTGGCATACTTTAAAAGAATGGGATAGTGATCACTGCCATTTAAAAATTCATTTACTGACCAAATAAAATCTAAAGCTGTTGCAGAGGAACATATAATCAGATCAATAGCAGAGTAAGAATTAAAATGTATATTATGGTAAGCCATAGTACCATCATTTAAAAGCACAATATCATTACTATTAATAATGTCTTCTATAATTTTAACTTCATTATCTGAAGTATGTCCTGCCCATAATGGATTATGGGGATTACAGTTACCAAGGATAAATAATGGCTGTGGCAGTTGATCAATTAGTGATTGGATATCAGCACTTGTGAAGTTTGATCTAGGAGGCAGGTAGATGGAACACAATAATCTGCTTGTCTAATGTGATCTTAAGAGGAACAGCCTGTAAATTTGTACTGAGGGCTACAGGCGAGCATTCCGGTGATTTGCTTACAATAATAGCTGCTCCTCCATGGGCTCGATCACCTGCTGGAGGGGTGGAGGTGAAGATCTCATACTTAAGTCCAGGATTGAACTGCGCTGGACCTAATTGAGTTTCCTTCAGGCAAATTACTCAAGGATTAGTTTCTCTTAGGAGGACCTTTAGATTTTCAGCACGAGAACGCAATCCTTTATAGGATGTTGAATAAAGTCCTTACGAATCCGATTTGGAAACCTTTCTTTTTCCTCTTTGGGTGGTCTGGAAATAGATGGTTTTTTATGACTAACCCTGCGATCTTTATTTCTCCTAGTTTGATTTTCTTTAGGAGGAGGATGAATATCTACCTTTGTAATTTGTGCCACCTCTTTACCTTGGTGGTTGTGTTCCACTGAAGTACTTGCTTCATTTGAGGAAAGCACAGTATAGCTGTTATATATCGAAGCATACTTTTTTGGAGTACATGTGGGAGAGCCTGAAGGAGTCCTTCCTCTCTTGGGGTTCCTTAACTGTTCTGACTCCATTAGATCAGGCAGAGATTATGCCTGTGATAGATTTACTACTTTAAAAGTAGGAGATGGAAGAGATGATGAGAGAGCCCCTTCATCTGGAGGAGTCTCTTTTCCAACCACAGGCAGCATGCCTGCTTTGGTGGTGTGTGCCCTTGCTTACAGTGACTGAGCACCTGACCCAGATACCCGGGCCTCTACCACAGGGGTTGATACACCTACTGCTGACAGTTCATATTTATATTCTTCACAATTTTTATCATTAGCCTTATGGTTCAGCTGACAATTACTACGCTTTGGTGTTTCAGAACAAATACCATGCTCAGGGGCAGAGCAATTTATACAAACTTTTACATTCCTTCACACTTTTAATGAATGACCAAACTTGAAACAGTTGAAACATTGTATAGGTTTTGGGAGGAAGGGTCTTACTCTCACTCTTAAGGTCTTCAAAGGTCAAAATTATCATATTAGCAATGGGTGTCTTTTTCACTTTCCACACTGTGAATGGGCTCATTTCAAGGATCTCACTTTCTGCAAACTCATATAAATCTTTGTCAAAAATGACACCTCGGCCATAACTAAAATTCAGGTGGGGTCTGATGTCTTTAATCATATCATACCTACAAGGATTCATTGCAGATAGCATTTATACTTGTGTTTTTGATTTAGCATGTATTAGCACTGTACGTTTTCCAAATCTAGATATATCTCCACTCTTTATTTCCCCAACCTTTTTCTGGAGGTACTTGCAGAACTTTTAACTATTGTAAGTTTCCTCCATTGCTGTATCAACTAGCCACATAGGCGGTTTGGGAGTGCTGGGTGGATTATGGACCTCTGTTTTCTGATGGGTATCTTGAACCCATTCAGATGGTACATATCCATCCAAATTTTTTAGTACTTCATCTGTCAAAGCTCCCTCTATAACAGACTGATTTATTTGAAATGTATTGATATTACTACTAGCCTTTATGGCATCTTCATATTTATCAAAAGTAATCCATGCTTCCTATTTTGATGCAACCTCAAGGAAATACATCCTTATTTCAGTTATAGTTCCAAAGAAATGGAAAGTTGTCAAAATAGTATCATAGTTACACTGCACTGGTATGTCTATGATATGAAGCACTCGCCAATTTTTCACATTTGATAATTTTCCAATACAATGTTTTGTAGAGCTACCATTGTGCTCTTGATTAATTGAGATTTCCTGGGGGTGGTCCAAGGCCTTGTCCAAGGTCGTCATCTGCGCCAAAACATCAAAAGGTCCAGGGGTACTCAAATCCTTATAGTTACTCGTCATAAAGATTAGAGGGGGCAAAAAAAATATATATATAAGAATAAAAAAAAAAAAAACATTATAAAATCTAAACTTGAAAACATTAAAAAGACTTCATCAGCCTTTGATGGAGTTTATTCCTCCACCAATGGCACAAGTGAGAAACAAATCCCAAATGTCTGCGTCCCTTCCCTACCCGATGGTATAACATGATTAGAGTGGCTCAAGTGTAAGCCAAACCTGCTTGACAGGACTGAGAGTATTACAAGAATACAATCATCCCTACCCCAATCATGTTATTGGCAAACAGGATAGAATGCCGAGAGTCCTATCCCCAGAACTAGACCCACCTGGAATCCGTGGTCCAGCTCTAAAGAATAGTTCCGCCTGATATCTCTCAGGTCCGAACATTATCAGGCAGTTGGTGATCATACCACAGTTCCCACTAGATTCATGTCTAATAAATTTTACAAAGGTGGAAAATTCCACAACAATTAATAAAAAAAATTAAACAATGATATACGAGACTCTGACTCTTTGACTCGAACCCAGGAACAAATTCCTGGGGTTCAAGAGCGCCCCTCACCACGTCAAGGTGGTCCCACTGAGAGAGAGAGAGAGAGAGAGAGAGAGAGAGAGAGAGAGAGAGAGAGAGAGAGAGATTAAAACTCAGAGGAAGAAAGTGCTAAAATGGATATGAGAAAAATTCGTATAGACTCATTAGCAAAACTTTAAATAGGCCAATACCAAACGCCCCTTGGGTCTTGTCTGTTTTCACAACAACTATAATAATAATAATAAAAGAGCTATAGGAAATTTTTATTTAAATGAGTAGTTATTACTTTCTTCAGCAGTAATGTGTCCAAAGAATAAATCTGTAAATTCGAGTAAAGGGAATGATCTCTTAAGTTACTATGAAATCAGTTTTTCTTGGGAACTGGAGAAAGAGCTTAACACAGCACGACTGAAATGAATTATTACTGTTAACCACTTAATGTAGACATGAAAGTACATTTTCCTCTAGAACACTTTCCTTTCACTAACTATGACATTGTAATAATCTACCCTGTAACAAAATATACATATTTCGAAACTAAAATATTCAGCCTTTACTCTGAATAGTTCTTGAAGTTGACCAAAAGAGGTAAGGTACTGTTTACAGTAACCTAACACATAAACACAATAAATTTCTTGTAGGACACTGAATTCCACCGACAGGCTTAGACTAATCAAACAGGCGTACTTCAATTGTGATGTAACTCCAATACTTTGAAAAAGATTAATTTATATATATATTATATACAAATAAATTGGGTCTTACTTGGCCAACCGCAGGAAAAAGATCTTCAAGTGCTTCTGACCAAGAGGCATTGAGTGGAGGCAGGAAATTGTAGTAATTTCTCTCAGCACTGACAACTGCAGCAGCTGCTCTGTAAAACTTTGAAGGGGGTTTCTTTTGGTCAATAAGTGGCAGTTTTGGTGATAATGGTCTGCTAGCTTTATCGATGCTGCTACCTTGCTTCCCTCTGTTGAGCTTTGGAAAAGCCTTATGCACAGCTGCCCTGAGATTCTTTTTACCTTTTGCATTTGGGGTATTTTCAATTATGTCTTCCTCAGCTTTGGGTCCTGATTTTCCCGAGACTGTCTGTAGGCGAGACGTTACTTCAAACCAGTAAGCTGTGTTGCGCTTCAAAGAAACCAGAATGTCTTCCCTGAGGGCCTTTCGCATATCCTCCTTCTTCTTGGACCCACTACGCTTTCTCTTCTTCTTCCTCTGAAAATTGCTTTTGCTATTGGTGGCTGAGTTCCTCTGGCTGTCTCTTGGCGTGTACAGTTTCAACAGTTCAGCAAAAATATCATCATCGAGTAGGTCTGTAGCACTCTCAAGGGGACCTGTTTTAGCACTAAGTTCACGTTCTTGCTCCAGCTGCCTTTTCTTTTTTCTGCCACTCTTCTTCTTTTTCTTCTGGGGCTTAGGTTTCTCATCTGCAAACAGAGATTCATCCTCTTCCTCTTCTTCAGTGGACCAGCATCTTGCTGTTGCTGAGCTGGGATCCAACCGATTTGCGCCAAGAGTGTTTGAAGTTTGAGGTCTGCCCATCCATTGCTTTGATTTAGCTATGTTCTTGACAATTTGGTTATGCCGGCCAATAAATTTGTTCCCAACTGGCGCTGACTTTGTCGAAAGTGGTCTTGAGGACCATTTATTCGAACCTAACAGTTTTCTAACAATTGGATTGTGCGTAGTTGCTTCCATATCCTGCGCTGGATCAGAACCAGCATCACATTTGTCTTCTTTTATACTGTGGGATGAAACAACCTTGTCATTCAGGAAAGAACTTACAGCCGGGCCAAATAAATCTTGGTTTTTATCAGCAATATCTGAATGTCTTTTTGGGGCAAAAATTGAATAACTGGTTTCATGAGGGTTATTTTCCACTTGTGGAAGACAGAGGCTCAAATCAATGACATTCACCTTTGGCTCCTTCAATTCATATTTGGATGAACTTGTCTTATCCTTCTTCCAGATACCAGGTCTTGGTTGTAGGTTTATTTTCTGTGCTAAAACTTCAAATGAGGAAAAGGCATCATTATGCATTTTCCTTTGAAATGGGTATTTCTGATGGTAGAGCATGCCAAGTTTTAGTGGTGCCGTAATGACGCTTGTGGGCAAAATTGGAAAGTTCCAAACAGAATGGTCAGTTATAGAATTTGGAAACTCAGATTCCATATATTGCCGTTGTTCTATTGATAGAAGTTCTAATTCAACTTCTTTACACTTACCTCCATAGCCATCTTCCCTATTATGACTGCTAACGTCACAACCTTGTGTCTCTAAACCTTCCTTTGATGGTTCCCATGTCAGTTTCTTTTCTGTGTCATTGTGATCTTGCTGACCAAAATAGTCTGCGCTTTCCTCTTGATCTTTTTTATTCAGTACAATTTTCCACTCATTTAAGGGCATTGGCTCAAGTTCATTACTATGGCAAGTACCTTCCTTATTATTCAGAGAATTCTGCCATGAGTCATTAGATCTCAGTCGTTCACTGAAATATCTCTGGTCTTTGAGCATTCTTCTAGAGCTGACCCTATTCAAATTCCCTGACCTGACACAATGAACGTTTCTGGAATTGTCGGATTTAGTCTTATTTTCTGTATTTAGGTGGTGCTCCAGAAATTCGTGGTTCCTCTTGCTTGATCTCTTTTTCTTAGATACCTTAGGAGGTAAAAGGAGTCTGTGATATAACCAATTCGTCTTCTTCTTCCTCGCCCCTCTCCTTTTCAACCTGGTAGCAATAATTGCACATCTTCTGTGATATGCAAGGTGACCTGGGTACCTCACTATTTTTTTACTGTGACTGGGTTCAAGGCATGAGTGAGTTTTGTACCTTATGATTTGACGATCTGACTTCTTAGTGTTTAACACCATGGCTTCAATATGTTCCAATATAATTTCTAATTAATACTTTATATGGGCTGTATATATTTCATTATTTCAAACCATTTTTTTTTATTTCAGTTTGCCACATTATGTTTCACCATCAGTTTTTCCTCTTGATAACTGCAAAGGAGATTACACTGTTCTAACAGTAATCTGAGACAAAAGCAAGTCTTCCTCTTTCGTAAGTAACTGAAGTATTTCATAAATATGACTTTAGGTACAAGAAACGAGCTGATATCTATTCTCTTCCACTATAAGTAGTACACAAGTCTCAATTCAGGCTTTAAAAAATACACGATTTTCCCCAGTAAATTTAAACTCAAAGTATAATTTTTGTTTCTTATATTAATTGCAAATATTATTTTAACAGCTTTATATTCACGTGAAAACTCCTACTGGACTCGGGAATTTCACTTTCTAGCACAATGTGCTTATCTTGACTCTTCTCGGCTCAACTTTACGTCATATATTCTTTTCCATATAGAATAATGGCAAAACTTTACGTTCATAATTCAATTTCCCTTCCGAAGAAGCATGTTGAGATATATCTAACCAACACAAAGAATTAATTGTCTTCCTGGTATGTCATACACTTAACGAATATGAAGTAAGGCTCACTTATAATGTAGGTTTCTCATGTGAGAATGTTCTTTGGGGGAAATACACTATTCATAGTAACTGAATGTTATTTTCCTAAACATTCAACACCAAGAAGAAAAATCTGGAGGATTTCCATGAAGGATGACTTCTATTGGAGACCTTACAATACATGATCAAACTTCAGTGAAATCTGATTACTTAGTAGCAATCAAACGGTAACATATAAAAGGAAACTTTTCGTTCCCAATCTTCTGCTCTTATTTTTCTTTTAACGATATCTTGTTAGCCATCAGTGCATGAAACTGAATGTTATGTAATCCCATCGTAAAAAGATCTCCCTCACTGACTTTCATAAAACAAATTTCCCCTTATTCATAACTATTTTTCTATCTTATGTTCATAAAATCTTGTTATTCACTCACGACCTCACTCAAAGACAGGACCTTCCGAACTGAAAATGTAAGTCAGCAGCCTTGACATTGCCTTTCGTCGGAAGCCTTCATTAGAGGGACCCTGGTGCCTTATGCATGACATCTACTGCACATTCCCGCAATTTCTCCTGTTGCATTTGACACAAGGAAAAAGTAGGCACTTTCTGAGTTTGCCGTGTGTGACAACTTCAACATGGGATTGAAAAGTCATGAAATAGCGAATTCCCAGATAAAAATAAATCATACTAAGCAACTTAGGGCGAGGGAGGATGCAGGGGTGGGAATTGTTTACTCTTGTAATATGGACCCTAGGAAGGGCAGAGCCGGTGGGTAGGGGCCAAAGAGGAATTGGGGAGAGGGTAAGAGGTGAAGGGGGTGGGGGAGATGTTGACACTTCTTATCACGACGATAACTCTCTCTTTCCTCTAGGATTTTTTTTTCTATTTATCGCTTAGTCAATGCAATAAAGCTTCAAAGCAAGCAAAACAGTTTTTACAGTGGCGGTCTGCTTATAAGCAGGACATGTAACTGGAGAGAAAAGTCAAACAAAAAAAAAAAAAAAAAAAAAAAAAAACTCAGCTTGTTTTGTTAATGATACATACACACACACACACACACACACACACACACACACACACACACACATATATATATATATATATATATATATATATATATATATATATATATATATATATATATATATGTATATACACAATGTTTGGATATACATATACATGTATAAGCATATTGGAGTATGGAGACGCATTCTGTCCGTTATCCATTTATTATGCACCTACGTTTCGTATCAGTTTGATACATTTTCCAGGATGAAATTACGATTACACATCAATTGCGAATCAGCAGTAAAAGATATACACATTAAATGTTTACCAGCACCATAATTAAAAACCTATTTAATAAATAAAGAATAAAAAAAGGAACAAGAACAACAGTGAAAGGGCCAAGAGCCAATACAGAAAAATAAAAAACGAACAAGCAAACAAGACACCTACACACAGCGGTAGCGTATGACACAAAAACGTTTTATGGAGGGGAGTGTAAACAAAGAATCTGGACAAGTAATTAAGTAAAAAAGAGTTCGGTGGAAGATGAATGGTGGTTAGGAGTAGGCACAGTTAGCTTAATCATAATTGATTCAAGAATAGTTAGCTCGTTTATATGTCGGGGTCTTCCTACAATATCAAAATGACTAGCATCAAGAATGTGTGTCCTGCAACTCTTACTGTGATTTCTTATGTTAGATTGTTCGGGATTTGATAGTCGACAACCCGTTCTGTAGCTAATTCCTTGATGAGAGGAAATCCGGACTTTAAGCAGCCTGCTCTCGGGCTCAGCGTACCAAAATCCACATTCCGGAAGTGATCCGTGTTGAAGAATAATACTTCAGACTTTGAAGACACAGAAATAGACAAAAATAAAAGATATCTTTAAGACTATTTTTCCCTTAACTCAAAAGATTGCTAGGGAAACTGAAAGAGTAAGATTAATACACTGAAGAAAGGTCAGTTTGTGTTTACGGTAAATGTTTCACATGTGATTCAATCGTTTCTGTCTGTTGATTCTTCTTATTTGGCATTCTTTTCGTCCTATTTCTTCCGATGTTTTTCTCTCGTGTGGATTTTTATTTTGCGAGTTGATGTTCATTAGGTAATAATAATAATAATAATAATAATAATAATAATAATAATAATAATAATAATAATAATAATAATAATAATGATCCACGGTACATGAACAGGAATAAGGGATACCAACAGCAACAAACTATTCGGAACCAACCAGAAAAGACTATACAGCCAACTAAGAGGGGAAGACAACCACCCAGAAATTCCTGAAGCCGAACCAAGTAAGAGACTCTGGGAAAACATATGGAGCATCCGGTATCACACAACAAACATGCAACATGGCTCCAGGAAGTCAAGGAAGAAGAAACAGGGAGAATAAAACAAAGATTCACAGAGATCATGACAGACAGTCAGACACCAACTAAAGAAAATGCCAAACTGGAAAGCCCCAGGTCCCGATGAAGTCCATGGATACTGGCTCAAAAACTTCAAGGCCCTACACCCACGAATAGCAGAACAACTCCAGCATTGTATCTCAAATCACCAAGCACCCAAATGGATGACCACAGGAAGAACATCCTTAGTAACAAAAAGACAAGAGTAAGGGAAATATAGCCAGTAACTACAGGCCTATCACCTGCCTACCAATAATGTGGAAGTTACTAACAGGTATCATCAGTGAAAGGCTATACAACTACCTAGAGGAGACAAACACCATCCCCCACAAACAGAAAGGCTGCAGAAGGAAGTGTAGGGGCACAAAAGACCAGTCTCCTGATAGACAAAATGGTAATGGAAGAACAGTAGATAAGAAGGAAAACCAACCTAAGCATGGCATGGATAGACTATAAGAAAGCCTTCGACATGATACCACACACCATGGCTAATAGAATGCCTGAAAATATACGGGGCAGAGGAAAACCACCATCAGCTTCCTCAAAAATACAATGCACAACTGGAATACAATACTTACAAGCTCTGGAATAAGACTAGCAGAGGTTAATTAATTCAGGAGAGGGATCTTCCAGGGCGACTCACTGTCCCCACTACTCTTCGTAGTAGCCATGATTCCCATGACAAAAGTACTACAGAAGATGGATGCCGGGTACCAACTCCAGAAAAGAGGCAACAGAATCAACCATCTGATGTTCATGGACGACATCAAGCTGTATGGTCGAGCATCAAGGAAATAGATACCCTAATCCAGACTGTAAGGATTGTATCTGGGGACATCAGGATGGAGTTTGGAATAGAAAAATGCGCCTTAATCAACATACAAAAAGGCAAAGTAACGAGAACTGAAGGGATAAAGCTACCAGATGGGAGCAACATCAAACACATAGATGAGACAGGATACAAATACCTGGGAATAATGGAAGGAGGAGATATAAAACACCAAGAGATGAAGGACACGATCAGGAAAGAATATATGCAGAGACTCAGGGCGATACTCAAGTCAAAACTCAACGCCGGAAATATGATAAAAGCCATAAACACATGGGCAGTGCCAGTAATCAGATACAGCCCAGGAATAGTGGAATGGACGAAGGCAGAACTCCGCAGCATAGATCAGAAAACCAGGAAAAACTATGACAATACACAAAGCACTACACCAAGAGCAAATACGGACAGACTATACATAACACGAAAGTAAGGAGGGAGAGACTACTAAGTATAGAGGACTGCGTCAACATCGAAAACAGAGCACTGGGGCAATATCTGAAAACCAGTGAAGACGAGTGGCTAAAGAGTTGCATGGGAAGAAGGACTAATAAAAGTAGACGAAGACCCAGAAATATACAGAGACAGGAGAAAGACAGACCAGAACAGAGGACTGGCACAGCAAACCAATGCACGGACAATACATGAGACAGACTAAAGAACTAGCCAGCGATGACAATTGGCAATGGCTACAGAGGGGAGAGCTAAATGAAGGAAACTGAAGGAATGATAACAGCGGCACAAGATCAGGCCCTAAGAACCAGATATGTTCAAAGAACGATAGACGGAAATAACATCTCTCCCATATGTAGGAAGTGCAATACGAAAAATGAAAACCATAAAGCCACATAGCAAGTGAATGCCCGGCACTCGCACAGAACCCAGTACAAAAAGAGGGCATGATTCAGTGGCAAAAGCCCTCCACTGGAGCCCTGTGCAAGAAACATCAGCTACCTTGCAGTAATAAGTGGTACGCAGCACCAACCTGAAGGAGTGATAGAAAACGAACAGGCAAAGATCCTCTGGGACTATGGTATCAGAAACGGATAGGGTGATACATGCAAACAGACCAGACGTGACGTTGATTGACAAAGTCAAGAAGAAAGTATCACTCATTGATGTCGCAATACCATGGGACACCAGAGTTGAAGGAGAAAGAGAGGGCGAAAAAATGGATAAGTATCAAGATCTTGAAAAATAGAAATAAGAAGGATATGGGATATTGCCAGTGGGAAATCGTACCCATAATCATAGGAGCACTAGGCACGATCCCAAGATCCCTGAAAAGGAATCTAGAAAAACTAGAGGCTGAAGTAGCTCCAGGAACTCATGCAGAAGAGTGTGATCCTAGAAACGGCACACATAGTAAGAAAAAGTGATGGACTCCTAAGGAGGCAGGATGCAACCCGGAACCCCACACTATAAATACCACCCAGTCGAATTGCAGGACTGTGATAGAGCAAAAAAAAAAATAATAATAATAATAGTAATAATAATATAATAATAATACTGTTAAAAAGAATGGCAGAATTAAGCGAGTTGATTTTATAAATTGTTTTTTTCTATTTTCCTTACAATTCGCTTCTCAGGCTTAGCGAGTTTCTGAGTAACTGGCCAACATTTATATTGGGAATTTTCAAAAATTATAAATGGTGAAGGTAATCTTTCATTAGAAGAGGATATCAGGTCCAGGTCAAGCAGGGGGTCATCGTCAGTGCCGGTATTATTCCGTAGGCGTAGTTCAGTTCCGGGCCGGGGTCGTCTTTGGTTTAGGGCTGGTATTGGTGCTGGTATAGCCCAAGGCCAACAGAAAATTCTGTTGGCCTTGGTATAGCCCTAAATCAAAGACGACCCCGGCTCGGAACTGAACTACGCCTGCAGAATAATACCGGCACTGGTGACGACCTCTGCTCGACCTGGACCTGATATCCTGTTCTAATAAAGATTACCTTCAGCTTTAATAATCTTTGAAAATTCCCAATATGAATATTGGCCAGTTACTCAGAAACATCGCTGAGCCTGAGAAGCGAATTGTAAGGAAAATAGAAAAAACGATATATATAATCAACTCGCTTAATTCTGCCATTCTTTTTAACAGCATTTGCATAAAAGAGGATCTTCTGCCTGAAATATTAATAATAAGTTTATAATAATAATAATAATAATAATAATAATAATAATAATAATAATAATAATGCAGCATGCATAGATCAGAAAACCAGGAAACATATGACAATACATAAAGCACTACACCCAAGAGCAAATACGGACAGACTATACATAACACAAAAGGAAGGAGGGAGAGGACTACTAAGTATAGAGGACTGCGTCAACATCGAGAACAGAGCACTGGGGCAATATCTGAAAACCAGTGAAGACGAGTGGCTAAAGAGTGCATGGGAAGAAGGATTAATAAAAGTAGACGAAGAGCCAGAAATATACAGAGACAGGAGAATGACAGACAGAACAGAAGACTGGCACAACAAACCAATGCACGGACAATACATGAGACAGACTAAAGAACTAGCCAGCGATGACACATGGCAATAGCTTTCAGAGGGAGAGCTTAAGAAGGAAACTGAGAAATGATAACAGCGGCACAAGATCAGGCCCTAAGAACCCAGATATGTTCAAGAACGATAGACAGAAATAACATCTCTCCCATATGTAGGAAGTGCAATACGAAAAATGAACCATAGACCACATAGCAAGCGAAATGCCCCGGCACTCGCACAGAACCAGTACAAAAAAGAGGCATGATTCAGTGGCAAAAGCCCTCCACTGGAGCCTGTGCAAGAAACATCAGCTACCTTGCAGTAATAGTGGTACGAGCACCAACCTGAAGGAGTGATAGAAAACGATCAGGCAAAGATCCTCTGGGACTATGGTATCAGAACGGATAGGGTGATACGTGCAATCAGACCAGACGCGACGTTGATTGATCAAAGTCAAGAAGAGAGTACACTCATTGATGTCGCAATACCATGGGGACAACCAAAGTTGAAGAGAGAGGGGAGGGAAAAAAATGAATAAGTATCAACGATATGAAAATAGAAAATAAGAGGGATATGGGATATGCCAGTTGGAAATCGTACCCATAATCATCGGAGCACTAGGCACGATCCCAAGATCCCTGACCAAAGGTATCTAGAATAACTAGAGCTGAAGTAGCTCCAGGACTCATGCAGAGAGTGTGATCCTAGAAAACGGCATACATAGTAAGAAAAGTGATGGAACTCCTAAGGAGGCAGGATGCACCCGGAACCCCACACTATAAATACCACCCAGTCGAATTGGAGGACTGTGATAGAGCAAAAAAAAAAAAAACAAAAAAAAAAAAAATAAATAAATAAATAAAATAAATAAAAAAAAATAAAAAAAATAAAAAAACAAAAAAAATAATAAAAAAAAGAATAATAAACCAGAAAACTAGGAAACATATACAATACACAAAGCACTACAACCAAGAGCAAATACGGACAGACTATACATAACACGAAAGGAAGGAGGGAGAGGTCTACTAAGTATAGAAGACTGCGTCAACATCGAAAAAAAAAAAAAAAAAAAAAAATAGAGCACTGGGGCAATATCTGAAAACCAGTGAAGACGATTGGCTCAAGAGTGCATGGGAAGAAGGACTGATAAAAGTAGACGAGGACCCAGGAGAATGACAAACAGAACAGAGGACTAGCACAACAAACCAATGCACGGACAATACATGAGCCAAACTAAAGAGCTAGCCAGCGATGACACATGGCAATGGCTTCAGAGGGGAGAGCTTAAGAAGGAAACTGAAGGAATGATAACAGCGGCACAAGATCAGGCCCTAAGAACCAGATATGTTCAAAGAACGATAGACGGAAATAACATCTCTCCCATATGTAGGAAGTGAAATACGAAAAATGAGACCATAAACCACATAGCAAGCGAATGTCCGGCACTTGCACAGAACCAGTGCAAAAAGAGGCATGATTCAGTGGCAAAAGACCTTCACTGGAGCCTGTGCAAGAAACACCAGCTACCTTGCAGTAATAAGTGGTACGAGCACCAACCTGAAGGAGTGATAGAAAACGATCAGGCAAAGATCTTCTGGGACTATGGTATCAGAACAGATAGGGTGATACGTGCAAATAGACCAGACGTGACGTTGATTGACAAAATCAAGAAGAAAGTATCACTCATTGATGTCGCAATACCATGGGAAACCGGAGTTGAAGAAAGAGAGACCTGAAAATAGAAATAAGAGGGATATGGGATATGCCAGTGGAAATTGTACCCATAATCATAGGAACACTAGGCACGATCCAATATCCCGCCCTGAAAAGGAATCTAGAAAAACTAGAGGCTGAAGTAGCTCCAGGACTCATGCAGAAGAGTGTGAGCCTAGAAACGGCACACATAGTGAGAAAAGTGATGAACTCCTAAGGAGGCAGGATGCAACCCCACACTATAAATACCAACCAGTCCAATTGGAGGACTGTGATAGAGAGAAAAAAAAACTATATAATAATAATAATAATAATAATAACAATAATATAATAATAATAATAATAATAATAATAATAATAATAGTAACTCCACGATTAGGAAATAATTTCTAATCAGTGGCAAACATCATTTCACTGAAGATTGTCCTGAAATATGGATAAAATATATGCAATTGAAAGTTCCGGTTAGTGGGATTTAAAGATGCAACTATTTTATAATTATTAAAATCCTACTTTTCAACTTCCTTACTAGTTTTCTTATTATGTCAACAGGAAAATGAGCTGTTCAAATCAATACGTCCTGTAACACCTGTTCAACCGCCAACACTCTCATTCATCTTAAGAGTTGAAAAACTTTCACTGCTCATATGAGTGACTTCCTTCTACCACCATATCTCGTACGATATTCTCACCTACGGTCCTGTCTGCCCAAAGTTCGTGACAATATTGTGTCTTTTGCTTTCTTGGGGGTCGCCATTCTTAGTACCAGTACCGAGTCTAGGGGGTCTAACGCAAAAATATATTTAAAAAAAGACAGGAAATTTCTCATAGTATTTTGGTAAACTTCTCAAGTTATCTCACATGTACTGGATCATATTCACCTTTTCCTATATTGTTCAGTAAAAAAAGAAAATTCATTAATGAACGATATCTCCGTTATGCAGATGTTTCTTTTAGGATTTAGCTAACTTCCACAGTCGTAGAAATAATGCAAAAAGTTAATAACGGCAAGACACCGAAAAAATTAGATTTGCGTGCCCTTTGAATTGGCTGTACCTGTTTTCTTTCATATCGTGACCATTTTCTATCTTGGTTCCACAGGAAAGGGGAACAGAACTAATTTGGTCTCTATTCCATCATCAACTCCAAGAATGTGTTTGGCTTGTTTTACATAAAACTTCATGGGTTGACTGTAAATAAATGCGATTTACTTTATAGGCCATTCACCGAGGGACTTGATAGGTCCTTAAGAATACAATAAATAAATGACAAAGTTGAAGCCGTTCATGGAGAATTTGCCAAACTTTTCAGAGGTCAATTTGAAATTCACCAACAACCCAAACATCTGATTGATTTATGTCAAACGAAGCATGGGGGCCGGGGCGGGGCTTTTTCCCCATTCAGCGCTTATGGCAGTGAAACGAGGGAGCTGGAGTGGTCGAGCAGCAAGACAAAGATATCCAGATAATCAATTTAATGAAGTTCAAGAATCTACGGCCAGAACTGGGTGGAACCCCCTGAATTGCATTAAGAAGTAACAGTTAGAGGTCCTAAGATTTGTTCATCGCAAGAACTAAGGTTATCGAGAGCTGGGAGTTCTTTGAGGTCTACGAATTCAAAACTAAGATATGAATTATGAGGTAGAAATGTTCAGAATTGAATAGCTTAGATAATGCAGGCCAAATGCAAAGCGCTGGGACCTGTGAGGCCATTCAGCGCTGAAAGGGAAATTGACAGTAAAATAGTTTGAAGGTGCAACAGGCGGGAAGACCTCGCCGTTGAACAGTGAAGCAATTGTTAGGAGAGGGTGAAAAGTCAGATGCAAGTAAAAGAACATGTAAGGAGGCACAGTAAAAGAAATGAAAGAGGTTGCAGCTAGGGGCCGAAGAGACGCTGCAGAGAACCTTAAGTAATGCCTACAGCACACCACAAAAGGTGCACTGAGATCATTATACAATTGATTAATGAGACCATGCAGTCACTACTGGGTCTTGGTGACGGTTATCAAAGGAACAAAGTATACAGTTACATAGATATGTGCAACTTCCCACAATGACTCTGCTGCAGCAAAGATCATTACATAAACAATGGTTTAAAAGACATACAGTTTAGTACATAAACATATGCACCGAGAGACAGCTAAATATGAACAAGCATATCAGTTTTGATAAAGTACATACAGTAAATAATCTATAAATTACTGTATATTCGAAACACTCAAATAAACTTAGATACAATCGACATACAACATACCAGCATATATAGACAGACCTCCCACACATAATAACACCGAAGTTAACAATTTCACCTGTCGATTAAAGGGAATATTTGGTCCAGCAACGACCGAACGAAGGCTACAATTTCACTTATCTACTTAACATTTATTCATCTATATCCTAGGAATAAAAACAAAACAGAAAATAGAAAATAAGACTTGAATAGAGCGCCCAGCGTTGGATTATGTTCCGTCTCAAATCCATCTGCGAGCATCAATTATCAGTCCAAATGAAAGGGTACGATACAAAGGTCCCAAGTAATTGTCTTAATGGTAATTACTGGCAAAAAGGAGCGTCCGGCAATAACCAAAATAACTTTAATTACAGTACCCTTTCATCCTTCAATCATCCGTCTCGGTAATTCCTCACGAATTAAGCTATTGTTTGAACAGAATTAAAATGAAAGAATGAATTATAATACAAGCACTTGGAAAGTAATTATATAAAACTAATATTTTTCCGGATTAAATTCTTGAATTCAAAGCTTTTAAGATGATTTCGGCGCAGCACAAGATCGGGTAATTTCCGTCATTCATTTCAGGATTACTTCTCTTTGTTTAATATCAAAATAGAACCGTTCCCTACGAGAGGTAATCAACTAAGTATCTATTATCGGATATTTGTACTTAGAGATTTCTATTTTTTGCACTGCGCAATAAACAGACATTAAAAGGCATATGTTAAATTATATATATATATATATATATATATTATTATATAATATATAATATATATATATATATATATATATGTATATATATGATTATATATACATATATATGATTTTTTTTTTATTATATTATATACTATATATATCATCATATACACTAAAATATGTGATATATATAACATCATATATATCGGCCGCCGCACCTGGCACGGAAGTGACCTCCCGCTGTGACACTCAGCCAGCTGACTGATGAAGATGTCTTAATCTATGGTGAAGGACTACAAGTGACCCACATCCCTTGGCCGACGACCTGCTACGGAGCTGCGCCTATGAGTCTGTCTAATCAGGTAACAAAGAGTATTTGTTCTGTCGGCATTTCACCACTGTTCCTAACACTCAGTCTTATTTCTCAGCTGTGTTTTCTCACCTTAATCCCATTCCTAGATTTCATTCCTAAATTCCTGTCTCCCTTTGAAACTAGTGAGATTTTTATGATATCAGGCAAACTGCTCATACTCGAATATCAGTGTTAATATTAATCTTTGCAATTTCAAGAGTTGTGTTCTACCTTTGGAAATCTTATGTGTTACCTAACTGCATTACCAGTGTTTCAGCAAAAATCTTTTGCAGATCTGTTTAGACTGCCCCGTTGTGTGCCTGCCCCTATAGATCAACAGTGTCACTCACTCAACTTATGTCAGTGCCATATTCGGAATTACTTCCTGGATACCAGCGACGCATAGCTGGCTTGCAGTACTCCACTACTTAGTTTGATTTTAGTGCTAAACTTCAAACATCGCGATCATCACTTTCCCTGTGTCCATATTTCTGAGCAGTTTACAGAAAGCAAAAATATAAGTCATTCCGTCAAAATATAACTAAGGAATAAAATCTGCGACTAGTAGGCACCAACATCAAATGTCAAAGTCATTAAAATATATTCCTGCAAGAAACTGGTTTGAATTCTGATGAATTTTTTAACGATCCCCTTCACAAAATTTAGATCATATCTACCTGAAGTATGTATGTATGGATACTATATTTGAACAGTTATTATGTACGTGTATATTTTTAGGTAATTTTTATATCAAACTCCTCTTAAACTTGTTTATCTATTTTTAGTTTCCTACTTATTTCTTTTATGGCGTCCATAATCTAAGTGTTGTGACGCCAGTTTTAACAGACAAGTCGATCAATCAATCAGACAACACACCTGAGACTGCAGCAGGTTTTTGCCGGGCCTAGCAGGTGGCCCCTTCTTATCCTGCTGCTGCTTTGACTGCTCTCTCGGCGTCTGCTGCTGCTGCTGCTGCTGCTTCTGCTGCTGACCCTTGGCCACGTGATCCAGCTGCTTCGAGAGCTTGGTGGTGAAGTCTGCCTCGAATCGGCCCTGCTTTCTCTTCCCCGTGCCGCGCACTGAAATGATTAAAGAAACACAATGGATAAAGTGGTACTAACATGAACTAAGATTAAGCAATAGCATACCAGAATAGAATAGAATAGAATAGAATATAGAATTTAGGCCAAGGTCATTCAGTGCGGAAACGGAATTTGACAGTAAAAGAGATTGAATGGTGGAAACTAATACGGAAGAGAAAATGAACGGAGGCTCAGTATTGGAAGTGAAAAGAGCCTTAGGTAAGAACTACAGTGCACAGGGTGAGGTGCACTGACGGCACTACCCCTCCACGGAGGCAATGGCATAATCCAATTAGCTTAATGGCCACAATGACCTTTTTAGTTTTTTTTCCGAGTTATCATTTTAGAGATGCTTATCACTATCGTACCAAAAAAAAAAAAAAAAGAAAAAAAAAAAAAAAAGGTCACTGAGACTATTGCAAATAAAATATTAATTACGAGCGAAGCGAAGTCTTGCTGGAAACGGGTTCGTTTCTGGTGGCCCGGGCCTAACGCTATTCAAATGCTAATATCTCCCAAAGTGTTGAAGATAACAGACAAATTCAGCCAGTTAAGTATTATCTCTTCAACTTTCCAAAGGTTGTTAAAAAATCGCATATAGGATGCAGTTCTTACAAACGGCGGCGTATTAAAGATTTCTCAGGAGAAAGAGCACCTTTTAAGGGGAAACATTTCTTGAGAGTGAACAGCGTCAAAGTAAATGCTTAGCAGTGGAAACCTTTCACTGTCTCCAGAACTAGTAATCATTTATGTTGGAGCCAGACCTCCACATCTAAGTGAAACAAGGCGTGATCCGATCTCCAGCTTACTCAGATGCGTGCAAGATTTTCCACTGACGCAAAAGTTGCAAACATTAAATTCTTAACTTAACGTGAAGTGGTCTTCATAATTAATGCTCATACTTAGTACTATTCATAATAACAACAAGGATCAAATAAAAAAAGACACAAATTAAACATCTTCATATGTTCTCAGTTACAATGAAAACACGGAATAACTGAACAGAAATATAGCCTCTATATTAAGTGCACCTAATAAAATAAAAAATGCTAAAAGCTACGGATAGATAGCCCATGGTTTCACAAACGATAATTTTTGAAAATACGATCTATTTTATTATAAGTAATTTATCTGTACTGGTTAACATGGACATTATTCATTTTTCACACTTTCATTCTGATAAATGAATCATAAATATCCTATACTACAATTCCTATATTACAAGGAGTTAAAAGGATTAGGATGTCTCAAAGACTTGTTAGTCCATCCGAGGAGACATTGTGTGCTTACTTATTTGTATGAGCAGGTTTTACTGTGCATTCACAGTGTCCCAATGATTTTGTCTAGATTTCTTTTAAACTCTACCACACTGTTGCTGTTTACAACTTCTGGTGGCAGTTTACTCCACGCGTCACATATCTTGTACGTAAAAAAGTTCCCACAATGGGATGTGTTGTATCTCTTCAGTTCTAGTTTCCATCCATTATTTCTTGTCTTGTTCTCGTTTAATGCAAATAGGTTGCTGTCTACTTTTGTTATGCCTTTCAGTATTTTGAATGTTTCTATTAGTTCTCCTCACAATCGTCGTGTTTCTATGCCATTCACGTTCAGGCTCTCTAGTCGTCTTCGGTAACCTATTTGCCTGATGGATGGAATTAACTTTGTGGCTCTTGCTTGCGCTCCTTCTAATCTATTTGTCTTTTCCTAGTGTTAGTGACCAAAACTGTACTGCTTATTTAAGATGGGATCTAACTATTGATGTGTAGAGCTGCGGCACAGTTTCCTTGTTTCTGTATATGAACTGCCTTTTTATGTATCCCACTACTTTCTGTACCTTCTTTCCTGCTTTTATGCACTGTTTTGTGGACTTTAAGTCCTTGGTAATAATGTCCCCAAGGTTCTCCTCTTGTTCTACACTATGTCATTCCCAAGCAGCATGTAGCTGGCATGAGGGTTGTTTGTTCTTATTTGTAACACTTTACACGTATCTACGTTAAAAGGCATTTGCCATTTTTTTTACTACTCTCCTATTTTCATTAGATCATTTCTTAAACTTTCCACTACATCTGGGTCTGCTGCATTTACATCTAGTTGGGTGTCATCTGCAATTTTGGCTATCCTGCTAGTTAAGCCTACATCAATGTCCTTAATTTAAATAAAAAAAAACAAGAGAGGGCCAAGGACAGAACCCAGGGGAACTCCGCTTGTTACATTTGCCCATTCTGATTCTTCACCATTTATTACGACTCTCTGTTTTCTATGAGATAGACAGTCTTCGACCCAGTCTACTGTTTCTCCTACAATTCCTAAAGCTCTAACTCTTGTTATCAATTTCATGTGTGGGACTTTGTCAAAGGCCTTTTGGAAATCTAAGTAGAGTATATCTATTGCTCTACCACTGTCGCAAATACCTAGCATGTTGTGAAAAAACTCAAAGAGGCTTGATAGGCAGGATCTGTTTTGTCTGAAACCGTGTTGGCTGTTTAACAATAAGTTGTTTCTATCAATGTGATCCACAATTTGATCTGCAATTATGGACTCATAAAACTTGCAAACGACCGACTTTAGGTAGATTGGTCTATAATTTCCCGGCTCTTCTCTTGGACCTTTTTTGTAAACTAGGGGCACATTTCCTAGTTTCCAGCCTTTTAGTGCCTTTCTTTGTTCAACACTTTTCCTGTAGAGTTTATATAGGTGAGGAACTATCTCCCCATTTAGCTCTTTAATTTCTCTTGGATGAATCCCATCCGGGCCAGGAGATTTGAACTTGTTGAGTTTGTCTATTTTGTTTTTAATGTCCTCTTCTGTAAATAATATTTTGTCCAGTGGTTCTGCCCCTTCATATTTAATTGCAGGTTCCGGTATTGAGGTAGTGTCTTCAGTTGTGAATACACTAGTAAAAAACTTATTCAATAACTGCTTTTTCCAAGTCTGAGTTCACCAGGTTACCTCTATTGTCCCTTAGGGGACCTATGCTATTTTTTATTGGTTTCCTACTATTAACAAGCACAAAGAATTCTTTTGGGTTTTCTTTACAAACTGATGCAACTCTCTCATCCTCATTTATCTTTGCATTTCTTACTAATTTGTCCACCAATCTACAGAGTTCTTTATTCCTGCTTGCTTCTATTGGGGTTGGGTGTGGGTTCATTGATTTGTGCAATCTGTCTCTTTCTCTTATCTTATTTTTAATTTACCTATTGAATCACTTTGGCTGATGGTTGCCATTTGTTAGTATTAGTAGGGGAAAAACCCCATTGTCCCTCAACACCAAGGTGCTAATCCCCAGGTAATCGATTTTTCTACCTGGGATTAGCACCTTCGTGTGATATTTCACACCTTTTAATGAGGTGTTAATTACTTTTCACACCTTTTAATGAGGTGTTAAGACTCTACGGAGGTAAAAACCCTGACCCCAAAGTTCCTCATACTCTAAGGAGGACAAAACACTAATTTCAACCCTGACACCCCCCCCACCCCCCCCCAACTTCCTCCTACTCTAAGGAGGTAGAAACCCTGATTTCAGCCCTGACCCCAAAGTTCCTCACACTCTAAGGAGGTAAAAACCTTAATTTCAACCCTGACCCCAAAGTTCCTCATATTCTACGGAGGTAAAAACCATGATATCAACCCTGACCCCAAAGTTCTTCATATGCTACAGAGGTAAAAACCCTGATTTCAACCCTGACCCAGATTTCCCTGAAAAACTTCCGATGACATCAAGGAAGTCTACGGGTGACGTTCACAGATTTCAAACCCGACCCCAATGACGTCACAAAACTCTACGACGTAAAATCCCAAGGTTTAGACCCTCACCCCGAATTCCCACCACTAGCCCCCAATGACGTCTTAAAACTTGAAATCACAGGTTCCAACATGTCCCCTGAATTCACACCCTAACGCAAATTTTTTTAAGTCAATAGGGTACACCGAAAATTTACTTGACCAAACCCATTTCAGTCTTAATCATTTACGATATGTGTATATAGATGCATAATATTCCATACATAAGGAGGTTAAATGGAAAATCAGATTACATATGTAATTGTTATTATTTTGTAACAAAAATCATAAAGAATTACATGGGGAATGGTATACATGAATTAATACTCCATACCAAGTCATACAAGAATACACTGGAAAAGGTGTAAAAAGAATACACAGACATGATATACATTCGTTTTACTAAAATAATACATCATCGAGACACATTGCTAGCATATACCACACACATCCTCCCCAGTTTCCCGATCGTGTGTGAAACACAATTCATCTAATACTCGTACATCTAAGCTTTTAAATCTTGATAACATGTTCTTCATATATATAAATCTTCCACACATCTTTCCTCTAGCAGGGATAAGTTCTTTTTCATGATGACCACACAAGTGATTTTATCAATTTTTTTCATTTCATCACTGAATGTAGATAACAGGTAAATATTGATTCAACCACCGTAGCTACTTTATTAACCCAAAATGGTATCGGTGCCCCTATTGAAGATAATGAATACGTGCAAAAGAGATGAGGACCATGCTGACCGTTTCAGTAGGGATACCAAGCAGATGAGGTTCAACCACTTTTTTTCTTCGGTGAAGAAATTGAAGGAAGAATTATTTAAATCATCGTGTGACTATGTCAAATATGTTATCTTCCCCGCCGGTATCGGACAAAGTGGACGAGTTAACATGACATGGTTGAGTCAATATTTACCTGTGTTATCTACATTCAGTGATGAAATGAAAAAAATTGTTAAAATCACTTGTGTGGTCATCATGAAAAAGAATTTATCGCTGTTAGAGGAAAGATGTGTGGGAGATTTATATATGAAGAACTTGTTCTCAAGATTTAAAAGCTTAGATGTATTAGATGAATTGTCTTTCACACACGATCTGGAAACTGGGGAGGATGTGTGTGGTATATACAAGCAATGTGTCTCGATGACGTATTATTTTCGTAAAACGAATGTATGTCATGTCCGTGTATTCTTTTGTACACCTTTTCCAGTGTATTCTTGTCTGACTTTGTATGAGATATTAATTCATGTATACCATTCCCCATGTATTTCTGTATGACTTTTGTTACAAAATAATAACAATTCCACATGTAATCTGATTTTCCATTTAACCTCTTTCTGTATGGAATATTATGCATCTATTGGGAGTGAATTCAGGGGACATGTTGGAACCTGTGATTTCAAGTTTTAAGACGTCATCAGGGGCTAGTGGAGGGAATTCGGGGTGAGGGTATAAACCTTGGGATTTTACATAGTAGAGTTTGTGACGTCATTGGGGCCGGGTTTGACACCTGGGATCATCACCTGTAGACTTTCGTGATGTCATCGGAAGTTTCTTGGGGAAATCTGGGTCAGGGTTGAAACCTGGGATTTTATGCCCATAAGCTTTCATGATGTCATCGAGAGTTTTTGAGGGACTCCGGAGCCAGGGTTGAAATCAGGTTTTTTTTACCTCCATAGCATATGAGGAACTTTGGGGTCAGGGTTGAAATCATGGTTTTTATGTCCATAGAATATGAGGAACATGGGGGGGGGAGGGTGTCAGGGTTGAAATTAGGGTTTCTACCTCCTTAGAGTATGAGGAACTTTGGGGTGGGGGGTCAGGGTTGAAATCAGGGTTTTTACCTCCTTAAAGTATGAGGATTTTTTTTGGGGGGTGTCAGGGTTGAAATTAGGGTTTTTACCTCCTTAGAGTATGAGAAACTTCTGGGGGTCAGGGTTGAAATCAGGGTTTTTACCTCTGTAGAGTCTTGCACGGCGCCGACACGACCGTGGGAAACCTGTGAAATTTCACACCTATTTGTTATATTCACACCTTTATAGTCTAATTTCACACCTAAAGGTGTGAAAATAATTAACACCTCATTAAAAGGGGTGAAAAGTAATTAACGCCTCAGTAAAAGATGCGAAACTTCACACCGAGGTGCTAATCCCCAGGTAGAATAATCGACTATCTGGGGATTAGCACCTTGGTGTTGAGGGAAAATGGATTTTTCTTCCCTACTAGTATTTGCCGTTATGGTATACCTCTAGAGCGATTTTCTGTGTAATCCTCATGAAAGCTTCCCAGTGCTTATTATGCCTGTGTTCTCGTCATACTCTAGATTTCTAATGTACTCCTTTAGCTTATTTAAGTCTTGTCGACGGTAGTCTGATCTCATTAATATCTTCTTCTCTTTTTTATGTTGAACATTAATTTGAAGTGAGATAATTTTATGGTCGCTTTTGCCTAGATTTGCAACTACTGAAAGGTCATTTGCCTAGATTTGCACCTACTGAAAGGTCATTTGCCTAGATTTGCACCTAATGAAAGGTCTTTAACTAAACGTGAACCACCTTTTTCAGACATGTTCTTAGGCTCTCCTACTCTCTCTCCTCCATGGCATGACAATTTAGGGCTCTAAATAGTTGCTAAATTGAAACTATAAGCTCATTCCTTAAAAAATTATAACTACTGAAAAAAGCATTAATAGAGCAATAGAAAGAAAAGGGAACAATGCATTACTAATGAACCTAATACATGATAAAGATAACACACACACACACACACACACACAGAATCGTATAAATGTTAAAAAATTCAATATCCAGTTAAAAAGGAAGATAATATCGATCACACTCTAAGGATATTTCTGGCAAATTGCAGGGCCATTTCCCCCAATTTCAGGGAAAATTACACTAGAATCCGCCAGGAGTTTGGGAAAATTCACCACGAAAAGGGAATTGCAAAGTTCTTTAAAATACGCAAGACAATATCTCGCCTGACAACTTTCCCCTGACAAAGCCTGACTGATGAGCTGACCTGATCCGCTTGGACGGATCGAGCTGACCTCGACGTTGTCAGATCTAATGCCATAATAGGTCACGGAGGGTCACGGCAGAATGGATGCTGGACGAAGAACAAATTTTAGTGTATATAAACCTCTGACCTATTTTCATTTATTTTTATTCTGTTTTTGTTTCTCTCCACAATTAATCACTTTTCTCTGTGGGAATTGTTTCCCCCCATATTACTGGAGTTTTATACTTGTCATGTGCAATTTTTGGTAAGTCGTGAATAATAATAATAATAATAATAATAATAATAATAATAATAATAATAATAATAATAATAATAATGTGAAAATGTAGAAAATCATTTGTCCTAAATTCCAAGCAAAGCAGAAGTGTAACGCATTGCAAAACGTGACTAGGAAAACAAAAACAATAAAATACAGCGTTTTGAAACAGTTTGCAGTGTGTGAACAACATCTTCCTAATGGAATAGAATGGAACATAAAATCTAGGCCAAAAGACAAGCGATGAGACCTATGAGGTCACTCAGATCTGAAACGGAAATTGACAGTAAAAAGGTTAGAAAATTGTAATAGGAGAAAAACCTCGTAGTCGCACTATGACACAACTGTTATGAGAGGGTGGAAAGTAAGATGGAGGAAAGAGAATATGAAAGGAGGTACAGTAAAAGGAATGAAAGGGGTTGCAGCTAGGGGCTGATGGGATACTGCAAACAATCTAAGTAATACTTACAGCACTACACCAATACGGGGAACATTTTGATAATAGAATGACAAATAAAACGAGCAAAAGTGAATGACAAGACACTAAATTTTCATTATGTGTCTAGTGCGTATTCACGTGCCTATTGAAACTAAGTCAGTGAAATATTAAGGTCAGATGACAAAGAA
>NC_087220.1:39618322-39625822 GCF_015104395.2 Macrobrachium nipponense | reverse complement strand
CAGAATGTGTGTGTGTGTATGTATGTACATATGTAGGTGTATATATATAATATAACACACACACACACACACACACACACACACACTATATATATACTATATATATATATATATATATATATATATATATATATATATACTAGCTGACCAACATGACGCAGCCTGATAAATTCTCTCTCGCTCTCTATCTCTATCATTCCTGCTAAGATAGCTGTTGTTTGCCATCGTGGATTCCTATTGCAGCTGAACTTGGACTTAAAGGGCTGCAGGAGTCTCACTATTCATCGCAGCAACCATGGAAACTATGGATTAGACATTAACATCTGTCTTTTCAGTTATTTTTAGATCTCACCTCCTCCCACCCCCTTCTTATCAGGGTTGAACTTGGACTTTAAGGGCACCAGGAGCGTCGCTATTCATCTCAATGACCTCTAAAACTATGCATTATACACTAATATCTGTCGTTTTCTGTAATTTTTACATTTCCCCCTTCACACCCCCTTTTGGTGCCAATGATGTCTTAACCCCAAAGTGTTCATTCCCAGATGGTAAGTAGTATGTATATCAAGTTTGGCTGAAATTCCTCAATGTATTTCAAACTGTATGTGGAACATCACACACACACATCCATGTATGTATATATACTATATATATATATATATATATATATATATATATATATATATATATATATATATATATATATATATATATATATATCAATTCAAGCTACAAATGTCCTTTAATATCTAAATTCACTTTACCTCCCAAATGATATATTTTCATATAGTACCGAAGGGGAATTTTTAAGTTGATAACAATTTCGTCCCCCCATGGGATCGAACCACCGTCCAGGTGGACGGGGACGAAATCAGGACAGTCAGTGACGCTATCCATAGGAGTATGAAGACGCATATTGTCCTTTATCTATTTATTATGCATCGACGTTTCGTATCAGTTTGATACATTTTCCAGGCTGAAATTACGATTACACGTCAATTTTTTACTAGTAGTACAAGATATACACATTAAATGTTCACCATCACCATAATTAAAAACCTATTTAATACTATAAAATAAAAACAGAATAAAAAAAGAAACAGAACAACAGTGAAAGGGCCAAGAGCCAATACAGTAAAAAAACAAAAAACAAACAAGCGGTAGCGTAAGGAGGACTGACATAAAAAATTGTTATGGAGGGGAGTATAAACAAAGAATCTGGACAAGTAATTAGGCAAAAAACAGTTGGGTGGAAGATGAATGGTGGTTAAGAGTAGGTACAGTTAGCTTAATCATAACTGATTCAAGGGTAGTTAGGTGGTCTATATGTCGGGGTCTCTCTACAATATTAAAATGACTGGCATCTTGTGTGTCCTGCAACTTTTACTGTGATTTCTTATGTTAGTTTGTTCGGGATTTGATAGTCGATAACCCGTTCTGTAGCTAATTCCTTGATGAGAGGAAATCCGGACTTTTAGTAGCCTCCTGGTGCAACCACCGATAAGAGCCGAGATCACATCTGGGACAATTATACTCATACTTTATTGCCTAATTACTTGTCCAGATTCTTTGTTTACACTCCCCTCCATAACAATTTTTTGTGTCAGTCCTCCTTACGCTACCGCTGTGAGAAGGTGGCTTGTTTTTTTTTTTCTGTATTGGCTCTTGGCCCTTCCACTGTTGTTCTGTGTATCTGTTTTTAATCTGTTTTTTTTCTCTCCTTTTTTCAATAGGTTTTTATCTATGGTGTTGGTAAACTTTAATGTGTATATCTTTTACTACTTATACGCAATTGATGTGTAATCGTAATTTCAGCCTCGAAAACGTATTAAACTGATACGAAACATCGGCGCATAATAAATGGATAAAGGACAGAACGCATCTCCATACTCCAATATGTTTATCCTATGAATAATTGCTCCTGCCTTCTATATATATATATATATATATATATATATATATAATATATATATATATATATATATATATATATATATATATATATATATACATATACATATATATATATGTATATATATATATATATATATATATATATATATATATATATATATATACACTATACACACACATACACATACACACACACACACACACACACACACATATATATATATATATATATATATATAATATATATATATATATATATATATATACATATATATATATATATATATATATATATATATATATGCAAATAAACTCTTCTGCTAAAACAGGATACGTCTCAAGTATAAAAGGCCCATTAAAACTGTTTTAAAGTTAAGGACTATATTTCGGTAGACATACTTCCACCTTTCTCAAGCAGTGAATGACAGGAGTTTCATTAGAGAAATATATAGTAGTAGATATGCCCTTAGGTGATGCCTGGGGACGCCTGATCCATTGTGGGTTCTGTTAGTTGTCTTAATCCGGAAGATGTTATCTGGTCCGAATCACAGGCGCCATTGGAAAGGTTGATCTTATTAACTTGCTGTTTTATTAGTGAAGATTCCACCATTTGACGTTTGTATAAAATTCGCGATGATTTCCAATCAAAGGCATGGTTCGTGTTAATTATATTTATATTTATATGATCGTTTATGTTGCATTAATCTTTCCGAGAGATTTTCCAGTAAAACAGAAATATGACTTATCAGTCCCTACAAGGAATTTCATAAACTTGGAAACTGATTTCTGCTGAACGTTAATTAATGATTTATTTAGTGTATTCGATTAAGTGAAGATGAAAGGGCTTGAGGGGCCTATGGTTTGTGTGATCTCTCTTAAATTACCCACAAGGGGGTGTTTATGATTTTGTTTGTGTATTTTTCCTTTTCTTTCTTTTCTGTAGGTTTGTTAAAAATGCTCTATTCTATGTACGACTTTTTCTATTGTGTGCTGGGGGTAATCTAACAAGATGAGTTGATTTCCAATTGTTTCAAGTTCTTTGTTAAGGAAATCTGGGGAGCAAATTCTCAGGACTCTAATCAATAAGTTACTTGCTATGCCGAGTTTGACTGAAATGACTTGATAGCTGTAACAATGTATGTATGAAAGTGAGAATGTCACTTTCCTATAGACAATGAATTTATAGTTATTAGTTCTGATGATTAAGACATCTAAAAAGGGGATTTGGTTATTCTTTTACCGTTCTACTTTAAATTTTATTCTCGGGGCCAAGGAATTTAATTTTTATAGGATGACACCAAAATTGCCCCACTCGCTTTTCCAATATGTTAAGATGTCATCTACATAATGGAACCAAATCATATCTGCAGCTTTGATGGGGTTTATAATTACTGTTTCAAAATACTCTTTATATAAGTTTGGTATGACAGGACTAAGCGGGCTCCCCATACTGAGTTCTATAAGTTCCATTATTTTATTCAATTCTATGGAGAAGTGGTCAGCGAATGGCTCTAGTTTATTGTTGAGGAACGTTAATACATCTTTTACGGGTACTTTCGTGAAAAGGGAGTCAATGTCTAGGTTAAGAAGTTTTACGTTACGTACGGGGACATTTGCCAACCTAAATTTGTAGAAGTCATTCTATAAAAAAAAATTCGGGTGCAGTCTGGGTAGTCCTTTAAGTCCTGTTTTAGCCAATGTATACATGGAATACTTTGAAACTATAGTAATTAATTAAATAAAACCCAAATACATGCTGTAGATGAGATATGTAGATGATATTCTAACATTTTGGGATAATAGATGGGGCAATTTCAATTAATTCTTTCAAAATCAAATGCATTTGATGCCCAGCATCAAATTGAAAGTTGAATGGGAAACAGACAACACAAGTCCTTTTATTTATGTTTTAAGAATTAGAGACAAGACAGAATACAAATTTACCATAGAAAACCAACATACTCACTTTCGTGCATTCACTACTTTAGCTATCATGACATTCCTATCAAGATAGGTGTAGCCAGCCACCTATTCTTAAGAATCCAAGATTACCTGGAAAGGATATTTGAAACTAATTCGTCAGCAGCTTTCGTCCTAAAGGTACCTGACATATATTGAGAAAGCGATTCATAAAACAAACACGTACTTTTCCTACCGTCCCCCTGTCATGGTAGTCGCTTCATAGTGAAGAAACATATTTTATAGGAAAGGAAAATGTATCTTTTTCGAGTAGGTCTGCAGGAAGGAGGTATTCCCACACGTGTTTGGGGTGTCTGTTCTCATGATTGTTCGAAAATACTCTGTTTGTTTTGTAGAACTCCAGCACGCGGTCGTCGCCGGCGACACAACGCTTCGGATATGATGTAACATTTCGTCCAGTCTTCTGAAAAGTTCTTGGGAAGGAAAACTTCGCTGGTTAGCTCCACTCTTTCAGCCCCGCCCGAGATCGATGTATATATATATATATATATAATATATATATATATATATATATATATATATTATATATATATAATATATATATATGTATATATATATATATATATATATATATATATATATATATATATATATATATATATATATATATATATATATATATATATAGGACTCTGAGGAAGTGAAGAGATCAGATCATCAGAGAAGAGAAGAAAGGTGGGACAAAGGATAAGAGAGGAAGAGTAGGAGAGAGGGAAGAGGACGCACGAGAGAGAGTGGCAACGAAAACAAGAAAGTAAAGTTCGTAGTCGGAGAGAGAGAGAGAGAGAGAGAGAGAGAGAGAGAGAGAGAGATCCCGACGACGAGTAAACCCTTTCAGAGAAGAAACGTCCTGTAAGTGGTTTTGAGAAGTAACTCCTTCAGTTTCTGTCCAATTTGCCGTTAGTTTGCTGCCTTAACGGCTCATCATCATGAGAGGAATAAAGATGTTCCTTTCTTTTTTTCTTTTCTTTTCTTAATAATAGTTATCTCCGTAGGGGGGTAGCGTCGTCAGTGAACTTCATGTGGTGTATTGTAGGCATTACAAAAGGTTCTTTGCAGCGTTCCCTTCGCCCCCTAGCTGCAATCCGTTTCATTCCTTTTACTGTACCTCCGTTCATATTATTTTTCTCCCATCTTGCTATTCATCCTCTCATTACATTATTTCATAGTGCAACATACCTACTCTCAATTAATTATCTTTCCAGCGCTGAATGCCTTTGGCAGAAACTGTATATTCCATTCCATTCCATTCCTTTGAATCAAGGGGCATCGCTCTTGACAGCACACATTGCCTTGGGTCCTATGAATGATTTCTCTTGAATTATTTTTCCCGTCTGTGATATGAATGATCAATTTTGAGTGCATCTCATTTTAACGGTTGTTATTGTATATAACAGGTTCACATCCCCATTAAATACATGTTCTTGCTTTGTCTCTTCTGTTTTTAGATGCGTTGTGGAAATTTTCTTGTCAGACTTACCACCAATGTTCTCCGATGCACTGTAGGCATTACTTAAGGTTCTTTACATCGTGCCTTCGGCCCCTAGCTGCATCCCCTTTTTATTCCTTTTACTGTACCTCCTTTCATATTCTCTTTCTTCCATATTACCTCCCACCGTCTCCTAACAACTGATTCATAGCGCAACCGCAAGCTTTTCCTCTTGTTATGCTTTTCAAGCCTTTTTACTGTCAATTTCCATTTCAGCGCTTATTGTCCTCATAGGCCCCAGTGCTTGGCCTTTGGCTTAAATTCTATAATCAATTCATTTCAAGTCAAATCAATGTTCTCACCCTTTGGATTGTATAAGAGCTGTAACATTGTCGTATGAACAGTTCTGTTTCTTATTTCTGTTGTGACCCCTTTTTTGTGTTCTTCCTTATGCTGATTCGATATATTCAGCTTTATGCCTTTTCTGCTCTGCTCTTTACCTCCGCTCTCTGTTCTGCAGAAGCCACTTGCTCTAATGGATGTTCGGTTGGCGACTCATCCATATCACTGATTTTATAGCATTATTAATACTATATATTATATATATATATATATATATATATATATATAATATATATATATATGTGTGTGTGTGTGTGTGTGTGTGTGTGTGTGTGTGTGTGTGTGTGTGTGTGCACTGAAAAATGAATTTTAGAAATATATTTTTATAGAGTAACTGCCCTCCTTTGATAATGAATTCCAGAGTGGGATTAGTGTAAGTATGATGTATGTTTGTTTATCTATCTATCTATCAATTCTATCTATCTATCTATATATATATATATATATATATATATATATATATATACTATATATACTACTATATATATATATATATATATATATATATATATATATATATATATATATATATATATATATTGTGTGTGTATGTGTGTTAAGTTTATATTCCCGCATAAAAGATAAAAATAATTACGTGCAGCTAACAAAATAATCATGACGTGGCCTGTATAATTAGAACATCGTTTATGCGATGCGGGACAGGGCTAACTTTGATCACAGGATCTATTCATGGACCTGACTATTTACAATAGGGAGATTTGTCAGATTCGTTCATTCTATCAAGATGTGATAATCTAATAGGCACAGTATTCCATCTTTTGTGTGTGTGTGTGTGTGTGTGTGTGTAAGTGTGTGTAAAACCTGCGTAAAGTGTTCAACTATTAGTAATGTCTAGACAATTGCCAAACCACAAAAGCTATCGTCCCAGATGTTCACTTCATCTTATTTTTCACTTACTCGGGGAGTAAGCCTTCAAACTATTTTGTTGTTATTCTTGTTCTGGTTGGGGGTTTAGGAAAGCCCAAAGAGGTCTGAAAAAGGTGTTTTGCGTTGAGTTAAAGATACAGGAATTATAGGATAGGATATTTATGATTTATTTATTAGAATAAAAATTAAACAAATAAATAATGTTCGTGGTAAACAGTACAGAACAATTATTTCTAATAAAACATTGCGTATTTATTTTAATTTTCGTTGGCGAAACAACGCTCTATTTGACCGTTGATTTTTACTCCTTGCCCTGAGTATTTTGGGAGATGTAATGAAGTAATAAAAGACTATTTAGTAATTGTGAATAGGATAGTCAACAGCACAAGATTTCGTCCTTGGTAATACACCAACGCCTAATTAAAAATATACATGAAGAAGTGCTTGTAGATATTTTGTCTTGACTGTGAGAGTATAATGTAAAGAGTGTTTGTATGTTATAGATTTTAGCCCGTGAAAGATGGTTTTATTTTCTTCTTTTCTTTTTCAGTTTATGCGATTTCGATTCAGAAGCAGCTAACTTTGAAGGCCACTAGCTTTTCTGGCTTGATTTGCGATAATAATATAATAATAATAATAATAATAATAATAATAATAATAATAATAATAATAAATAATAATAATAATAATAATAATAATAATAAGCAATAAAACGCAATGTGCATCCAGATACCTTTAATGGTAGTCTGGTAAAAAACTACACTTTTAGAGTAGTAGTCGTTCAGCCCAGGGCCAGCCTATCTCACCGTCATTACTATAGAAGTACTACATGTATGCAGTTCACTCTTCTATACATAATATTAAGTATATATATATATATATATATA
>NC_087220.1:39600822-39613322 GCF_015104395.2 Macrobrachium nipponense | reverse complement strand
CATATAAAAAAGGACTTGTGTTGTCTGTTTCCCAATCAACTTTAAATTTGATGCTGGGCATCAAATGCATTTAATTTTGAAAGGAATTAATTGAAATTGCCCCATCTATTATCCCAAAATGTTAGAATATCATCTACATATCTCATCCACAGCATGTGTTTGGGTTTTATTTAATTAATTACTATAGTTTCAAAGTATTCCATGTATACATTGGCTAAAACAGGACTTAAAGGACTACCCACACTGCACCCTAATTTTTGTTTATAGAATGACTTCTACAAATTTAGGTTGGCAAACGTTAAACTTCCTAACCTAGACATAGACACCCTTTTCACGAAAGTACCCATAAAAGATGTATTAACGTTCCTCAACAATAAACTAGAGCCATTCACTGACCACTTCCCCATAGAATTGAATAAAATAATGGAACTTATAGAACTCTGCGTCACTAATAACGCCTTTTCCTTTGGTGACAACTTTTACCGTAAAAAATTCTGTTGCAGTATGGGGAGCCCGCTTAGTCCTGTCTTAGCAAACTTATATATAGAGTATTTTGAAACAGTAATTATAAACCCCATCAAAGCTGCAGATATGATTTGGCTCCGTTATGTAGATGACATCTTAACATATTGGAAAAGCGAGTGGGGCGATTTTGATGTCTTTCTGCAAAAATTAAATTCCTTGGCCCCGAGCATAAAATTTAAAGTAGAAGGGTAAAAGAATAACCAAATCCCCTTTTTAGATGTCTTAATCATCAGAACTAATAACTATAAATTCATTGTCTATAGGAAAGCGACCTTCTCACTTTCATATATACATTTTTACAGCTATCAAGTCATTTCAGTCAAACTCGGCATAGCAAGTAACTTATTGCTTAGAGCCCTAAGTATTTGCTCCCCAGATTTCCTTAACAAAGAACTTGAAACAATTGGAAATCAACTCATCTCGTTAGATTACCCCCAGCACACAATAGAAAAAGTCGTACATAGAACAGAGCATTTTTTACAAACCTACAGAAAACAAAGAAAAGGAAAAATACACAAACAAAATCATAAACACTCGCGTGGATAATTTAAGAGAGATCACACAAACCTTAGGCCCCTCAAGCCCTTTCATCTTCACTTATCCGAATACACTAGGTAAATCATTAATTAACGTTCAGCAGAAACCAGTTTCCAAAAACATTGGAGTTTATGAAATTCCTTGTAGGGACTGTGATAAGTCATATTTCGGTTTTACTGGAAAATCTCTCGGAAAGATTAATGCAACATAAACGATCAGTTAGATATGGACAAAATAGTTCGGCAATTTTCCATCATATAAATAACACGAACCATACCTTTGATTGGAACTCATTGCGAATTTTATACAAATGTCAAATGGTGGAATCTTCACTAATAAAACAACAAGATAATAGGATCAACCTTTCCAATGGCGCCTGGGATTCGGACCAGAGAGATAACATATTCCTTTTAAGGCAACGATGAAGTGGATTAAGACAATTAACAGAACCCACAAGGGACCTTTTTCTACTTAAAAAAGTTCTATCTATACCTAAAAAAAATGCCCCTCTATACCTACCCCCCAAAAAATTCTTTCTATAAAAAAAAGTCATTCTATGCCCCCAAAGAAAGCCCTATACAAACTAGGTATGTCCATACCCAAAGAAAGGACATACCCCAAAATAAGGCCTCTCTATACAACAGGCCTTTATATACCAAAATAGGCCTCTCTATACAAAAAGGCATTTTTATATTAAAAAAAGCCTATCTATTCCAAAAACGGCCTTTCTATAACAATACAAGTCCTTTGTAGGCCCCCAAAATGGCTTTCTATACCTAAAAAAAGGGGACTTCTAGAAGTGTCCAAGTCTCAATCTCAGAAAAAGAATAAAGCGCGCCTTGCATCCCAGAAGAGAGAGAGAGAGAGAGAGAGAGAGAGAGAGAGAGAGAGAGAGAGAGCGTGCGTGGTCGGTGTTACAGCCGAATCTAGTTAGCATGCAAAGTATCCATTGTCACAGAAATCGATTGGTCCGCCCTCTGTTGAGACACGTGGAGAAACAATGCCTACACTGACATTAAAAACATGGAGAGGAAAACAAAGGGGAGTGCAATGGTCGATAATAAAGAACATGAGAAGAAAGGGGAAGGCATTTTAGTAAGCAGCAAATAATGTTGCAAATGTGAAAGAAGACATTAAAAGAGGGAAGAATACAAACAGTGAGGTAATTAAAAGGAGTGATTCCACCATATCAGCATTCGTTGAAACAAAAGAAAAATGAACCGCCATAATATGAATAACACCGCCTGAAATGTTACTTATACGTTACATTTATTAAAAAACAAGTAAGAATTGGAACGAATAGCATTTAATTTAAAGAAATTAAATTACTGCAATATAGATCAGTAAATAAAATGGTGGTCTCAAAACTGCCGACTTATCTACCTATAATAATAAAATCCGTGTGGATTATTCTTGTCTGTGCGCCCCGGTTGGGGATGGGGTAGGTAGGGGATTGGGAGGGTACGGGAGATATGACGCATCCACCCTCCTTCTGCAAACTTGTTTGTCCGCCCCAGGCGGGGGCGGGGTAGGTAGGGGTCGGAAAGGTAGGGGAGACATGACACAAACCCACCCTCCTCTTGCAAACCTGTTTATCCGCCCGGGGTAGGTAATGGATTGGGGAGGTAGGGGAGACATCACGAGCAGCGCCGGGTTCCGCGCAGTTAGCCCACGTTGCTCTTCAAAAACTTCTGTAATAGTTTTCGAAAATACAGAACTGCAATAAAGTCAGGAAAGAATTATGAGCACGGATGTGAAGTCATTTAAAGCAGAAAAATGTCGTCATAAAAACAAATTACTACCTTATATGAACTGCAATTAAGCATCCGAGTAATAAGTGCTGTACTGAAGCATCATTAAATACAAAATTAATGGATAAAGCACGAAACATCATTCTGAAAAAAGAAATATAAACTGCCATTTCATATAGTGAATGTCAATTGTACTTGATGGGCATTTTGAGATTACAAGAAAAGACAATTAAATAGTTAATACTGAATATCTGTAAAAAATATTTTTCTTAATTTTTGTTTTTGTTTGGGGAGGACTTTAGCAAATGAGGTGATGCTTAGTAATAACAGATAAGAACTGGCTAGGTTTTAGCGATCTCAAGAATTCGAGCAATATTTCCATAACATTTTAATTAAATGAAATGTTTTATCAATATTTCCTAGATGCGTGAGAGAAAATAACGTTCATAATATTACATTAGAAGAAAGAGTGTCATAATGTACACGAGATCTCTAGATTCAAGTATGCAATATCTGGAAAGGCGGTGCAAGAACTAATTTAAAATTGAATAAAATCTTGATATCCATGACACAAGAATGAATAAAAAAAAACCCGACACTAAAAATTGTCGATCAATCGCCGATCACAGAGCACCTAATACGCAACAGAAATTAGATTTGACATCATCTGCCGTTTCTCAGAACTGGAAAAGAAAATCAATCACCATGGCACTTCTCATAACGGCGTGGTCTAGCAACACTTACGAAAAGTAATCATATTGTCACGATACATCTCCTCCCTCTCTCTCTCACACACACACAGCAAGCGCACGCACACCCACATGCATATATATGTTTATATAACTATATATATATATATATATATATATATTATATATATTATATATATTATATATATATGTATATTAGATATATATTATATATATATATATATATATATATAGATATATAATATATATATATGACTGTCAAATATATTCTGTCAAAACAGAATTCCATCTAAATGAAAGGAATATAGTATCGACTATCTCTGAAATATAGTATCTACTTTCTATATTTTGGCGTAAAACGCCAAAATATAGAAAGTAGATACTATATTTCAGAGACCAATTATCTCTCTCTCAGGTAGGGGATGAATAAACAAAGTCACAGAAGAAGCGATATTTATACTGAGAGTTAAGTCACCCCAGTTGATAATTTCTCTTTAAATTTCTTAATCGCTGGTGTAATATCTGAATCCCACAGCCCATTTGAAATATTCATTGTGTTTCTTATCAAAGCTGTTTCTGTCACCTACATTTTGGCCGTTTTTTGATTGCGATCCTTCATTACTATGTATATATGAGATATATATATATAGATATATATATATATAATATATATATATATATATATATATAACATATATATGTTATATATATATGTATATATATATATATATTATATATATATATATCATATTATATAGATATATATATATTATGTATATATATATATATATATATATATATATATATATATATATATATATATGTATATGTATGTATATATATATATATACTATTATATATAGCTATATATATATATATATATATATATATATATACTATATTACATAGATAGAGAGATAGATAAAAAGATACTGTACACAATATCAATAATTCTAGTGTATTTACAACAAATGTACACTGCAAATTGGGAACTCTTGGAAATATCAGTACACGAAAGTACAGGTGCATCAGGTATCTGTACAACACCCGTACATCGGGTGATCTTACTGGCACTGTACGTTCTGCAGAATATAAATATAAGCTAACCTACGTTGCATTCATTAATATTACCGCTTTGAACACAGAATAAACTGACAAGCATACACTCATGCAAGCAAGGTACACAAACAAAGGATGCACGTAACGGCGTACATAAACACAGAAGAAACAAACAAAGCAATTTTTACTTCTTTAAAACCATCACAAGTCACAGATAACAATGACAATGAAAGTTACACGGAAGATTATTACAGTACAAAAAAAAAAAAAAAAAGATGAATATACGGCTTAAATGGCACGCTTTAAATTGCATCCAAACACGCACACATACTAGCACGCTCTTGCTTGCTTCCTCGCCTGGTTACTTGAAGCTCTTTTGAACCTGTTCTGGATGGACGGCAAAGGGATTTGATCCCGGGCACAACGCTCTAAAAGGGGTCTGCAACCAAGGGGCGAAATTGCTGGATAAATAGAAGGGGCCGGATTCGAAAACCTCTGATTCGCCTCTTTTACCCTCAAGGGCGCCATTACGTCATTAGGAGGAAATCATTCCTCTGATGAATGGAGCTAAGGTTGGCTTGGATATGGGGGGAGAGAGAGAGAGAGAGAGAGAGAGAGTAGATGCGTCTTTTTATCATGTTTTATTCTTTATAATTGGGATATGACAACACGGAACAATAAGAAGAGAGAGAAAGAGAGAGTAGATGCCTCTATTCATCATCGTTTATTCTTTACAAGTGGGATATGACGACATGAAACAATAAACAATCCAAAACGAGGGCTTCCTAACGTCGGCTCCTTTACTTAATCTTTCCCTCAAGTATAGTTTCCTTTCCTTTGTCTTGAGATATCAAATGGGTACAGTACTTCTGAAACATGATAAAGGAGTAAGCACGCTGCTTGAGAAAGGAGCGCTGTTTTGACATGAAAAGGAAACGACATATTTATAATGGGTTAGAAACTTTTGTCATCATTTGGTGGACATGAATATTCTCGAGACACAAAAGTGAGGTCAGGGGATGAACGGCCGTTTTTATGATGTATGAACAAAAAAGGATGCTCATTAACATATATAAAAATGAGTTTTACTGAGGAATTAAATGAAAAGGAGCAACCTGTGACGTGAAATAAAGGAGCATTCATGCCTCTTTTAAAAGAAGTCTCTCAACGCATTTAAAATATAATAACAAGTAATAAATGCGCCGAAGAAACCGAGTTTTTTGTCTGGTGGTGGCCTCAGCCGTGGCCTATAAAACTCTTAGCCTCGCACATGAAACTCAGCCACAGTCCGCGATGGCCTATGTTGTTGGCACCTATAGCTCTGCCAGAAATACAAATGCGGATATATTTAACCTTAATTAGAGTAAAAACTACTATAATCAGAGGGCTGCATTTTGCTATGTTTGATGATTGGAGGGTGATGATCAACATGCCAATCTGCAGCCCTCTAGTCTCAGTAGTTTTGAAGATCTGCGGGCGGACGGACAGCCAAAGGCGGCACAATAGTTTTTTTTTTTTTTACAGAAAACTAAAACTAGGATTCCTATTCCATAACAATATGTTCAAACTGAAAGAAAAAAACCGGATCTTTCCTAGACAGTGACCTCCCCTGGGTTTTAATCCGGAATGTATTTACCTTTGCGGCGTGTTTAGTACAAACCCGTTGGGGATGACCGTAAAAACATAAGCAAAAGACTGTGGATATCATAAAGATAATGACCCCCAAGAAATATCAGTCCTACATGACGACCCCCAAAAAGGAAGTAAAAGAAAAAAATTAATCAAAATGAAAAAGGACTTTTATGTTCCATATAAAAAGGAATATTCAAATACCAATTATTTCATTTTATGAAATTTTAATTGTCAAGCCAAGCTCTAAGGTACTTAAAACTGAAAAATGGGTGTCTGAGTGGTTGAACAGCGAGATAAATAGATCTAGAAAGTAAAGGCAATGAAGAACAAAGATTTAAAGGTTCAACTGAGAGAAAACCCCACAGCCGCACTAGGAATTAATAGTTAGAGAGACTAGACAGCAAAACTGAAGAAAGGAAGCTGGAATGAAGGTAAAGTTTATGGCTAAAATGTGAGTGCACCTCGGGGCCGAATGAACTCTCCAAAACACCGTTTAGTAATGCTCACGGTGCACCACGTGAGGTGCACTGAAAGCACTAACCTTCCACACGATACTCATATAAAATGAAAAATGAGTATTCTGCTCTTAATTCTGATGGACAATGGATAGATACTCACCTCCTGAAAGGCGCCAATCTCGACGAATGGACCAAGAGAGTGGGCGCTGGAGAATCGGGTCTCGAGTCAGAACGAGCGAATCGGGCGAGGAACTCTTCCGGGATGTTTACCTGGGGGCAAAACAAACAAACAAATAAAATATAATGGAAATAAACAGGCATACAAGTAAATGTTTCTAGTTTGTATGCCACCCCAACATTCACCATCTCCTGGTGTGAGTCACCTGCAAATCAATGTCTTGACTTCTCTCTTTTCTCAACGGTACAATTAGTGATCTCAGTTCCAACGCCCTTTTTACTATATATTCTTCATATTCTGTTTTGCGTTCTTTAATCGTTCATCGAATTATGTTTCTATTTCTTTTTAGATCTGACGAGACAATTTCTTTGTTAGTGGGTGAACTTTTGTAAATCATGAATACGGGATCTGCTAAATTTAGATTAAAAAAGGGTGACCATTTCACGTTGCTAAACTATTCCTCAAATATTAAAATATCTTTTAAGGTATTTTTTCACTTGTCAAAGGTTATCACCAGAGGAGCGTTAACACTTGAGTTTAAAAAGGGAGGTAAATTTTTGTAAGCTATTTCGTAAAAACTGCAATTTTCACCGAAATCATTCTTTTTCATAGGCGGAAAATGCTGGGCATCTTTCGCATTTCTACCCAGGGTATTATACAATTAACGCTCATTACTACTTGTTCCTTCACTCGTCACGACGATATGATTCATCATGAATTATTTCTTAATCCTTTACCTACCATGGATCTGTGACAGAAAATAAATGGTGAACACTTAATACTAATCTCCTGGCATTTTAATACATTTATATCTATTTGCTGATTTTTTAATACATATATATTCATTTATAGGTGGAGCCTCTTCTTTCTGTATTTCCCTTTACTCTCTCTTACTTATTCCTAATGAACACCATATTCTTTGGAAGCTTGATTTTCAAGTCAATGGCCCTGTGGGCTCGTTCCTTATGAATAGATGTCAGCTTCTGAATAATAATAACAACAGCAACAACAACAACAATGATAATAATGATAACTTCGAATATGTATCAAAATACAACCAGAATAAAATATATGTATTTCATATGTTTTAGTATTGACAATACCAGACCTTGACATTCAGAATAATAATAATAATAATAATAATAATAATAATAATAATAATAATAATAATAATAATAAAGAGGCAACAAAACCAACCATCTGATGTTCATGGACGACATCAAGCTGTATGGAAGAGCATCAAGGAAATAGATACCCTAATCCAGACTGTAAGGATTGTATCTGGGACATCAGGATGGAGTTTGGAATAGAAAAATGTGCCTTAGTCAACATACAAAAAGGCAAAGTAACGAGAACTGAAGGATAAAGCTACCAGATGGGAGCAACATCAAACACATAGATGAGACAGGATACAAAATACCTGGGAATAATGGAAGGAGGAGATATAAAACACCAAGAGATGAAGGACACGATCAGGAAAGAATATATGCAGAGACTCAAGGCGATACTCAAGTCAAAACTCAACGCCGGAAATATGATAAAAGCCATAAAACACATGGGCAGTGCCAGTAATCAGATACAGCGCAGGAATAGTGGAATGGACGAAGGCAGAACTCCGCAGCATAGATCAGAAAACCAGGAAACAAATGACAATACACAAAGCACTACACCCAAGAGCAAATACGGACAGACTATACATAACACGAAAGGAAGGAGGGAGGATACTAAGTATAGAGGACTGCGTCAACATCGAAAACAGAGCACTGGGGCAATATCTGAAAACCAGTGAAGACGAGCGGCTAAAGAGTGCATGGGAAGAAGGATTAATAAAAGTAGACGAAGACCCAGAAAATATACAGAGACAGGAGAAAGACAGAAAGAACAGAGGACTGGCACAACAAACCAATGCACGGACAATACATGAGACAGACTAAAGAACTAGCCAGCGATGACAATTGGCAATGGCTACAGAGGGGAGAGCTAAAGAAGGAAACTGAAGGAATGATAACAGCGGCAACAAGATCAGGCCCTAAAGAACCAGATATGTTCAAAGTACGATAGACGGAAATAACATCTCGCCCATATGTAGGAAGTGCAATACGAAAAATGAAACCATAAACCACATAGCAAGTGAAATGCCCGGCACTTGCACAGAACCAGTTACAAAAAGAGGCATGATTCAGTGGCAAAAGCCCTCCACTGGAGCCTGTGCAAGAAACATCAGCTACCTTGCAGTAATAAGTGGTACGAGCACCAACCTGAAGGAGTGATAGAAACGATCAGGCAAAGATCCTCTGGGACTATGGTATCAGAACGGATAGGGTGATACGTGCAAACAGACCAGACGTGACGTTGATTGACAAAGTCAAGAAGAAAGTATCACTCATTGATGTCGCAATACCATGGGACACCAGAGTTGGAAGAGAAAGAGAGGGAAAAAAAAAAAAATGATAAGTATCAAGATCTGAAAATAGAAATAAGAAGGATATGGGATATGCCAGTGGAAATCGTACCCATAATCATAGGAGCACTAGGCACGATCCCAAGATCCCTGAAAAGGAATCTAGAAAAACTAGAGGCTGAAGTAGCTCCAGGACTCATGCAGAAGAGTGTGATCCTAGAAACGGCACACATAGTAAGAAAAGTGATGGACTCCTAAGGAGGCAGGATGCAACCTGGAACCCCACACTATAAATACCACCCAGTCGAATTGAAGGACTGTGATAGAGCAAAAAAAAAAAAAAAAAAAAAAAAAAAAAAATAAATAATAATAATAATAATAATAACTGTCTGTCTGTCCATTCTCAAAAAAAAGGAGTCCTAAACGGCGAAGAAAATAAAATTGCCTTCTCGGAAAATAAGGTACCAAATACATGCAACAATCAAAATGAATACAAACAGCTATCCTTCAAAAACAATAAAAGATCATAAATAAATGTTATGATCTTGGAAAGATTCTTTGGGATAGAATAAAAAAAGGAACGATAAAGAAATTCGCTTTAGACATCATATATAAAATGCGCGTCAGCTTTATAAGAATTTGAAAAAAAGATAAAAAAAAAACATCGAAGAAATGAGAAAACTCCTGTCATACTTTATTCCTTCAGTGTCTCAATCATTATCGGACAAATGTTACTGAGTCGTTCGTCTGATTATCTCATCCTTTGATGGACACTCTATTACAACTAAATCCCTTAAAAACAGGGGGAAATGCAATAAAACTAAATTCAATTTGGGATTAAGGAAGGTAACCTTTTATTAAATAAGTCTGCTCATCGTCAAGGTAATTAATCATTTTCTTTAAGACTGTTGCTCAACATGAATAATCATTATTTCCTGACACACAACATAAATTCCGCTCAGTTTTACTGCCCCTGTTTCCAGCTCCGTTTCATTTCAGAGAAACCGATGCTTTTATTTGAAATTTCACCTCAAAAGAACAAAATCCACTGAAGCAAAATCAGTTTTACTTGCAGTATAGGTTACTTTCTGTATGTAAAATTATGAAAAACTTTTTTATTTTAAAACCAATGTGATCTACAAGAAAAATCCTGAGTACATTAAAATCTTTTGTATTCATTTAAAAAATCATAAACTTGAATTATTGCTTCTATTAAATAACTAAAAATTCAAATGAGTTTGGCTTGAATAAGATTTTTCATTTCATAATGAGAAGCAACATAAAATTGTGCTAAAACCCTACTTGTCATTCAACAATGATTACCAGCAGAATACCGTGAGCACAAATGCGATTTTCTAAGTCAATGAGAAACAACAGAGATTTTCTCAGTAAATGAGAAACAAAAAAAGTACTTATTCTAGGTTTAGCCTGACAACGAAAAACAACAATTTTACCAGAATCAGAATTTCATGGGATTTGTTCCAAAGGCAATGTGTAATCCTGAACACGAAAAGTGGATTTAACCTGTACCGTGACGTACAATTAAGCTACACGAAAAATGGATTATAGACCAAAATATGAAGGATCGCAGTCGAGTCTTGGTAAAATGTTTAACAGTATTTAATACCTTCATTTCCAAAAAAAATCTTAGTCTTACTTTTAAGAAGAAAAATATATAAATGACGACCTTGGAAAGCCTCGTCGCTTGTCTGAATAACTCTTAATTACATAATCAGTAATGCGTTCAACGGTACCGGTCTTTATCTCAAGTAAAAAAAAAAACTGAGTTCATGGGAATATTATAAATTATGTTGCTAATTCGCAGGAAAATTTGTAAAACGGCTTTCAGTCACATGGAATAATTCGCTTTTCATAGTGGATAACGTAAAATTCACGATATTAGTGGTCTTCGTACCGACTAACTCGTGCATAACAATAAAATAAAATAAATCCCAATAAATATCTACAAATATGAAAATGGCATTTAATGATGCACTCAATTGACAAACGTTTAATCTAAATTTGGCATTCAAAGGTTAATCTTAATCCGGCGTTCAACGTTTAATTTAAATCTGACGCTCAACGCGTAATCTAAACCTGGCGTTCAACGTTTAATCTAAACCAGAATTTCAACGTTCAATCTAAAACTGAATTTCAACGTTCAATCTAAACCTGAATTTCAACGTTGAATCTAAACCTGAATTTCAACGTTTAATCTGAACCCGAATTTCAACGTTCAATCTAAACTTGAATTTCAACGTTTAATCTAAACCTGAATTTCAATGATTAATATAAACCTCAAGTTTAACGTTTAATCTAAAGCAGAATTTCAACGTTTAATCTAAACCTGAATTTCAATGTTTAATCTAAAACCTTCAATTTCAACGTTGTTTTTTTAATTCTAAACCTCGAATTTTTCAAGCGTTTTTTAATCTTAAAACCTGAATTTCCAACGTTTAATCTAAAACCTTCAAATTTTGCAAAACGTTTTAAATCTAACAACCTCAATTTTCAACGTTTAATTTAATTTAAACCTCATGTTCAACGTTTAATCTAAACCTGAATTTCAACGTTTAATCTAAACCTCAATTTCAACGTTTAATCTAAACCTAAATTTCAACGTTTAATCTAAACCGAAATTTCAACGTTTAAACTTGAATTTCAACGTTTAATATAAACCTGAATTTCAACGTTTAATTTTCTACCAGAATTTCAACGTTTAATTTAAACCTCAAGTTCAAAGTTTAATCTAAACCTGAATTTCAAAGTTTAATCTAAACCAGAATTTCAACGTTTAATTTAAACCTCAAGTTCAACGTTTAATCTAAACCTGAATTACTAGATTTAATCTAAACCTCAAGTTCAACATTTAATTTAAACCTCAAGTTCAACGTTTAATTTAAACCTCAAGTTCAACGTTCAATCCAAATCCGAATTTCAACGTTTAATCTAAACCTCAAGTTCAAAGTTCAATCTAAACCTGAATTTCAACACTTAATCTAAACCCGACTTTCAACGTTTACACTCTACTTGGCTTACATCGTTAAAGCAAAGACTAGAAAGACTTCCACAGCCAAATAATTTATACCCGAGATGATAACAAGAGGGAGTGTTGTGTATTTAATGATCTCACCCTTGTGGTGTAAGGATTAACCTGTAGTGGCACTTGTCTTTTCGATGGCACATATTTCAATGTAACTATGAAAACTCATGCATGTTGGGTTTTCCTTCTACTTTCTTTTCACTGGA
>NC_087220.1:39593322-39595822 GCF_015104395.2 Macrobrachium nipponense | reverse complement strand
CAGGTATCAAAAATTAACTTTAAGCCCTTATTTTTTACTGGCACGGAAAAATCGACGAATCTCACGACTCCATGACTCTATCACGTAAACCTTAGTACACGGCTGCTGTTCATTTTCTCCTCGTCCATTCTTCCGAGAAATTCTATTACATTTTCGCATAAACACCAAGGACCCGTCAGCACATCTCACGGAAAAAAAAATGACATTCGACTGCGCGAAATTACGTTATTCTGAACGGTACAAATTCTAATCTACTCAATTTTTCCCTGTAATAAGAGGGTTAGACGAAATGCAAATCCACGGGTAATTGGTCTAGCTGTCCACTTGAAAGCCACTAACGATCATACACGCACGAAATCACGCGCTGGGTGAAGGATATAGGCCGAAAATAACTCCTGGCTAGGAGTCGGAGGAGGAGAAAAATTAAGGTGACCAACATAAGGGAGGTGTTGGTACATAGTCACACACAAAGACATACTAAACAGGCTTCATTACATTTTCTACAGTTAAATGACATGGTAAAGAAATGTTCTTTGATTCTGTGCGTTAAAACCATAGAGGGTATATACCTGGAGTTGCGATCTCTATACCAGTACTACGCAGTTCTGTGGTCTTCCACCAGGGCGGCGCTGCATAGTCTTGCAGCCATTTTTAAAGGTCTGATAACCCGCAAATTGAACAGGGATTAGTGCGATTGTGAATTTTTTTATTGGTAATGTTTATTGAATAAGTGTTTAGCGAATTTTTAGGGTTTAGTGAGTAAATGTTTATTCAATGTTTATGAGTAAATGTTTAGTTTAGTGAATGTTTACTGAATGTTTAGGGTTTTGAGAATGTTATTGAATCTTTATATTCAGTGTATGTTTAGTTAGTCTTTAGGATTTTAATGAATGTTTTGTGAATGTTTAGTGTGTAAGTAATCAATGAATGTTTAGTGTGTAAGTAATCAATGAATGTTTAGTGAGTGTTTAGAGAATGTCTTGTGAATGTTAGTGTTTAGTGAATGTTTATTGTGTAAGTATTCAGTGAATGTTTAGTGAGTGTTTAGAGTTTAGTGAAGACGATTTATGAATGTTAGTGTTTAACGAATGTTTAGTGCATAAGTATTCAGTGAGTGTTTAGGGTTTAGTGGATGTTTAGTCTGTAAGTATTCAGTGAATTTTTAGTGAGTGTTTAGGATTTAGTTAATGTTTTGAGAATATTTGTGTTTAGCAAATGTTTAGTAAGTATTCAGTGAATGTTTAGTAAGTGTTTAATAAATGTCATATGATTGTAAGTGTTTAGTGAATATTTAGTGTGTAAGTGTTTATTTGGTGTTCAATGAGTGAGGAGAGGATGTTCATTCACTGTTCAATGAGTGTTTAGGGGTTTAATGAGCATCAAGGGTTTAGTGAATATTTAGTGTTTAATGAGTGTTTATGGTCTAGTGAGTGTTTAGCGTATAGTGAATACTTAGTGAATGTTTAACGAGCGTTTAGTGTGCAGTGAGTGCTTAGTGAATACTTAGTAATTGTTTAGTGTTTAATGAATGTTTAGGGTTACGTGAGTGTTTAATGAATGTTTAGTGAGTGTTTGTGGTATAGTAATTATTAAGTTAGTGTTTAGTGTTTTATGAGTGTTTAGTGAGCGTTTAGTGTATAGTGAGTGCCTAGTGAGTGTTGGCTATTCTGTGAAAGTTTAGTGTTACTGAGTGTGAGTGCATGTTAAGTGTGAGTGTTTAGTGAGTGGGAGTGTATAATAACCGTGAGTGTTTAGTGAGTGAAAGTGTATTGTGAAAGTTAATGTGTAGTGATTGTACATTACTATTTGAATAGTGCTTAGTGACTGCATGCTAAGAGAGTCCTGTAATTTACAAGCCTTGACCACAATGTTGGAGTGCTTAGTCCAACCTGTTTTTGTGAGGTAATTTTTCTGTGTGAAACTGGGTCCAGTAATAATAATAATAATAATAATAATAATAATAATAATAATAATAAAAAAGGAATAATAACCTAATAATAATGAATAAGATAATAAGATAGTAAACAGATTAAAAAATAATAAAAGTAATAAAGTATAGTACCATGAGCTGGAACCGAAGCTCTTTCAATATGGCTGTTCGAGGTCACACGTTAGGCAGGGAGATCGCCACTCCAGTGATTGACGCTCTATGGTGTAAAACGCATTGAGAATGTGTTCTTCAGTGCTAACACTATTAGACTGTCTACGGATTAATTATAATTATTATTTTTCAGCCCACATCATCAATATATATATATATATATATGTGTGTGTGTGTGTGTGTGTGTGTATGAATTTTTATCACATCACCGTGATTCATATAAATCCATTAAGCTTTGAATGTCCCCTTGGCCGAGTCGATAAAATCAGTGAAGTCCTGATTTATCCTGAGTTCGCTGGGCGCTAATTCGAACCAACGAGAGGACGAAATTGTTATCAACTAAAAAATTTCCCTTCGGTTTAACATTATGAAAAATATATTAATTTCGAGGTAGAGCGA
>NC_087220.1:39580822-39588322 GCF_015104395.2 Macrobrachium nipponense | reverse complement strand
AACGGAGAAAATGACTCACCCGTGATTGGCCGAGGCACAGAGGGTGTGATACATGGCGAAACCCATTAACTCTGCGGCCATTAAGGGGGAATTAATGGGGCCTCCATACCCCCATTAAAGCAGGTTAGAGAAATGGTGACCTGGGTTGCTGACGCGCTCCATCTGGAATATCAAAGAGTACATTCGTGGATTATTTTTGTTACGTTAAATATACAGATAGATTTTGGCATTGTGCCAAACACTGGGGCAACTAAGGCCATTCAGCGCTGAAACGGAAATTGACAGTGAAAAATCTGAAAGGTGTTACAGGAGGAGAACCTCGCGGTTGCACTATGAAACAATTGTTAGGAGAGGGTGGACAGTAAGATGGAAGAAAGACAATATGAACGGAGGTACAGTAAAAGGAATGAAAGTAGTTGCAGCTAGGGGACGAAGGAACGCTGAAAAGAATCTTAAGTAATGCCTACATTGCACCGAATGAGGTGCACTGACGGCACTACCCCCTACGGGATGTAATGTTAAAGAAATAGAACGTTAGGGAAATATTCGTTTGAAATAATTTTCTATTATTTCAAGGCAATATTCACTAATGCATTCATCAATAATGCGGCAATTTGAGAGCTAACTTATTTCTTCAAAATAGCTGTAATTTAAGAAAACCACTGATTCAGTTGGACAAAGCAATAATATTGAAACCTTCAGAGAATATGAATTGGAATCTTAAGTAACTGTTTTTTCTGAACTTCTGAGATATTGAAACTATGACCATTGGTCTCTGTAAGCGCACCCAGTATCTCTTACCCACGTGAAGGCTGTGTTTCTCTATCGTACTTATATGGAAATTTCAAAATTTATTTCTGGCCGTTCATTTAATATTAATCATGAGGTGTACCTACGTATCTGCTTTCATAAAAAGAAAAGTCTCCCGATGTAACGCAATTCCTCGTCCAAACGACGAATTTGTGCATCTAATGTAAATACAATGGTGAAACGAAATTAACTTTTAACAGCTTCATATATTTTCGTATACATTTTCGATTGAAAGAGTTAGATGTAGAATTTAGGCCAAAGGCCAAGCGCTGAGACCTATGAGGTGTGAAAGGTGTAAAAGGAGGAAAACCTCACAGTTGCACTGTAAATCAATTGTTGGATGGTGGAAAGTAAGACGGGGAAAAGTGAATATGCACGGAGGTACAGTAAAATGAACGGAAGGGGTTGCGGCTAATGGGCGAAGGCACGATGCAAAGAACCTTAAGTGATGCCTACAGTGCACCACATGAGGTACACTGAAGGCACTAACCGACACCCCCCCTCCCACCGGGGGATCTAGAAGCAACTCTCTCATAACGCCAAGACTCAACCTGGGTGAAGAGGGACAGGTCTGTGCTCTACTTCCAATCTGGCACTCAATATTATCTATTTCAGAATAAACGTCAGAACTGTATTTGGTGACTTCAGTCGTTTCTATGCGTTTCAACTTTAATCCACGATTTCCCCGCCACCCCAAACCCACACCTTTTGTTTTAACCAAACTTCGGAATCTCTTCCTACTTCTGTATCTAAGAAGGAAGTTTCACACTTCGCCCTGGTTAACCTCCATCTTTTCCCCTTTTGTCCGTTTTAGCAAGAGAAAACTATTGAGGTGGCTATTTGTCTGTCCGGCCGCAATTTTTCTATCCGCCCTCAGATCTTCAAAACTACGGAGACTAGAGTTCTGCAAATTGGTATGTTGATCAACCAACCTCCAATCATCAAACTTACCAAATTGCAGCCCTCTAGCTTCAGTAGTTTTTAAAATTTTACTGAGCTTAAGTTTAGCCATGATGGATCGTTTGCCTGGCCAGAAGCCGGCGCAACTTCAAATGCCCGTATTAGGGGAGCAACTGAGAGTTTCATACAGCATTATACGCTGTACGGAAAACTCGATTGCGTCGAAGAAACTTCAACGCATTTTTTACTTTTTTTTTTCTTTCTTTGTCTGGGCCTCTGCTGGAAAGGGGTTATGATGCTGCTGCCTGTACCGTTGACCTCTATACTTTTACAAATAAAATCAATATACCTCTTCGCAAGGTCTCTATCTTTTCATAAGGTCTTCAGCTTCAATCAGTTCTTCACAAAAGTGTTTGGCAAATGCGTGACCACAGACATTTACTAGAATGTTTGCTTTTGCTTTTGATAAATTGCAGAACACTTATCATTTTTTATGAACGCGTAACCCTTTGAATTATTACGTCCGAGATTAGAAGCTAAGGAACACAGACTGATTTCCTAAGTTCCATCACATGAAAGTACAGTAATGATCTCCGTCCTTCGCACATACAGCCTTCTGGACCTTTCGTGCTCAAAAGAAGAACTCCAGACTCTTTATCAAGATACTTCAAAACTTTTCAGCAGCATCATCTACCTAACCTACAAAACCTGTACGTATTATACATTTTAGTATATATATATATATATATATATATATATATATATATATTATATATATATATATATATATATATATATATATATATATATATATATATATATATATATAACTTACAATGAATTTTACATATAGGAATTGGAATAAAACCAGAAATTGAATCATTAATATGCTAAGCATTATGGGCAAAAAGAAACGAGTAATAAAAGCGCCGAAGTTTCATCGGCTCAATCGAGTTTTCTGTGCAGCGTATAATGCTGCATGAAACTCTCAGCCACGGCCCGGAGGTGGCCTTGTTGTTGGCACCCATAGCGATGTCAGACGCACGATCATGGTTACTTTTAACCTAAATAAGATAAAATCTACTGAGGCTAGAGGGCTGTAATATTGTACGTTTTGGTGACTGGAGGGTGGGTGATCGATATAACAATTTTGCAGCCATCTAACCTCAGTAGCTTTTACGATCTGAGGGCGGACAGAAAAAGTGCGGACGGATAGACAAATAGCCATCTCAGTAGTTTTCGTCCAATGCAGAAAACTAAAAATGACACAAGTGGTGGACGAAAATGTTTATGATGAAATCATTCGTGTCAACCGCCTTGGGCGTCTTGCTCGTCCGGTAGGGAGGAAGATTTTATGAACACTTTCATAAATACTAAGCGCTCAGCACTAAGACCTGGGACACGACGGGGGAGGGAATTAACTCCCAATCGTGAAAAAATGAAGAAAAAACTTCTTTAATTAAAACATATAAACATATATGACTTTACAGAAGAGTCACAGATAAAGTATTAAAATGTTCTGTGCTATGTTAGGAAAAGAAACTACTAAGCTAAACAAACGTCGTCGAATTTATTACCGAAGGGAATAAATGGAAGGTTATCAAATAAGAATGAAAGCTAATGAAAATTATTGAAAACTGCTTACTGCTATTTCTTTCTTAGTTTTCATCGTTATTCTACATTACTCCTTTACGATAAAGGACAAGCTATGCTGACTTTTTTTTCTAAAATCCCTTGCAAAATTTCTGTGAACTGGCCTGCTTGGTACTCACATTTATCATGAGCTTCTCTTGCCCCTATTACAATGAATTCCACATATTTTAGGGCTGTTGCCTTGTATAATAAGGCGCCCTATGAGGTAATGTTATACTTGCGATAATCTTACGCTAAGTCGGTTGGTATTGCACTTCCATATTCATTGGAGTGTCTTGGGGTTTGTAGATCACTTACGAAGTCGGTATTATCTTCTTTGGTTATGACGACGATGTGTTAAACTCATGATGATTCGGAGATGATGTGAGGTTCTAGTGGAAAACACGAAATATAAAAATACTTATATTCTCTGAGATTACATGGTGAAGATCAAGCAGGATTGTACAGGTCTTCTAATGACGATAGCTTGATCGCTTCTGCCAATGATGATGGCTAATTCTATTCTCTCTACATGATAAAGCTTAGGTAAAGAGATACAGGTCTTCTAATGACGATGGCTAACTCTATTCTGCTCCACTACCATCTCAGTTACAAGTCATAAAGGAACAGACAGTAGCTCGAACATACGAACATACAATCAGATGACATAGTTACATACGAACATACAATTAGATGACATAGTTACTAATCACGTAGGCCGCTTGAGCTATAGGTCACGGTGTTTGTCTCAAGCAGGAAGCTTGGACTAAAGTTTATAAACAATTGAATGACTACAGGTGACGGCATGTTATCTTAGCCGACTTTGTTGTATACGTCATCTTTACCGTCTCTGGTCTGATCACATTCCTGCAAGCAATCTAGTTGACCTCTTAGTTTTTACGTCTTTTTATTAGATATGGAGAAACATTCCATATTTTATTATGTAAACACTTACACATGCACACACACACACACACACACAAAGTAAGAGAGAGAGAGAGAGAGAGAGAGAGAGAGAGAGAGAGAGAGAGAGATTAACACATCCTGGGAAATGTGCCAGGAAATGTAATATGGCCTCACAATGTATTGCCAACCTCATGTTTACATAGATGTAGCTTTTGTGTGCATGAGTACATCACTCCTGAGAGAGAGAGAGTAGAGAGAGAGAGAGAGGAATTAAAGCTTCATATACACATAAGATTTCGTTATGCAAATATACATCTAAGAAGGAGAGACAGGGAAACAGTTAAATTCAATAGATTTATTAAACTACAATTTGCGCAAATATTCACTGTGTCGGCCTTTTTACTGAGAGAAAGTGAGCTGAATTCAATGGATTAATAATGATTGTATTTATACACACTAATCTATCTATGATATATATATATATATATATATATATATATATATATAATATATATATATATATAATATATATATATATATACACATTATCTTGTAAGGTGTGCCAGGTTGTGGGGAAACCGAATCAAAAGATCCCTAAAGCCCCTCTTGTTCCCATTCTCTCAGTTGATGAACCTTTTAAGGAGTAGTTATGGATATAGTGGGCCCTCTTCCGCTGGACACGCGGAGGTAATGAATATCTCCTAACCATAGTTGATAGGGTGACGTGTTTCCCTCAGGCTATCCCTCTGAGGAGTATTTGGGGTGAGAAGGTGGTGGAAACATTAATTGGATTTTTCACTAGATTCGACATTCCAAGGGTTTTACGATCAGACGGTGGCACCAATTTTACAAGTAAGTCTCTCAGAAAGAATGTAGCCATGTTACCTCTTCTCCTTATCACCCAGAGAGTCAGGGTCAGATGGAAAGGTTCCATTAGACTCTGAAGTCGGTATTAAAGAAGTTTTGTTTTGAAACAGGTAATGAATGGGATAAGGAGGTTCCTTATGCCCTATTTGCTATACGGTCTGTACCTGATGTCTTTGGGGTTCTCTCCTTTCGAACTTGTATTTGCCTATTGTATACATGGTCCTCTGATATGGTAAGAGAACATTGGGAAGGAGAGAAAACTGAAGTTAAAGTATTAGATTATGTTTCTAATTTACAGGGGAAACTGAGGAGAGCTTGGGATTTTGCTCAAAAGAATTTACATAAAAGTCAGTCTGTGATGAAGTCTAATTATGACATTGGTACCAAGGTTCGTATCTCTAAGCCTGGGGATCGAGTATTAGTTTTATTACCTATACCAGGTAACCCACTGAAAGCTCAGGAAGGTGCTGAAAAAGGAAGGCGCTGAAAAAGATTGACGACGTAAATTATTTGATACAAACTCCTGGTAGGAGACGAAATTCTCGTATTTATCATGTAAATATGTTAAGGCCCTTTATTAGTACAGATGTAGATCAGGAAGAACCAGTAGTAGTAGATGCAATTGCAGTAGTGTCTGTAGAGGTAGATGAGAATCCCATGGTTAACAAGAAAATGTCTGTTAATCCTGATGCTTTGGAATTCCGATATTTTAAATAACATTGGTATTAAATTTCAACATTTGAATTCTGAGAAATCAGAAGCATTGACTGATATCATCCACAGGTATAAAGATTTGTTCCAGGTTGCGCCAGGTAGAACGAATATTTTGGATCACGATGCTAAGCCCGTTAAACAACGCCCATATAGGCCTATCCCCGTAAAGCGGAAGATTGTTCAGGAAGAAGCCTGCTATATGGTAGCTATTATTTAATTAAACCAAGTTGTTGTCCTTAGAGTTCCCTGGTCGTGTTGGTTAAGAAGAAGGGAGACCAACACCGATTTGCTTTGATTATAGGAAGGTCAACGAAATGACCAAGACAGATTCTTTTCCCTTGCCGAATTGGGTCTGCCAAGTATATTACAAAGCTAGATATGCTAAAAAGGGTATGGGGAGGTTGGTCTTTCCCCTAGTGCAAGGAAAATCTCTGCTTTCGTTACAGGTGACGGTTTATATGAATGCAATGTTATGCCCTTTGGGATGAAGAATGCGGCTGCCACCTTCCAAAGACTGATGAATTGTATCATTCAGGATTTGGAAGGTTGCGTCGTGTATGTTGATGATTTAGTGATATATAGTGATGACTGGGAGTCTCATTTGGTAAAACTTGAAGCTTTGTCTAAGGCTTTGAGGAGAGCTGCTTTAGTGGTCAACTTGAAGAAGAGTGATTTTGCAAGGCCACGGTTTTGTATCTTGGGCATGAGGTAGGTCTGGGCAGAGTTGCTCCTAAGAAAGCTAATGTAAAGGCTGTAGCTGGCTTTCCTGCTCCTCAGAATAGGAGAGGGGTTAGGAGGTTCCACGGTATGGTCGGATATTACGGACGGTTTATAAAGAACTTCTCTTAAATTGCAACTTCTTTAACAAATTTATTAAAGAAAGGAGTAAGGTTTGTATGGTCCAAGGAGTGCCAGGAGGCCTCTGAAAAGTTAAAGGCAGTCTTGACTAATTATCCTTTGCAACAATCTTTAGATTTTGCTCTCCCCTTCAGATTACGGACAGATGCGAGTGACGTGGGAATTGGAGTGGTTCTTCTCCAGGAGGATGATGCAGGGATGGCTCACCTCGTCGTTTACTTTTCGAGGAAGTTGTTCACCGGCAGAGACGAGATACTCAACTATTGAAAAAGAAGCCTCGTATTTAGTAAATACTCTAACTCATTTTTCAGTCTATTTGAATTCATCACTTCATCCTATTTTGGTCTACACAGACCATAATCCTCTGGTATTTTCCAACGGTTTAAGGACAAAAATATGAGGTTGCTTAGGTGGAATCTGTTTTTAATGGAATATGATCTTCAAATTACGCATATAACAGGGAGGGACAATTTTATACCAGATGTACGTATTATTCAGGTCCTTTTAGAAATAGGGAGTAGGCTGTAGTTTGGTCTTTAGGTTAAATTTTAATGACTTTTTATTTCCAGGTTTTGGTTTAATTTCTTTTGTTTGTTCTGCATTAGTTATTTATTGTAGTTCTAGTATTTAAAGTAACTGACTTGAGTATTTAAAGTAACTAGTTTGAGTTTTGCCCTTCTTTTGTTTTTTGGCCTTAAAAATATTCCTTTTTCTTTTCTGATGGGGAGGTATTATAAATTAACGTAATTTATTCAGTTTTGACGGACCTTTTTGAAGCAAGTTTTTTTTTTTCTAGTTAAATCCAGTTTCTTT
>NC_087220.1:39560822-39575822 GCF_015104395.2 Macrobrachium nipponense | reverse complement strand
CAGTTGACGACAAGCAAACATGCCAAACAGAAATGTGATCACCACTACATCATAAGTAAAAACAGGTTACAGTTGAACAAGAAACAATATAGAGGCCATTGTCCATAAACGCCAAGTATATTACACTTGTCCTAATGGGACAGAACAAGGAGAGGCTTATGCAAAGCCAAGTTGTTTATCACACTCATCAAATTGATTTGAAGCGTAATCTTAAGAAATAAAGCTTCTTGTAACCTTACATAACGCCGTTATAGCAGGTATTTGAAGATCAGCAGCAGATTAACTACATTAGTTATTGCTCCTGCGTTTTTTTTTTTTTTTTGAGTGAACATCAAAAATATTTTTACTGTTGCTACCTTATATGGTCTTCTCTTCGAGTATATTATTATTGTTATTATTATTGGAATAAAATATGTGATTTAGGCATAAAGCTAAGCACTGGGACCCATAGGGTCATTCAATGTTATGGTGAGACCGAATGAAAATGGAAAAGGTATAATAGTTTATAAAAGACATTCTAAAGTCCAATGTTAAAAAAATGTAAATCCGAAGATATTTAAGTTATAAGTATTATTTAAAGCATATAAAAACGGTCGGTGGACAATTAGTCACGACCGCAAATGAAAGACAAAGTTCCTCAATTTGACTAAGGGACGAATAACTAATGGTAACTATGGGAGCGGTTCAATTGAGTGCCATGTCATAGGAGTGCCATATCAAGGGAGTGACACCTCACATATAAATTTCAAAACCTTTTAAATGTGTAGGCAATTCAGTGGTTCTACTTTTTTAAATGAAGTCTTCATAATTTAGTCATTCTTATAGTTTTTGGTTACTTTGTCTCTTCATCGTTGTTTCTCCAATAAAATGTCACTCTTTTATTACGATATTTATGCCATTCCTTTGTTATGTCACTCCTATGAAATGCCATTTCTTCGATACAGACCCATACCTATAAATAACGAATAGGTAATAAGCGCAAATTGCATTAGTCACATCGCAAAAACAAAGGACTTCTAAGGCGCCTAACTGAAACGCAACCGTATTCTTATCATCCAGTCCTGAGAACGCATCAAAAGAATGATTTGAAACGATTTTCAAATAATTCATTCATAATTCTGTATCATTCTCCTTAGTAGCATTCCTCGTTTTTCATGAACTGTAAATGTTCCAAATAAACTACGAATAAATATGCAAATTTATTTATCTTTCCTTCGATACTTGTGCCTCAATATTTCACTTAAATTATAAACAATTCAAAATTACCTAATGAATATCCGCCATATGTACCCACTTTAGTTTATTATCTTCTGTTATTATACTCAATAACACTAATATTCAAACAACATTCTGATATCTTCCGATCATTACCGCCAATCACTTGAAATGCTTCTTCTACGACTCGTTTTAGTTTTCTGTTAAAGAAAACTAATGAGTTGGTTTTGTCTGTCAGTCCGCACTTCTGTCCACCCTTAGATCTTAAAATCTACTGAGGGTAGAGGGCTATAAATTTGTACATTGATCATCCACTCTCCAATCATCAAACATACCATATTGCAGCCCTCTATTTATCAGTAGTTTTTATTTTATTTAAGGTTAGAATTAGCCATGGTCGTGAGTTTGGCACTCATATTGGTGCCAACAACACGCCACCACCAGGCTATGGCTGAGAGTTTCATACAGCATTATACGCTGTACGGAAACTTCGGCGCATTTTTTACTTGTTTCTTTCAGAATGAAAATTTAAAATTTACTGTGACTTCAAATCGTCTGTTCAACAGTCTCACTACTGGACCTCCATTTACGCTTAGTGTTTCTCAAGATCGGGGGGTATTTTCAAATCACCAACTCTGTAATTCTAAACAAACTCTCTTTATTGTCAACAAGCCCATAACTATAAACAGACAATTTTAATGCTAAAAGAATTGTCTTTAACTCCATAAACCTCCTTAAACGTTTTCCTGAACATTCAGTATTATCTGTCCTACTTATTTCATGTATTGTGATTATCTCAGGTTATTTCGTCTTTATTATCCCATTATGCAGACGATCCACCAAATTCATTAGACCTACAAAACACACACACACACACAAACAAGTCACCGGAGAATCAGGGGAGGCGAATTACGTTACCAAAATACCCCGAAACACAATAGAAGCCGGACGCACAAATTACACCAATCCTCTAATACAACGGATGATTAAGGGAGAACAGGGCAAATTGCAGCCAATGAAATAAAAATCACCATAAAGGCATTCACAGCATTGAATAATGGGCGACTGAAAGTGAGTTACATGCGCGCCAATGAATAACCCGTGAAATATAAAGATGTTGAAAGTTGCTGTTGCTGCGGCCTCGATTGGTCAAGGCATGCGAAGGAAAGGAAGTCAGCTGTTCTAATCATTTGGAAGCTTCAAATCCAGTAGAAGAAGAAGAAGAAGCAGAAGAAGAAGAAGTACTAGAGGTTTGCATTCCTATAAAAATTAGCAATTGCAGTCGACGTGAGGATGGAAACAAACACAGCATTCTTTCCCCAACACTGTAGTTTGTTTGTTTGTTTGTATGGTGTTTTTACGTTGCATGGAACCAGTGGTTATTCAGCAACGGAACCAACGGCTTTACGTGACTTTCGAACCACGTCGAGAGTGAACTTCTATCACCAGAAATACACATCTCTCACTCCTTCATAGAATGGTCGAGAATCGAACCCGCGACCACCGAGGTGAGAAGCAAACACCAAACCAACCACGCCACTGAGGCGCTCCCATCACTGTAGTGCCAAGACTGTATTCTAATCATCTTCCTTCTCGACCACAGCCGTGCCATGACTGTATTCTAATCATCTTCTTTCCCCACCACTGTGCTACCATGACTGTATTCTTATCATCTTCTTTCCCCACCACTGTGCTACCATGACTGTATTCTTATCATCTTCTTTCCCCACCACTGTGCTACCATGACTGTATTCTTATCATCTTCTTTCCCCACCACTGTAGTGCCATGACTGTATTCTTATCATCTTCTTTCCCCACCACTGTAGTGCCATGACTGTATTCTTATCATCTTCTTTCCCCACCACTGTAGTGCCATGACTGTATTCTTATCATCTTCTTTCCCCACCACTGTAGTGCCATGACTGTATTCTTATCATCTTCTTTCCCCACCACTGTAGTGACATGACTGTATTCTTATCATCGTCTTTTCCCCACCCTGTAAGTCCATGACTGGAATTCTATCATCTTCTTTCCCGCACCACTGTAGTGCCATGGACGGTATGCGTATCATCTTCTTTCCCCACCACTGTAGTGCCATGACTGTATTCTTATCATCTTCTTTCCCCACCACTGTAGTGACATGACTGTATTCTAATCATCTTCTTTCCCCACCACTGTAGTGCCATGACTGTATTCTTATCATCTTCTTTCCCCACCACTGTGCTACCATGACTGTATTCTTATCATCTTCTTTCCCCACCACTGTAGTGCCATGACTGTATTCTTATCATCTTCTTTCCCCACCACTGTAGTGACATGACTGTATTCTAATCTTCTTTCCCCACCACTGTAGTGCCATGACTGTATTCTTATCATCTTCTTTCCCCACCACTGTAGTGCCATGACTGTATTCTTATCATCTTCTTTCCCCACCACTGTAGTGCCATGACTGTATTCTTATCATCTTCTTTCCGCACCACTGTAGTGCCATGACTGTATCTATCATCTTCTTTCCCCACCACGGTAGTGACATGACTGTATATTCTTAATCATCTTCCTTTCCCCACCACCTTGTAGTGCCATGACTGTATTCCTTATCATCTCTTTCCCACCACTGGAGTTGCCATTGACTGTATTCTTATCATCTTCTTTCCCTTTCCCCAACCACTGTAGTGCCATGACTGTATCTTAATCATCTTCTTTCCCACCACTGTAGTGACATTGACCTGTATTCTAATCTTCTTCCCCACCACTGTAGTTGCCCATGACTGTATTCCTTATTCAGCTTCTTTTCCCACCATTGTAGTGCCGATGGACTGTATTCTTATTTTCATCTTTCTTTCCCCACCACTGTAGTGCCATTGACTGTATTTCCCTATCCATCTTCATTCCGTCAACCTTGTAGTGACATGACTGTATCTTATCATCTTCCTTTCCCCACCACTGTAGTGACATTGACTGTATTATTCCTTATCCTTCTTTCCCGCCCCACCACTGTAGTGCCCATGACCTGTTATTCTTATCATCTTCATTTCCGCACCATTGTAAGTGCCATGACTGTATTCCTAATCATCTTCTTTCCCGCACCACCTGGGGGAGGGGGGGGGGGGGGAGAGTGCCATGACTGTATTCTAATCATCTTCTTTCCCCACCACTGTAGTGCCATGACTGTATTCTAATCATCTTCTTTCCCCACCACTGTAGTGCCATGACTGTATTCTAATCATCTTCTTTCCCCACCCCAACCACGTGTAGTGCCATACTGTATTCTTATCCTCATTCCGCATCTACTGAGTGCCATGATTCTGTATTCCTAATCTATTTTCTTCCTTTCCCCACCACTGTGTGCCATGACTGTATTCGATCATCTTCATTTCCGCACCATTGTTTAGTAGTCCATGACTGTATTTCTAATCATCTTCTTTTCCCCACCACTGTTAGTGCCATGACCTGTAATTTCTAATCACTTCTTTTTCCCCAACCACTGTAGTGGCCATGGACTGTATTTCTTTAATCATCTTCTTCCTCCACCACTGTAGTGCCATGACTGTATTCTAATCATCTTCTTTCCCCACCACTGTAGTGCCGATGGACTGTTATTCTAAATTCATTTCTTCCTTCCCACCACTGTAGTGCCATGACTGTATTCTAATCATCTTCTTTCCCCACCACTGTAGTGCCATGACTGTATTCTAATCATCTTCTTTCCCCACCACTGTAGTGACATGACTGTATTCTAATCTTCTTTCCCCACCACTGTAGTGACATGACTGTATTCTAATTCTCTTTCCCCACCACTGCTAGTGACATGGAACGTATTCTAATCAATCATTCTTTCCCCCCACCCCTACCACTGTAGTGCCATGACTGTATTCTAATCATCTTCTTCCTCCACCACTGTAGTGCCATGACTGTATTCTAATCTTCTTTCCCCACCACTGTAGTGACATGACTGTATATAATAATCTTCTTTCCCACCACTGTGTCTTTTAGTTGGCCATGACTTTATTCTAATCAAATGCTTCTTCCCATTCCCACCACTGTAGTGCCATGACTGTATTCTAATCAATCTTCCTTTTCCCCACCACTGTAGTGCCATGACTGCTATTCTTAATTTCATCTCATTTCATTTCCCGCAACCAACTTGGTAGTGCCATGACTGTATTCTTAATCAGCTTCTTCCCCACCAACCGTATTCTTGTAGTTGCCGATGACGTGTATTCTTAATCATCTTTCATTTCCGCCACCACTTGTAAAGGTACATGAACTGTATTGCTGATCAATCTTCTTTTCCCCAACCACTGTAGTGACATGGACTGTATTCTTATCATCTTCTTTCCCCACCACTGGTAGTGCCATGACTGGTATTCTTATCATTCTTTTCCCCCATTCCGCCACATTGTAGTGCCATGACTTGTTATTCTAAATCATCTTTCTGTTTCCTCCACCAACTGGTAGTGCCATGACTGTATTCTAATCATTCTTCTTTCCCAGCCACTGTAGTGGCCCAATGACTGTATTCGAATAATCTATTCCTCCACCACTGTAGCCATGACTGATTCTATCATCTTCATTCCCCCACCACTGTAGTGCCATGACTGTATTCTAATTCAATCTTCTTTCCCCACCACGTCGTGCCAATGACCGTATTAATCATCTCATTCCACACAACTGCTAGTGCCATGACTGTAGTTATCATTCTTCTTCCTCCACCACTGTAGTGCCATGACTGTATTCTAATCATCTTCTTCCTCCACCACTGTAGTGCCATGACTGTATTCTAATCTTCTTTCCCCACCACTGTAGTGACATGACTGTATTCTAATCATCTTCTTTCCCCACCACTGTAGTGCCATGACTGTATTCTAATCTTCTTTCCCCACCACTGTAGTGCCATGACTGTATTCTAATCATCTTCTTCCTCCACCACTGTAGTGCCATGACTGTATTCTAATCATCTTCTTTCCCCACCACTGTAGTGCCATGACTGTATTCTAATCATCTTCTTTCCCCACCACTGTAGTGACATGACTGTATTCTAATCTTCTTTCCCCACCACTGTAGTGACATGACTGTATTCTAATCTTCTTTCCCCACCACTGTAGTGACATGACTGTATTCTAATCATCTTCTTTCCCCACCACTGTAGTGCCATGACTGTATTCTAATCATCTTCTTCCTCCACCACTGTAGTGCCATGACTGTATTCTACTCTCTCTTCTTCAAACCACTGTAGGACATGACGTATTCTAATAATCTTCTTCCTCTTTCCCACCACTGTAGTGCCATGGGGCTGTATTCTACTCATCTTCATACCCCACCATGTAGTGCCTGATTGTATTTCTAATGCATCTTCTTCCCACCACTGTAGTGCCATGACTGTATTCTAATCATCTTCTTTCCCCACCACTGTAGTGCCATGACTGTATTCTAATCATCTTTCATTCCCGCCCACTGTCCGATGGCCATGACTGTATTTCTATTTCCATCTCTTTGCCCCACACTGTAGTGTCATGATGTATTCTAATCATATTCTTCATTTTCCCCACCACTGTAGTGACCATGAGCTGTATCTTAATCATCTTATTCCCCACCACTGTAGTGACAATGACTGTATTCTAATTCATCTTTCCCTTCCTTTCCACCCCCCACTGTTAGTGCCATGAACTGTATTATAATCATCTCTTTAGTTCCCAACCACTGTAGTGCCAATGACGTATTCGAATTCAAATTCTTCTTTCCCCACCAACTGTAGTGCCATGACTGTATTCTAATCTTCTTTCCCAAAACTGTAGTTTTGACATTTGGCCCCTGTATTCCTAATCTTCTTTCCCACAACTGTAGGACCATGACTGTATTCTAATCATCTTCATTTCCCCACCACTGTAGGCCATGACTGTATCTTAATCATCTTCGTCCTCCACCACGTCGTGCATGACGTTTAATTCTAATCATTCTTTCCCCAACCACTGTAGTGACAATGACTGGTATTCTAATCATCTTCTTCCCCACCACTGTAGTTGCCATGACGTTATTCTAATCCTTCTTCATTCCCCACCCACTGTCAGTTGCCATGACTGGTATTCTAATCACTTCTTTACCCACCACTGTAGTGCCAATCGACTGTTATTCTAATCATTCTTATTTCCCCACCCAACTGTAGTGCATGAAACTGTATTCTAATCATCTTATTTCCCCACCACTGAGTGCCCATTGACTGTAAAATTCTAATCATCTTCTTCCTTTTTTCCCCCCACCACTGTAGTGCCAAGACTGGTATTCTAATCTTATTTACAACCAATGTAGTGACATTGACTGTTATCTAATCAATCTTCTTTCCCCACCACTGTAGTTGGCCATGGAACTGTATTCTAATCTTCGTTCCCCACCAACTGTAAGTGCCATTGACTGTATTCCTAATCATCTCTTCCTCCACCCTGTAGTGCCATGACTGGTATTCTAATCTTCTTTCCACCAGTGGTAGTTGCCATGATGTATTCTAATCTTCATTCCCCACCACTGTAGTGCCATGACTGTATTCTAATCATCTTCTTCCTCCACCACTGTAGTGCCATGACTGTATTCTAATCTTCTTTCCCCACAACTGTAAGTGACATTTGACTTGCACCTCCTAAATCCATCTTCTTTCCCCACCACGTAGTGCCATGACTGTTATTCTAATCAATCTTCTTCTTTCCCCACCACTGTAGTGCCATGACGTATCTAATCATCTTCATTCCCCACCACTGTCATTAGTGCCATGACTATTCTAATTCTTTCTTCCCACACACCTGTGTATCCATAACTGTACCTCATCTTCAATTTCTTCCCCCACCACTGTAGTGCCATGACTGTCTTCTAACCATCATCTTCAATTTCGCCCCCACCACTGTAGTGCATGACTGATCTATTCTAATCATTCTTTCCTTTCCCCACCACTGTAGTGCCATGACTGTATTCTAATCATCTTCTTCCTCCACCACTGTAGTGCCATGACTGTATTCTAGTCATCTTCATTCCCCACCACTGCAGTGCCATGACTGAATTCTAATAAAATTCTTTTTCCAACTGTAGTGCCAGGACTGTATTCTAATCGACTTCAGAGAGGTATATCGTGACTGGGAATTCTTAAAGACACTTGTTTGCAAGCAGCCTCAAAATATCTTTCGCCAGGTTCTGTAAACATTTTACTTGGGGTATAAATGACCAAAGCTTCTAATCTGAGCTATTTTAAAAGAGGTTAATAGCGATACGCAACATAATAGAGCAATCATGACGTCGTATTGCTGCCACACTCAGGAAATTGTATATCGTGCTTGTTCTTATTCAATATCAACTCATTTTACAAACTAAAATTACAAAGTAAACCTAGTTACGGGTTACTGATATCCAAGGGAAGTATTACTTAACTTCTGCTCTGGCAAATGAGCAGGTTAATGATGAATTTACGGCAATAACATACTTCTTTAACACATGAAACTTTGATAGAATATAAGATTTAGGCGAAAGGTCAAGCGCTAGGACCTATGAGGTCACTCAGCGAAAATTGACAGTAAAAGGTCTGAAAGGTGTAACTGGAGGAAAACCTCACAGCAGCTGCACTCTGAAACAATTGTCAGGATAGGGTGGGAAGGAAGATGGATGAAAGAGAATATGGACAGTAAGAGAAATGAAAATGGTTGCAGCTGGGGGCCGAAGGGACGCGGCAAAGATCCTAAAGTAATGCCTAAAGTGCACCGCATGAGGTGCGCTGACGGCGCTATCCTCCTGCGGGGACACAGGAATTATACTATTACTGTTACAAGAACCTCGCACACCACTTCCAGCCGTCAAATACCTTGAAATATTTGCTTTATAGTACACTGGGTTCGCAATGATATCGCCCTTTCATCAGGTTTCTAAATACACCTGGGATAGGAGAGCTTTCTCATTCACACCCTTTTTCGAATGCTGCAAGGTTTTCATTCGAAAGCATATTCCAATTTATCTGGAAAATGTAGAATTTACCGTAAGAGGCTGCTATATATGTATGTATGCATGTATGTGTATATGTATGTATATATACACATATACACAGGTAGATATATACATAAATAATTATATACACATAAAATATATATATAGATACATAAATATATATATGATATATATATATTATATATATTATAAATATTATATATAATACCTGTGTATAAGTGTATACACACACATTTATATATATATATATATATATATATATATATATATATATATATATATATATATATATATATACCTGTCACAGCAACATCACTTTTACTTTGGACAAGGAACAAGATTCTAAACTGCCTTTTTAGATATTTAAATTTTTTTAGAAACATGCAGTGCTGGACACGGCCTTTGTGTTTATTGGAAAACTGTTTAAACAAATAGAAGGCATGGCCATGAGAAGTCCACTAGGACCAACCTTTGCGAACATTTTTATGTCACATACTTGAAGAATGCCCCTTGGCCTACGCCCCTCTTTTTTATTCGATATATACATATATATATATATATATATATATATATATATATATATATATATATATATAATATATAATATATATATATATATATATATATATATATATATGACTGGTAAAAATGTTCTGTTACAACAGAATTCCATCTAATAAAATGAGCCAATAAAAACACCAAAATATTTAGAGAGAAATACTATATTTCAGAGAGTGCTGTCTTCCTCTTCAGGTAGATGAATGAGAAAAGTTACAGAAAAGGTGGTATTTATACCAAGAGGTCCATCCACAGGTAAGCCAGTTTAGGTCACTCCTGCTGATAATCTTCCTTTAATCTTCTTAAGCGTTGGTTGAATGAAAATCTTGTTGATGATATCCGAGTCCCATGCTCCCTTTGAGATATTCATTACCTGCCTCTCTTTAATCAAGGCCGATTCCATCATCGGACTATTGTACCGGCAGTTGCTGCTATAAATTATACGTGACTAATTCCAGTTTATTCTATAGTTATGTTCATTTATATGGTTGGAAATAGCTGAGTTCTATTGTCCATACCTAACTGACCGTTTATGCTGTATTAATCTCTGGGTAAGTGATTTTCCTGTAAATCCGATGTAAGATTGGTCACAGTCCAGGCATGGGATTTCGTAATCAGATTCGAGAATCAGATTGTTTTAACACAAGTATTTGAAGGAAACCTACATTCACGGGTTTAGGATCCAATTTCTATAGTAGCTGCTTTTTTAACTTTAAATTAAATGCCTTGTCTACTCTTTTATATAGAGCCTTCCATTTATCCTCGAATTGGCATGCCTTTAATAAGGAAATTCAATTTTTACACGAGTTTTTTACCAACAACTTTTTCCATCTAACATATTTTTTCAGTATGTGCCGAAAATTTTAAACAACCATTTCATGCCAAAGTACAATATTCCAACCGTTCCCAAACTTCTAAACTATGCCAGTGTTCCATTTCTGCATGATAAGTTTTAACCAAAAGCTTTCGCAGATTATTTCAAGATATTGTGGATCAGTCAAAATTAACCTCATTCCAAAGAATCCTCTGAAGATTGGATCTTTATTCAATACTAAAGACCGTTAAGGCGACCTTATGACGTCTGGGGTGATATATAAGTACGATTGTCCTTGGAGTTCTCAAGGAACTTACGTGGGCTGCACCCAAAGACTTCTCAAGGTACGCGCCGACTCTCACAGAGGCGTTAGCTATCGAGCGGGCAATAATTTGAGTAATCCCGAATTTTCGAACATAAGAGAACATGCCAAAAAATGTGGTAGCAACATTGAATACAATTAATTTAAAATCATAACAAGGGCATCTTCCTAGCTAATACTATCAATTCTAGAATCTCTAACTATCAAACAGACAGTACCATTGTTGAATGCCCAAAACTCCTCCACCCTTCTCTACCTGTCGTAATCGTCTTCTTTGCTTTTCACCTGCCCTTATTCCATTCGCCCTTCTCCTTTCTATATAGGCTGGTACATCCTACAATGATGAATGTATCCTGATGTAAATTTAGTTTTAAACAGATTTTTGTATAATTTGTTTGTTTTTGTAATTTACAAGATTTATTCTTTTATTTATAGCCTGGAAAATGAGACTTGTTGTCTTGAAACGTCGGCACTAATAAAGATGTTTTTATGTACCAGCCTGTTTCCACTGCCCTCTGATCTTCATATATCGACTGATTAGCTGTCCACCTGTATCCTTTATAATATATATATACCATATATATATATATATATATATATATATATATATATATATATATATATATATATACATTATTACCCTACAAATATCCTTTAATACTTAATGGGCTCTACCTCAGAATTAATATATTTTCATATACGTTGGCCGAGTTGGTAATGTCACTGAAGTCTTGATTTCTCTTCTGTCCGCTGGTTCGAATACCAGAGAGGACGAAATTATTATCAACTAAAAATTTCCCCTTCGGTTAACATATAGAAAATATATTATACATAGCATCACGTTTTATATACTTCGTGATCAAGTTATTCATATATATATATATATATATATATATATATATATATATATATATATATATATATATGTGTGTGTGTGTGTGTGTGTGTGTGTGTGTATGTATGTATATTTATATAATGACATGAAAATTCATGGCTTGGAAAGGAATCACATTCGATATTAGTCCAACAGCATAAGCAATAAAGATGATAGATAGGCTATACATCCAAAAAACGAGAGATTTCCCAGTTTCTTCTGTCATGCTTCGTTTCGGTACCACATGAAACCTCCTAACCCATGTGTAGGCCATCAAGGTCACTACGAGGAGGGAAAATTGACATGCGTCACGTTCGTGAGTTTTCCGAAACATAAAGACGAAGACTACGTGACGTTTACTTACGGTCAAACGACCACTTCATTGTCTTCGGTTTCTCATCATATTGGCTTTCGCCGGATGTGAGGAATCACGCATCCCCATCGAGCTTCATCGTTTGTTTACATGTTGACGTATTTTTTTTTCATGTCTCTGGTTTGTTGTGGAGATATCGGTGTCTACACGTAAACGGTCCCCGATGTCAGGATATCTGACGTAAAGCTGAGAAATGAAATATGCACTGAGTACCGTGGTATTCGTAAGGTGCCCCAGCAGTGTACCTACTCTCTCTCTCTCTCTCTCTCTCTCTCTCTCTCTCTCTCTCTCTCTCTCAAATCAAAATACAGCCAAAAGCTGATTTAATTACATCAACAACATTTAGAATAGAATAGATTAGAATACAGAATTTAGCCCAAAGGCCAAGCGATGGAGCCTATGAGTTCATTCAGCGCTGAAAAGGAAATTGACAGTAAAAAAAGTTTTGAAGGTGAAGCAAGAGGAAAACATCGCCGTTGCACTATGAATCAATTGTCAGGAGAGGGTGGAAAGTAAGATGGAAGAAAGAGAATATGAATGAAGGTACAGTATAATAAACGAAAGGGGTTGCCATTCGGGGCCGAAAGGACGTTGCAAAGAACAGTAAGTAATGCGTACAGTGCCGGAGTATATACTTCTGGGGATATAAAATAAGCCTTATAAAAATATGTAATGTACGCTATGTTATCGAGCCTTTCAATTCTTACTGTAACGTCATTTGATGCGCATCAGTCAATTAATCATTCAACCAATCCAATCTCTCTCCCTCTCGTTATTCGTTTTCACTAATACATTAGTTTTAGTCTCTCCCACTTTCTTCCATACGCATTGCCCAGCTCTCTCTCTCTCTCTCTCTCTCTCTCCTTTATGTCCTCTCTCTCTCTCTTCTACTCTGTTTTATGTATGTACATGTTCAATAACCAGAACCTTTGCACACTAATGTCCTCCTCTCTCTCTCTCTCTCTTTGTTGTCTGCCTTTCATGCGCATACCTCACAAATTGCGACACCACGGATAAGTTACGCTCCCCCTGAGACCCGCCATTCACCCAATTCCGTCGACGGGCGGCAATTTTCTAAATTATGATGTCAACGGTATATCACAATTTCCTTGATGCCCAGGAATCTGTAATTCTAGGAAATTCGATTCGAGCCCAGATGATAAAAGTTTGGCGCGACACTACCTACGCAGAGACAGTCGCGAATTATGTTAATTATTTTTCCACTATAATTCCAAAGGAAAAGTAAACAGAAATGATCTGGTTCGATCTGGGGGCGGACAGAAAAAAGTGCGGACCTACAGACATAGCCAGCACAATAGTTTTCTTTTACAGAAAACTATAAATGACCGCTGAGCATGCTCATGGGGTCCGTGGAGGAAGTGCAAGTATACTTTTCACAGACCATCTCTGACGAGACCGGTATCGGGTAGGAGTTCCCCAAGACTCCCACTTTTCTTCGACAGCATTTCCCCGACAGCTGCTCAAAATTCCCTAAAATTACTCAAAATTTCCCCAAATAACTTTCAACGTAAATATATATTGCGGAAGGTTAATAAAAACCAACAATTATACAAAATTCTTATCTACAGATATGATTACTTCTAAATTTTAACAGTACAACGCAGTCTGTAAAAAAAGGGGGGGTGGGGGTTGGATTTAAATAACCAAATGTAGATTTTTTTTAATATACTTACACAGGGCTGGAGTAATTGCGTACTTGAAGAAAACGAAAAAAGATTGTATCTTCACAGTTGCCAATGAAGTGAAAGCTATGCTGCTTGAACATGGAAAAAACCACTTCGGAACGAATAACGTAAATCTGAACTGCTTATAATAAAAAAAAAGAAAAAAAAAAACTCATATTCATAATAGCCACCTCGGTATCGTAAGTGGTTGTTTAAAAGGGAACCATCGCTGGCCAGTTCTTTTGGTGGGGTGCTGCCTCCCTACCTATGCGCGGGGTTCTTTTTGGAGGAGTATATTTGATTTTGATTTGATTTATATAGAATTTTGGCATTATGCCAAGCACTGGGGCCACTAAGGCCATTCAGCGCTGAAACGGAAATTGGCAGTAAAAGGTTTGAAATGTGTTACAGGAGGAAAACCTCGCAGTTGCACTATGAAACAATTGTTAGCAGAGGGTGGACAGTAAGATGGAAGAAAGAGAAACGGAGGTACAGTAAAAGGAGTGAAAGTAGTTGCAGCTAGGGGCCTAAAGGACTCTGCAAAGAACCTTAAGTAATGCCTACATTGCGCCGAATGAGGTGCACTGACGGTCACGGCACTAACCCCCTACGGGGTTTTGCAGGAGTTGACATCTGTCTCATAGACTCTGACTGAATTAGTCAGGTCCAGGGCAGCGGAAAGTCTGGTTCAGAGTAGCAGCAGAGAATAGCAGTATTTCAGCAGCAGTGAGTCAACTGGATGGGCGACAGGTGTTGCCTACCTATTGGTTTCAGCGGGAGGTGGAGGACCTCCTTGTCTGTTAGTATGACATTTCCCCTGACGGCAACATGAGGATGCTTTGATGCTTCACCCATTGGTCATCTATGTGAAGAGTGTTCCGTCGGCAGCAAACGGCTGTCTCGACGACTCGATCGAGGTGACGAGGTCATCTGTTATGTGGATGTGTTCCTGTTCCGCAGCCATCGGCTGTCTCGATGCCTCGACCGTGTTCGTCTGCATTCTCTTTGACACGACAACTCTTCGATTTTGTCTGCTTTTATAGTATGCTGCTTGGGTGTTATTTATTTTATTTATTGCTGTATTTATTTAGCTGCCTGCGTACTGAGCATTATGTTCCTCTGGTATTATTTATTATTATACTGCTTATTTTTCATATGTTCCTGCCTCTGTTAAATGAGTAA
>NC_087220.1:39525684-39560322 GCF_015104395.2 Macrobrachium nipponense | reverse complement strand
TGTTAAATGAGTAATTCTTTATATGTCATGTTTAATTGGTCATTTTAGGTGTCCCTCACCTGGACTGACTCCACTTGTACATTATGAAATTACTTTGTATAATGAATTAGTTTAAAATTAGTTAAAGGTACTTTTTCTGGTTTTGTCGAGTTCCTTCCTCCTTTGTTTGTCTCAATTTCTGGCAGTCATTCCGGTCCCGGTCTTCCGGGTGTTACATAACTTGCAGAACCAACTGCGGTTCGTTACAGTATGATATAGCTTAAGTCGGGCTTCTCACAAAAGGGGAAAAAGAAGAAACAAAATAACCACTTCGGAATGAATAACTTAAAATTGAACTTATTAACGGAATGAATAATTTAAAACTGAACTTATTAACCTAACCGCTGCCCTAATTATCCAGACGTCCTTCAGCATCAGTCGCGTTGCTCTTTACATTTCGAACTATTTTCATTCCTTCAGGAAAGTCACTCAAAGTTCAGTTGGTGTGCATTTTTAGTGGCAGCTATATATTTAGTCCTTCTTTCGCATGAAGGAGAGCTAGCTACAAAGTTGAGTCTGGAGGGCTGCCGCCCGGCAGTGATGCAAATCGTGCAAGCATTCATGACAGTTAACGTCTCACCACTGGCAGTTGGACCATTCTTTAACACTAGAGTAGAGTATCATTAACAAAATGAAAAAATAATCACGAGCTTTTATTGGGGAGTTAAAAAGTTATTGATAATGTCTGATGGTAGAGATTTTTAGAAATCCCAAATTATTCCTCAAGCTCCTCATAAATCCCTTGGGGATAATTCCCTAAAAATGGGAGCCCCAGTTCCACCTCATAGGGAAGCGACAATGGGGGTCGTAACGTCATCAGGCATTTTCCAAGGAAAGGTAGTCCGACCTATAGTCAGTGACCTATCTGCTTTAGTATTCATCTAAATTCAGAAGGGATCACACTGCTGATTTTTTTCTAATGAATTACTAACTTTTTTGCGTTATTTGTGGAACAAAAGGGATATTAATACTTAATCTAGATTTGCGGGTGTTTTTGTGACGATACCCTGTCATTGTGCTGTCCCAAATTGCAAGGGGAATTATGTTACAGGGCGCAAAGTCAATGTGTTTTCTTTCCCCAAGAACGCAGAACTCTCAGTAAAATGGGTGAGAGCCATAAAACGAGAAAGCTACACCCCGACCAAATATAGCAGAGTTGGCCTTTAAAGGTGCGTCCACACGGTCGAACAATGTCCGACGGACAAACATTGTTACCAATTAACAATTGTCTACCTTGTGAGCAGAGCAAAAACAGTGGTATACAACCTCATCTGGTACCACTGTTTGTTGCCAGATATGCTTCCATAGTTTCAACGCTTATGACGTCATCCTGCTTCGCCTATGATATGGTAACAATGTCTGTCCGTCGGACATTGTTCGACCGTGTGGACGCACCTTGAAGAAGCTTTACATTTACCTCTGTACTATTGAACTTGTAATATCGTTTGTGGAAAATTGGTTTAGTTTTGTGCTTGTACATATAAACAGTATGTGGAGCTTAGGAGGATCGTGAACTTATTATACAGCTACATTTGCATTAAGTACTATGATGTATTTATTTGTGATATTTGGACACTTTAATATGCGGTAATGGGCAATAGTTTTAATGTGCTGCAAATGTGTTTTCAGGTTCGCAGTTTACATTTCATTATGAGAAAAATCTTGCACAACTTTTACTATAAAACTGAAAATGCCTCAACTTCGTGAGGGTGCCATTCCATTACAGTTACCCAAGTATCCCTCGTGTGCCCGGGCCATAGCATCGAAGAAAAGCTCCAGATTCGAAGAGAGCAAGGAAGAAGCAATCAGCGATGTAGCCTGCAATACAGTGTTGCAACGGACAATCTCTAACAATGATAGATTATTCAATTCTGCTGATGAACTTGTTGGGAAGCTACAATTTTTAGACATTCAGTACTGGACTTTGATAAAAAAAAAATAATGAAGGACTTTCAATTTCTCTATTGAAAATTATACTGTACAAACAGAACTTTATTACGCACCTTTTAGTACTTTGAAGAAACTTCAAAAGTAGAGGATGGTTCACTTTTGAAACACTCATTTAAGCTCTCGTTAAAGGCATTATCTCCCTCAAGCTTTGAAAAACAAAATGTTAATTTAGTATTATAAATATTTAATGAATATGTGATTCAGCCATTGCTAACTGTGGGTAAAAGTTACTCTGAATCTATAAAGATTTTTTTTATACTTGGTGGACAGTCATGAATGTAAAAAGTCCATTTAAAGGAAAAAGACTAAATCATGAAAATGCCGCCACGCACATGAATAATAATGACGGCGACGACGCAAAGTTTCAGTTTCTGAAAGATTTTTATGCTTGGCTGGAAATTTGGGATGAAACTAAAGAATTCGGTCGGTGGGACATTAACAAAAGAGACGTTCACAGCACTGAAACATGCAACCATTGCGATGATAGAGGTAACAAATTACTGCCTGTCTGAATGACATATAGACTATGTGTTGACAGGAAATCTCGGACTGACAATCTCGAGTCTAGGTTTGGGTAATGTCGACAGCTTGCAGGTGGACACTATATTATTTATGTACGGCAAGTGTTTGAATGTAACGAGAAGCTGAGGATGATGTCTGTTCTTAAAAAAAAATTACCATTCCATGACAGATCAGTACATGTAGCCATTAATGACGAAATTAATTGGAATGATTTAGAAACTACTAATACTGTAAAATGTACTTTGTGTGACATATCTTTGCAAGTAACACCGAATGATATTGAAAATTGCGAGGGCGTATTCCTAATAATTACATGTTTAGCAGGTTACTGTTGTTAATCTGTTTATAAAAAAAGGAAATGTAATTCTTGTAAAGAAATGATCACTGGAGCACATGACGAGGAGACCTTTCCAGAAGATCACAACTATCTTTCGGGAATTAGTAGAGACTTTATTATATCCTCATGAGACGGCAGCAAATATTGTTGTGTAATGTTACATAATATTTAATAAATTAACACAAATACCCAAATTCAGGACTTCTAATGATCAGAGAAATTTTGCCTCAGCATTGATATATTACATTTTTGTTGACGATGAGGCTCTATTTCCAAATGAATTTTGCAACTCAGGACACAGCACTGAACAAACAGAGAAAATTATGATATGGGCTTCTACAAACGTTTTGTTGAATAAATACTGTTGTCAGGAAAATAGATTTTACTTAGCAAGCAAAGAATTAAGTAAAAAGAGAAAGTTGGAGATAGTTATGAAACAATAAGATTGTTTCAAATAATGCTGGAATTTAAAGAGTAAATTATATCTATTTTATTCCATAGTTATAGCACTAATTCATGATTATGATTATGCTTTGTAAAGTCACTGCTTCTTTTTTTTTACTTACATGAATATAACTTATCTTAATGTACTATTTTTTTCTAGCATTATAATGTTGTCATCCTCAAGTTATTTCTTTTATCTATCCTCCTTAAATTAATTCTTATATTTATCAATCTCAAGTGATTTCTTATTATTTCCTATGAATGATTACCAATTATACCTTAGCAAGTCAAGAGATTTTCACAACTTCAAGAAAGTTCATCCGGGCTGCGGATTAAAGCACACCCATCGGACTACCTTCCCTGCTTCGCTCCATCATCGAGCCTACCTTCTCTTTCGGTGGCCATAGTTATATCAACAATAATTTCACGTGAAGGTCCACCTAGCCAGAAAAATTGCAGTGAAATAGTGATAATTTTTTATATTTTAAATGAAAATTTAAGAAATATATCTTAATAATGCTAAGAATAATAAGGGAAGTCTGTTGTTATATCAGCTAAATATTGATAGATATACAGTACTCTTTTTTTTTTTTTTTTTTTTTTTTATTTCTTTTTTGTGGCTTCTCCCATTCCAGCGATTCACTGGACGAGAGAAAAAATACAATTGATGTCTTTCAGATTTTCTTTACTCAGCTCCTGATCAAAATGGGCCTCCTTTTTCATCTTGGTTTCGAAATTACGTCGTCGATCCCTTATTAATTAAAACAAATGTGTGAACGAGTGAGAGCAGCCTTCGGTCTGACTGACAATTCATTCTTCGGCAGATTAACTTCCTAAAGTTGACAGCAGAACAACCGAGAAACATCGACAGAGCGAAGGAAAGTTTTTGGTATTCAAAGCCCTGATGGTGCTAAAGGCTTTACGAGGAAAATGACTAACCATTAATAAGAGAAACAGTTCATAGATGCGCTAATTTAGTCCACAGTGCAATGTTGAAACTTGTAGGTCTAGGCGGTGTAATCTCCTATAGCATAAAGCAGTTTTGGTTTAATCTTTGGGCAACAGAATTACAATACTGAAATGGTTCTTATGAAGACAGAAATCTAATTAACCAAAGAAAGGCAAACATTATGCAAAGTTATCTTCTAAAATCCCTTAGACACCATTTGGAGACATTCGTTGCGGGATTGGAAGTTGGGAGAGGTGGTGTAATACAGGAGAGATAGAGAGAGACAGAGAGAGAGAGAGAGAGACGAGAGAGAGAGAGAATACGTTATATACTCAGCAATATTCCATTGACAATTGTGAGTGTTTAATTTGTTCGACAAATAACTAAGCTATGCAAAGACGAAGAAAACAGGATATTGGTGAAAGACCATTTGCTTCCTTCCGTGTAGTCTGAGACAACTATAAGATAACGACTTCTAAACCTGAATCAAGTCAAGTCGTCCTCTTTAAAGTTGCCCATTTCAGAGTTCGCCTTTGTATTCTTTTAAAATATATTATATATATATAAATTATTATATAATATAAATTATATATATATTATATATAATTATATATATATTTAATTATATATATATATGATATATATATATGTGTGTGTGTTTGTGTTGTGTGTGCGCTTAAAAAATCACAGTAGATGAACGTGACTTCATTAAATGAATACCACAGGAAAATGATAGGCAGAAATCCAAGCGGTTCCGTTCCTTGAAAATGTCTTAATAAAGACGAAAAGCACTCAGATTTCCACCTATCATTTTCCTGTGGTATTCGCTGATCACATCACCGTGTTTCATATATACACATTAAGCTACAAATGTCCTTTAATAGCTAATTCACTCTACCTCAGAATTATTTTTTCATATATGTTAACTGTACGGCCTGATTTCTTGGTTCCTAGGTTCGCTCCGGGGAGCCGACGAAAATTATTATCAACTAAAAATTCCCCCTTCAGTTAATATATATGAAAATATATTGATTCTGAGGTAGAGCGAATTAGATATTAAAGACATTTGTAGCTTAATGTATATATGTATATATATATATATATATATATATATATATATATATATATATATATATAACACATATATATATATATATATATATATATATATATATATATAATATATATATATATCATCATGGCTATCACTTGATTCGCGTATGAAGGTTCTGGGATGTCGTTACTGATGGGTTCTTATGCAGCTAATGAGACCAATTCTCGAGCCACATACTCTGTCACAATTGGTGCATGTTGTTAGGTGGGAGTGGATGGACCTGACGAGCTTGTCTTGCAGCTCTACGATTCTCCAGATGCTGCTTTCTGTTCTCTTCATAATTTTTAATTCTATCTTTCACTTTAACTCTCCAAGCAGATCGCTCCACTGCAACGGTCTCACATGTTTTATAGTTAATGTCACATAGTTGTAAGTTGTCTTTTAAATTGTCTTTGAATCTCTTCCTTGGTTTGCCAACATTTCGAGTCCCGTCACTTAGCTCTGAGTAAAAGAGCTGCTTAGGAAGGCGGCTGTCTGCTATTCTGACAACATGCCTTGCCCTTCTCAACTGCCTTATTATAATGGCCTCAATACTGAGGTAGTTGGCCTCTTCAAGAACACTTACATTAGTGCGGCAGTCTTCTCAAGTTATTCTCAAGATGTTTTGCAAGGACCGCTGATGGAATTTCTCAAGGGCTTTAACATGGCGTCAATAAGTTCTCCTGGTTTCGGAAGCATAAAGAAGGGTAGGTACGACTATTGCCTGATATACCTTTATTTTGGTGTTAACATGCAAGTTATGATCATAAAAAATTTTCTTGCATAGTTTTCCAAAAGGTGAGTTAGCACATCTTAGGCGATATTGAACTTCGTCATCTATATTGGCATTTGAAGATAGATGACTGCCCAGGTATGGGAAGCGGTCTACAGTTTCTAGAGCTTCTCCATTAATTTCTATAGTAAGTGCAACTCTTACGGCTTCAGTTGGGGGTGGTTGATATAATACTTGGGTTTTTCTCAAGTTGATGGAAAGCCCAAGACGAGAGTAAACATTTGCAAATGCATTCAATAAAATTTGCAGGTCTTTTTCAATTTAAGCACAGACAGCGTTGTTGTCTGCATACTGAAGCTCAACAATAGCAGTAACATTTACTTTAGTTCTTGCCTTTAGCCGGTTGAGATTGAATATTCCTCCATCTGTTTTGTAATTGATCGAGATACCTGAGGGCAATTCATCTTGAATGAGGTGCAAAACAATAGTTATAAATATGGAAAATAAGGTAGGAGCAGCGACACAACCCTGTTTTACGCCTGACTTAACTTTGAAAGGTTCAGTAAAGCTACCATTAGCCATTACAGTGACCGACATATTATCATCTAGTAGCCTCAGGATCTTTATGAATTTTGGTGGGCATCCATATCTAGATAGTATCTCTCAGAGTAGCTCACGCTTGACACTGTCAAAAGCTTTAGTCAGGTCAATGAATCTCATGTAAAGGGGTTTTTGTTGTCTCGCCGAGAGAACCATGTCAGTTGTACCACGAGTAGGTCTGAAACCACACTGAGACTCAGGCAGGATCTTCTCATCTAGAGGTGTTAGTCTTGTTGTAAGAATTCTTGCTAGGATCTTCCCAGCTACTGACAGGAGGATAATTCCTCTAATTTCCACAAACTGATCGGTCGCCTTTTTCTTATTCATTGCACTGATAATTCCATCTATGAGGTAATTTGGAATTTCCTCATGCATCCAGATTTTATCAATTAGTTGCTGAAGTTGACGATGTGAGGTTGGTCCTCCATATTTATATATTTTAGCAGGAACGTTGTCAGGTCCCACAGCTTTGTTGTTCTTCTTAGAGAAGATAGCCAACTCCACTTCCTCTACTAGAGTTGGTGCCACTGCAAGTGTCATATCCAATGGGAGACGAGGGAGTTGTTGTAGTACATCCTCATCTATCACAGGGTCTCTATTAAGTAGTTCTTTAAAATTTTCTTCCCAACGAGACAGGATTTCATTATTATTTTTAAGGAGTCGAGTACAGTGTTGACTACGTAAGGGTGCTAGCCCTTGGGAACTTGGCCCAAATTTAGCTTTCATTCCACTGAAAAGGCTTCTCATGTCATTTCTGTCAAAGAATGATGAGCTCATTTGCTTTGTCTGTCAACCACTTGTTTTTCATTTCCCTTGTGGCATTTTGTATCTGAGCTTTTGCTGCGCGGTGTATTTTCTTCTTTATTACAGACTATGGGTCATTCAGATGTTCAAATGGATATTTTCTGGTCTCTTGAATAAGATCTTTGATAGCTGCATCATTCTGATCAAACCAATCTTGATGTTCGTATTTCTTTACACGCGGCGATTATGGAATTCTTAAATTTACTCCTGTGATCAACAATATTGGGTGGATATTCCTGTTCTAGTTTATTAGTGAGACACCGCTGAAGTTCAAGTTTATTTGAGTTGTTCTTAAGTGAATCAACGTTAAACTTCAATCGCTTTAGTGCGTGTGTATTTCTCTTTTTAGTCAAGATCTTCATCCTAATACAAGAGTAAACCAGATGGTGGTCAGTCCAGTAGTCTTCGGATCCTGTCACTGATCTTGTAAGTAATACATCCTTTCAATCACGAGATCTTACTATAATGTAATCTAAGGAATGCCAATGGATGTTGCCAGGTGGTTTTAAGTTTATTTTTCTACCTAAAAAAAAGTATTAGTCATTACCAGATCATTTTCTACACACTTTGAGAGTAGGAGTGTTCCATTTGCATTAATTTTGTCACCACCCTCTTTCCAATGGTACCTCTCCAGATGTCACTGTCTCTTCCTACTCTGGCGTTAAAGTCATCTAAAAGGATAACTTTGTCTTCATTTGGGATAGCTGTGAGAAGGGTTGGAGCGTAAGCACTGATCTCTGTGGCATGTTTATTTCTCTCAAGATTCAGTCTGAGTGTCATTAGGCCTTCATTTATGCCATTTGGGTACTCTGTTACATTGAAAAACATGCAATTTTGTACATGAACTTTCCTGTCAGATATATACTTAGCTTTACGTCTCTGACGTCACGACAGAATTCAAAACTCGCGGCACACGCGACAGGTAGGTCAGGTGATCTACCTTACCCGCCGCTGGGTGGCGGCTGTAAGAACCAATCTCCCTTTCCAGCCAGAATTTTTCTGTCGCCGGTGACGACTACACCTGTGGTTGTTACCTCCTGACAGCTTCATTTCTCGTTGCCGTGGATTTATTTGGACTGACTTTCGGTGAAGTACCTGATCTTGTTGGCTTGGCATACGCATTTGTGGATTGTTTTTGGATATTGATTTGGATTTTTCTTTGATTTCGAGATGTCTGAGTTAGAGGTTAAGAAATCTTCTATGTTTAGAGTGTGCTCTATGGATGAATGCAAGGTGAGACTACCGAAAGCTACGGTAGATCCTCACACAGTTTGCTTTAAATGTAGAGGGAAAGAATGTTCTTTTGTTAACCCGTGTAATGAGTGTGAGAAGTTGGATGAGGGTGAATGGAAGGCTCTTTCTTCCTACTTGAGGAAGTTAGAGAAAGACAGGGTGAGAAAGGCTTCGTCTAGGAGTTCTAGTAAGTCTCGTATTAGCGAGGTTAGAATTAGAAAATCCTGTTGTAGCATTAGAACCTTCTCCGGTTTCAGCTCCTGCGCCCTGCATCGAACCTAAGGATACGACTACGGAAGTGGCAACCATGAGAGCCACGATCCTTAGCATGGAAAAGAAGATTCGTTCGTTGCAAGGTAAGAGTAGTGAAGGTGAATTGTGCAGTGACCCCAGTGCAGTGGAGGGTGCGTCTGATCGGCTCCTTAATGCTTCCAGGCCTAGACCTCTTCCAGACTCCCAGTCCCAGTGGAGGAGAAAGTCAAAAGCCGCAGGAAGGTTAGGAGAACTCCCACCGATCAGGCGTCCCCTCGGTAGATCCTGATGCTCGTACCCAGGCTGCCCTTGTTCGCGCGAAGAAGGAGGTATTGCGCCAATGCTTCTCTTCGTCTTCCTCACCTTCGCCTAGAAGAGGATGGAGCGCCTCGGATTCTTCGCGACCGCTGAAGAGAGCCTGGAAGGCGCCTGGCTCCTTTCCTTCCAGCCCGGAAGTTTTTCCAAAAGAGCCGGAAGTAGAGATCAAGAAACCCAGGAGGGAGCAGGAGTTCTCGCCTCATAGTAGGCTTCGAGCCTCTTCTCCGGTGGAGGATTTTGCAAGATCTCCAGCTCGAATTCTTGCTGGACTGCAAGCGCAGATTTCGGCGCTGGCGGGCTCCTTGGCAGGAGGAACGCGTCAGAAAGACGTCTCTCTCCCTGTCAAGAAGTCTAGGATTCCTTCGCCTGTGTTACCGTCTCAGTCAGAGTCGGTTCTCTCTCCTTTATCAGCGGATGGAAGGAGGCGCTCTTCCCTCGGCAGGCGCTTGTCGTCTTCCAGGCGTCAATCGCCCAAGAAGCTTTCTCCTGGTGACTACATCTCTCCAGTAGGAAGGGATCTAGCGCCTAGTAGGCGTTCGTCTAAAGACAGGCGTACAGCCTCGTCTTCTCGCGCATTTCCGAAGATCCTTCATTCTCCGGATAAGAGAGCCTACTCTTTGATGGATTCGTCAAGAGACAGGATCTCGCCTTTTGTTAGGCGCCTTGAGCCTAGTAGGCGCTACTCCTCAAGTAGACGCTCTCCCGCTCCCAAGCGTGGTGCGGAGGATAGGCGCTTTCTCCTGATAGGCGCGGCTCTCCTTTTAGCCGCTCGGTTCAGGACAGGCGTGTAGAGCCTGAAAGATATGTCTCTTCTGGGAGACTACCTTTTGAAGAGACACACAAGTCCGGGAGCGAAAGTTTGTGGAGCATGGTAGACGCCGGTCTCCTAGTAGGCGACCTTCTCCAGGGCTTCGCTCTCCTGTAAGTAGGCTCCAAGAGCCTAGTAGGCGTTCGCCTCATGGTAGGCGCAGCTCGCCTGGCAGCCGCTCTCCTTTGAACAGGCGCATGGATCCTGAGAAGCGCCTTGAGCATAGTAGGGGGGCTCTCCTCTCCTAGCAGGCGCTCCCCTTTGGAAGCCCGGAATTCTAGGAGTAGGATTAAGGAGCAAAGAGCACGCACTCATCAGAGTAGGAAGGACTCATTCGAGAGGAGCTCTCCAGAAACTTTGGCTTCCCCTGATAGGCGCCAGTCTGCTACTAGACACTCTCTGGACAGGCGCATTTCTTTAGAGAAGGCTAACTGCCCTCGTAAAGAAGCGGAGGGTTCTTCAGTGGATGAAGTTGAACCTTCAGAAGAGGATTTGGTGAAGGACTCGTCAGTTTCGTCCTATAAGATCCTTACAGATCTCCTTCTTCAAGAGTTTGGAGACTCCCTTACTCCCGTCGCTCCTCCGTCTCCTCTCTCTTTATTCTCGACTTCGAAGAAGACGAAAGTTTCCTCTTGTGTGAGGATGAAGCCAACCATCTCAATGAAGAAGGCTTTGAGAGGTTTTGGTGATTGGCTGCTTTCTAAGGAAGAGAAAGGGAAGACTGTGTTTTCTTTCCCTCCTTCCAAGCTTACGGGCAGACTTGGATTTTGGTACGAGTCTGGAGAACCCCTAGGTCTGGGTCTTCCTTCATCGGCGGATGCGGACTTCTCTTCTCTGGTAGATGCAGCACGACGCTCGGCTCTTTTGTCTGCTAAGACTACCTGGGCTATGAACGAGCTTGACCACCTGCTGAAGGGAATGTTTAGAGTCTTGGAAGTCTTCAACTTCCTTGACTGGTCTTTGGGGGTCTTGGCTAAGAAGACTCAGAACCCGGATGCTATTCGCCAGAAGATCTCAACAGTGTTCTAACGTGCATTGACAAAGCAGTTAGAGATGGATCGAGCGAAATAGCCTCCCTATTTGGAGCAGGGATCCTTAAGAAGAGATCAGTCTTCTGCTCTTTTCTGACTAAGTCTGTTTCGCATGCCCAAAGAGCCTCTCTCCTGTATTCGCAGCTCTCGCCTCTGCTATTTCCGAAGAAGATAATCCAGGACATCTCAGGATCTATCTCTGCGAAGGCGACTCAGGACATGCTCGCGCAGTCGGCACGGAAGCCTAGGACCTCCTTCCAGACGAAGACGAAGAAGGAGACTCCAGCTAGACAGGAGCCCTTTCGAGGGGGCCCCCCTTCTAGAGCCTCTACCTCGAGAGGTAATAGACCTTTCAAGAGAGGTAGATCCTTCTCACGCTCTGTCAGAGCTAAGAAGTAGGGAAGTAGTCCTCCAAACACCAGTAGGTGCCAGACTTCTAAGATTCTCGGAAGCCTGGGCAAAGAGAGGAAGCGGACAACTGGTCCCTCTCGATTATAAGGAAAGGATATCTGATTCCTTTTACGGAAAGACCACCGTTGACAACGACTCCGAGGGAGTTGGTGGCCAGGTACAGGGATCCCATCATGAGCCTTGCTTTAACACAAGCAGTGGAACAAATGTTCGAGAAAGAGGCTATAGAGCTAGTGAGCGACCCTTGCTCAGCGGGCTTTTACAACCGCCTTTTTCTAGTTCCAAAAGCCTCAGGAGGATGGAGACCGGTTCTGGATGTAAGCGCCCTGAATTTCTTTGTAGAAAAGAGGAAGTTCGCCATGGAGACGACATCCTCAGTGTTGGCGGCCCTTCGGCCAGGGGACTGGATGGTGTCCCTAGATCTTCAGGACGCTTACTTCCATGTGCCTATCCATCCTTCGTCAAGGAAATACCTCAGGTTCATGATGGGAGGAAGGATATTCCAGTTCAGGGCTTTGTGCTTCGGCCTTTCAACAGCCCCTCAGGTCTTTACAGGCCTAATGAAAAATGTAGCAAGATGGCTACATTTGGAGGGAGTCAGAGTGTCCCTTTACTTGGACGACTGGCTGATCAGAGCCAAGTCGCAGGAAAGATGTTTGGAGGACCTACAAAAGACCCTTTTCATGGCAAGTTCTCTGGGACTTTTGGTGAACTTTCAAAAGTCTCAGTTGATCCCCAGTCAAGATCGTATCTATCTGGGGATTCGGATGGCTTCTCTGGATTTTCGGGCTTTTCCGTCTCCAGAACGGATAGCCCGAGGGTCAGAGAAAGTCAAAGCCTTCCTAGAGAAAGAAGTATGCACAGCGAGGGAGTGGATGAGTTTGTTGGGGACACTCTCCTCGTTGGAGCAATTCCTTTCTCTAGGAAGGTTGCACCTCAGACCTCTCCAGTTCTTTCTACATCGAAACTGGAGGTGTCGTTCGCAAAACCTAGAGTTCTCCTTCGAGATCTCAAGGGAAATCAAGAAGGACCTCTCTTGGTGGGCCAACCCTCTCAGGTTTGCAGAAGGGATGTCCCTTCATTTCCCGAACCCCAACCAAGTGTTGTATTCCGACGCCTCGGAAACAGGTTGGGGAGCGACGCTCGGCTCAAAGAGAAGTGTCAGGCACCTGGAACAAGGAACAGGTGACCTGGCACATCAACAAGAAGGAGCTGATGGCGGTTTGGCTAGCTTTGAAAGCTTTCGAGCCCCACGTCCTAGCTTCAACAGTACAGATCAACTCGGACAACACCACGGCCCTGGCTTACATCAGGAAGCAGGGGGGGACTCACTCTTTCTCCCTGTACGAGACAGCAAAAGAACTTCTGCTTTGGGCAGAGCAAAGGAAGATTTGTCTCCTTACCAGGTTCGTACAGGGAGAAAAGAACGTCAGAGCAGACCTCCTAAGCAGGAAAGATCAAGTCCTGCCTGCAGAGTGGACTCTTCACGAAGATGTTTGCCAGGACCTGTGGAAGCTTTGGGGCAAGCCTCATATAGACCTCTTCGCCACAGCCAAGAATGCGAGGATAGCCAACTACTGCTCTCCGATATCGGACCCGAGGGCAGTGTCGATAGACGCGTTTCTACTAGATTGGAAGGGTCTAGACATGTATGCTTTTCCTCCATTCAAGATACTGGGAGAGACTAAAGAAATTGGCAGAATCGGAGGCAGCAAGGATGACGCTGGTAGCCCCGTTCTGGCCCGCACAAGTATGGTTCACAGAGGTACTGGAATGGTTAGTAGATCTTCCGAGAACATTACCACAGAGGATTGATCTGCTCAGACAACCCCACTTCGAGAGGTATCACAAAAACCTCCCCGCTCTAGATCTGACTGGCTTCAGACTGTCAAAAGTTTGGTCAGAACGAGAGGCTTTTCTGCAAAAGTTGCAACGGCTATCGCAGCAGCAAGAAGGCCTTCTACCCTTAGTCTACCAATCGAAAGTGGGGAGGGCGTCTTTCGGCGATGGTGTAGGAACCATCACTTTTCCTCTTCCAGTACCTCTGTGACCCAAATAGCAGACTTCTTACTTTTCCTTAGGGAAGAAAGTGGATTGGCGGTATCAACCATTAAAGGCTATCGTAGCATGCTATCTGCAGTGTTTAGGCACAGAAACATTTCAGAAGATAAGGACCTTCATGATCTATTAAGATCGTTTGAAACATCCAAGAAGGTTTCTCCAGGGGTTCTGAGTTGGAATCTGGATGTAGTGCTACGTTACCTGAGGTCCAATAAGTTCGAACCGCCTCAGTCTGCATCGTTTAGAGACCTCACGAAGAAGACAATTTTTCTCATGGCATTGGCTTCCGCAAAGAGGGTTAGTGAACTCCATGCACTAGAAGGAAATGTGGGATTCAGAGGAGATGCAGCTATCTGTTCGTTCCTTCCTTCGTTCTTAGCCAAGAACGAGAACCCCTCAAATCCTTGGCCTAGGAGCTTTGAAGTACAAGGATTGTCTGCATTAGTAGGCGAGGAAGCAGAGAGGTCGCTTTGCCCAGTAAGAAGTTTGAAATTCTATCTACAGAGAAAGAAAAAAACTTAAGGGCAATGATGTCAACCTTTGGTGCTCTGTAAGAGATCCAAGGAGGACTCTTTCGAAGAATGCGCTTTCTTTCTTTATCAGAAGCCTGGTGAAAGAAGCGCATGCGATATGTGATGAAAGTCAATTCAAAGTCCTTAAGGTCAAAGCTCATGAGGTAAGAGCTATTGCCACGTCATTGACTTTTAACAAGAACATATCCCTGAGTAATATTATGAAGGCAACATTCTGGCGTTGCCAACTCAGTCTTTGCAAACCACTATCTGAGAGACGTCAAAGTTACGTATGAAAAGTGCTTCGGGTTAGGCCCGTACGTATCGGCGGATTCGGTGCTGGGGCAGGGAGCTGAGACATATCCTTAGTAGTATATATTTTTTCCCCTTGTTAGGTTGTAAGTTTTTGGTTGTTTGAAAGAACATGCGGGTAGGCATGTTTTTCATTTCGTAGTCTAACAATGATTAGATTTGTTAGGTGATCGGTTTATGTTTGAGCTCCTTGCAATGATAGTGGTTAGGTTCTGTCATATAAGTGGGCGAATCCCCGTTGACAGATCCTGCTCGGATTCTATCAAGTAAGCGGATAACCAAATCCCTTTGATAGACCCAAAGAGTCTGTCAGCTGTAGGTCACGCCCTCGTTGAAGCTCTTAAGGCAACGCAGACTCATAGACAGTAACTACGAAGTCTTCTGCCTAAACAGGTAAGAACCAAGGTTGTATTTACATCCTACAACTAGTGTTGTTTTCCCCTTTTTTCCATATTTATATTGCTGTCTCTTTCCCTCCACCAAGGGTGTCAATCAGCTAAGTATATATCTGACAGGAAAGTTCATGTACAAAAATGTTATTGTTAGTATACAATAAGGTTTTGTACATACTTACCTGGCAGATATATACGATTGATGGCCCGCCCAGCCTCCCCTCAGGAGACCGGTGGAAGGAAAAATTCTGGCTGGAAAGGGAGATTGGTTCTTACAGCCGCCACCCAGCGGCGGGTAAGGTAGATCACCTGACCTACCTGTCGCGTGTGCCGCGAGTTTTGAATTCTGTCGTGACGTCAGAGACGTAAAGCTAAGTATATATCTGCCAGGTAAGTATGTACAAAACCTTATTGTATACTAACAATAACATTTTTTTACAGCAAAACCTACACCATGCTGTCTTGGTGTTCCAGGTTCGTGTCCCTTCCAGAAGAATGTGTAGCCACCACCATCTTCACGCAGTTGTCCCTTACCGGTGATACGAGTCTCAGAAAGTGCCACTATATCTGAGTTAAGTCTATGGAGCTCCCTAGCAACAAAGGGAGTTCTGCGTTCAGGTCTGTTTTCATTTTCATCTAGTAATGTCCGTACATTCCATATTCCAAATTTAAGTTGTACAGTTATTCGACTGCAAAGTGGTGTGGCCCCCCTGGATGCGGTTTTCCAGGCAGGCAGGTTTGAAGCAGATTATGTTTACGGCACCTGTTCTAGCCCCTTCCCCATTCAGGGTGAGCATAGTGGATCCTAAAATGGGGTGCTCAGACTCGGACATGGATGCCACTGCTGAACAACTCTCCTGCTTCATCCAAAAGTTGAGCGACTGAACTAGTATCCACCGGTGACGTGCCAGTTGAGACTAAGAGCTTCCAGATAACACAATCCTACCCCCACCATCTCTTCTGGTCGCCAGCAGATTTGACATGCCCACTAGTCGTGCTTCCCAGAGGTGCCTGTGCGTGAGATTGTTTAACGTGGATATACTGCTGCACATACAGGAGACCCGCGACGAGCTTCACTGCAATGGTTGTTGTCCAGTGGCACAAATAATTACGATGACTGCAACCCCCTTACAGTTGCAACCTTTCTTCCACTATTGCAGCTGTTGGATTTCAAATCAATGTCCTCTCTTCTGCCTGCCTACCGTTGAAGGATTTGGTTTTACCTCAGAGTTTCCTTCTCTTAGGAAGACTGTCAACCAAGACTAATGAGCTCCCACTACCCATGGGTGCAGTTTAATGTCACTGATACAAATCAGACTTCTCTTGAATAAAGTTATCGAAATATCTGTTCGAGTTGGAAACCAAACAATGTTTTAATCACCATGAAGTAATTCATTCGTGCTTTGTTACAAACAGGTTTAATTACGAGGAGGAGAAATATACTCAAAACAACACTTAGAAGCACTTTATTATGCTTAAATAACAAACACTTGCAGATATGAGCAGTATCTAAGGGCTCAGGTAATATTTATGGAAAAATCATTAATAAATATAATAAAACAAAACTTAGCTGACGTTCAAACATGCATTTCGGGAGGTCTCCAAGTGAATAGGGAGTATTCAAAAACAATTTCTTGAGTGAGAGGTTCTTCTTCAGCCACCGATACGAAGATAACCCTGGAAATCACAATCCAGAAAAGAAGCCACACTCCTGAAATCCCCATATCTAAACAGGCCGCACCAACATAACTCGAGAGGGACAACACTGCTTCTTAGACAGCCATAAAAATCAGACTGCTCCAACTAAACGGCGAAACACCCGATCCAACTATGTATCTTCAAAAAAGTATTAGTGACCTTCCCTGAAGACAGACACCTTCTCACTCCCAACCATAACTCTAGTTGCTGTGATGTGAACTCCGAAACCTTTGTTCCTGCTTGATAAATGGAGAACAAGGAGTTAAATGGCATTTGGAAAATTGTCTAAACAATCGCTTTCCCAAACTATTCAAAACTGATTATTTCGGAGACCTTAAGCTGTTTGTAAAGCTGATAACCTACCATCTAGGTTTTATGCAATAAACGATCGAATACCAGTCTTGAAAATAAGTGATTACTAGGTGACTGAACAATCCTTAGTTAACTGAAGTTGTGCGCAATGTCTAAGCCACACTTCGTCCCTGTAGACCTACTGAGAAGTCTATCGTTAGTTGTGGTTGCTTTTTCGTTACTGCTGTGAAATCATTATGATACGATCTGAAGTGACTGACAGGTAGCCTATTTGCCTGATGGATGGAATTAATTTTGTGGCTCTTGCTTGTAGCCTACCCCTTCTAATCTAAGTCCTTTCTTAGTGTTCCTGGCCAAAACTGTACTGCATATTCAAGATGAGGTCTAACTATTGATGTGTAGAGCTGCAGCACTGTTTCCTTGTTTATGTATTTGAACTGCCTATTTATGTATCCCCTACTTTCTGTGCCTTCTTTTCTGCACTTTTTTGTGGATTTTAAGTCCTTGGTAATAATGACTCCAAGAGCCCTTTCTTGTTCTACACTATGTCATTCACAAGCAGCATGCAGTTGGCATGAGAGTTGTTTGTTCCTATTTGTAACACCTTACACTTATCTACGTTAAAAGGTATTTGCATCTTTTTGACCACTCTCCTATTTTCTTTAGATCATTTTTTAAACTTTCCACTGTATCTGGGTCTGCTGCATTTACACCTAGTTCGGTGCCATCTACAAATTTTGGCTATACTGCTAGTTAAGCCTACATCAATGTCATTAATGTAAATTAAAAAAAAAAACAAGAGAGGGACAAGGACAGAACCCTGAGGAACTCCATTTGTCACATCTGCACATTTTAATTCTTCAACATTTACTATGACTTTTTTTTTCTATAAGTTAGCCAGTCTTCAATCCAGTCTGCTATTTCCCTACAATTCCTAAAGCTCTAACTTTTGACATTAGTTTCTTGTGTGGAACTTTGTCAAAGGCCTTTTGGAAATCTAAGTAGATTAGATCTATTGCAATACTACAGTCGTAAATACCAAGCATGTTATGTAAAAACTCCAAGAGGTTTGATAGGCAGGATCTGTTTTATCTGAAACCATGTTGACTGTTTAACTACAAGTTGTTTCTATCAATGTGATCCACAATTTGATCTGCAATTATGGAATTAAAAATCTTACAAACGACCAATGTTAGACAGATTGGTCTATAATTTCCTGGCTTTACTCTTGGACCATTTTTGTAAACTGGGGGCACATTACCTAGTTTCCATCCTTTTGGAGCCTTACGTGGAGAACTATCTCCTCTTTTAGATCTTTAATTTCTCTTGGATGAATCCCATTCAGGCCAGGAGATTTGAATTTGTTGAGTTTATGTATTTTGTTTTAAATGTCCTCTTCTGTAAATTATTTTGTCCATCGGTTCTGCCCCTTCATATTTAATAGCAGATTCTGGTATGAGGTAGTGTCTTCAATTGTGAAAACACTAGTAAAAAACTGATTCGGTAATTCTGCCTTTTTCAAGTCTGAGTTCACCAGGTTTACTCTGTTGTCCCTTAGGGGACCTATGCTATTTTCTATTAGTTTCCTACTATTAACATGCGCAAAGAACTCTTTTGGGTTTTCCTTACAAACTGAGGCAACTCTCTTATCCTCATTTATCTCTGCATTTCTTACTGATTTCTCCACCATTCTACAGAGTTCTTTATGCCTGCTTACTTCTTCTGGTCCTGGGTATGGATTCACTGATTTGTGCAATCTGTCTTTTTCTCTCATTTTATTTTTAATTTCTCTGTTGAACCAATTAGGCTGAGGGTTGCTATTTGTTAGTATTTGCTTTAATGGTATACATCTAGAGCGTTTTTCTGTGCATTCGTCTAGAAAGGCTTCCCAGAATTTATCTGTGCCTGTGACTCGTCGTACTCTAGCTTTTTAACATCATACTCCTTTAGCTTTTTTAGGTCTTGTCGATGGTAGTCTAATCTGATTAATATCTTCTTTTTTTTTTATGTTGAAAATTAATTTGAAATGTATTAATTATGTAGCTTTTGCCTAGATTTGAAATTTCACACATTAGGTTATCTCCTGTTGATAGAACTATGTATAATATGTTGTTTCCTCAAGTAGGTTTGTCAACCCATTGGTGGAGAAATCTTTTTTATACAAAATCTAAGTCTCTTTCCTTCTACGTTTGATGCAGAGGTCATCGTGTCCCAGGGTACGGCTGCATTGAATTCTCCTATAATTATGTAGAGTTTGTTGTTTATTTCTAGTCCAAATGCTGCATACAGCTCCTCATCGGACATTTGTGGTTGATGGGGAGGTCTGTACACTAATATTAGAGTTATCTTCTTCCCTAGCTTGTTTATATTGATGCCAATCACTTTTTGCATGGTTGTAATTTTACACTCTGTTAAACTGAGGTGGTCCCTGACATATAACATAACGCCTCCACCTTTTTATATTAAGTCTAATTTGTTTAACAACCTATATCCAGATATTTGGTACTCTCCTGCGAAGTCCCTTGTTGCCTCTTCTTATCCATGTTTCTTGATACCTATTATGTCTAATTCTTCGCTTGCTACCAATGCTTTGTTTTATTCCGAATAGATTGTGCATTGAACTGCGCCACTCTGAGGGACTTTTCTATCTTTTCTGTGTCCTTGTTGGCTTTATTAGTTTCTCTTACTGTAACTGTTTCCTGCAGTGTTATTACTAACCAGATTCTGGGAGCTTTCCGACTTCTCCCCTTGAATGTTCAGTTCTCTGAGGTGTTTAAAGAGGTTTTCGTTAAGGTTTCCTAGTAGTTTTGCTCCTTCCAAATTCCAGTGAGTTCCATCTCTTTTATATAGTTTTCTATTCCTTATAAATCTGTCCCAAAGGTTTATAAACCTGACACCCTTTTCTTGGCATGTTAGCTCCAGTCTGTCATTGATTCCAATTGCCTTGCTATTGCTAAGAGAGCAGTGGCTTACATTGGTTCTGTGCAAGTCATATAATAATGCCGTTATCAGTTTTCTCACTGATGTTTGCTACAACATTCATCAGGTTGGCTACAGGACCTTCTGTCTGGCTAGTTCTTCCATCTTTTAGAAACAAGTCATTTCCTCCTCCCTGCACTATGATTGCACTTTTCCTTTTTTTCTCTGCTCCTGCACCTGGGAAAGAATTAACTTTTCTCTTACTTCTATTTTTGGCGACAAAATTTAACCCCTGATCTTTTACTAATGAATCTCCAATAAAGGTTGTTTCCTCTCTGTTTCCGAGAGCACAGCAAATCTATTCGTTGTGTTGATTCCTTTTGGGGTACAATTGCTTTTCTCTTACTTCTATTTTTGGCCACAAAATTTACCACTGATTTTTTACTCACGAACCTCCAATTAAGGTTGCTTCCTCATTTGTCTCCAAGAGGACACCAAATCTATTCGTTGTGTTGATTACTTTTTGGGGAAAATTGTGTTTTCTGGCTGCTATTACTCTTCTACCAACAGCTCTCTTGAATTCATCATTTTTATCCTTTTAAGTTTCGGGTTTGACGGTTTGTACCTTGGCCCTAGTGCAGTGTTTCTGTTTCAATTTTTTCTTTTAAGTGGTTTGTCACTTCTCATCTTAGTAGGTCTCCAATTTCCTTTTCCATCCTGTCTTCTCTTACCTTCGAGTTTGTCCTTTGTCAACTCCTTTAGTTCTTTGCTAATTCTTCTACTTCTCTCCTCAGTTTAGCTATCTCCTGTTCTTGTTGACAGGAGAGACACTGATACTATGTAGCTTTGATGCGCATGCCTCTTTGTAGTCTTCGCACCACTTGTTTACATGCATTTCGCACATGTGTGCTTTAACTTTAAATTTTCTTAAGTCATCTGAGTTTGTCTTAGTTTCAATATTTCTATCTGTGCTTTTAATTCAATATTCTTTTTAATGTGACCAGCTGAAAAGAAAAAAAAAGGGGGGGTGGTTGAGTACTCCCACAGTCGCTGCATCCGATTATCCATGGACAGTTTTCCATAGTTGGTCGCCAGGATACCTTTTATCGCTGCCACACTAACATACGGTCTCCCTGTTGTTAGACGATCCCAAACATGTCGCAGCTCCCAACTGAGCAACACAAATTGCCTAAGCAAATGATTTTGCGCCGTTAGTGAACAGCAGCATCCCTTAAATTACTAAACATCCAACGGCCACGAACAGCCAGAATCTTATACCTGAATGCTTCTCCTCAAACCATGACAATCCCCAAGGAATGGCCACAATGGCCACACCAGCAGGCCCCACGGGTAGGAAGCTCCACAATCAATGGCTTAGGAGCTCGTCTTTCGTATTATCACTTAGATGAGTGCATATTACTATGATATTCTTGTATTAAACAAGCAACATGTTACACAACATATATCAAAGATTATTGAAAAGAGAGAGAGAGAGAGAGAGAGAGAGAGAGAGAGAGAGAGAGAGATCATATATCTATATAAATTGATAATCGTAGGAATGGGCTCCTCTCCTAAGATTGCATGAAAGCAGCCGCTTAATCATAGCGACGACATTGATCAAATTAATGTCTGAATTGATTCCCTGGAAGGGATTTGATAGAAACTTTGCATAAGATAGCGGCTGTGATCAGGCTGTGATCAAGCAAAAATTGAGCCGAAGTCTCTTCGGTGCAATCGAGTTTTCTGTACAACGCATAATGCTGTATGGAACTCTCAGGCACAGTCCATGAAACTTTCAGCTACGGCTCGGTGGTGGACTGTGTTTTTGGCGCCCATAGTGGTGCAAGACGAACGATCATGGCTATCTTTAACCTTAAATAAAAATAAAAACTACTGAGGCAAGAGGGATACAGTTTGGTATATTTGATGATTGTAGGGTGAAGGATCAACATACGAATTTGCAGCACTCTGGCCTCTGTAGATTTTAAGGTCTGATGGTGGACAGAAAAAGTGCGGACGGACAGACTGATAGCCATCGCAACAGTTTTCTTTTACAGAAAACTAAAAACTTGGGCCAGCGTGGAAGCCGAGGTGAAATATAACTCATTTATTTTTTTTTTCTTCTGAATACCGTCAAAAGGAGCATAATATAATAAAAAAGTTTATTAATGCCAGAGAGAGCAGGAGGACCCCCTAAATCTAAAACGTATATCAGCTTCTAAAGATCATGCTCACCTTCCTCCAAACATGGTTCTAATTAGGGCACAGTGCTTCTCACTTCAAGCACTGTTAATAATTAATTTTTCAGAAAAGTGCCTCAGAATTCGCCTTTTAAAATTCTGTTGTAAGAAACTAAAACTGATTTTTCAATTAAATTAACCCAACAGTTCCTGGAAACATAGTCAATGCAACATATGAATCCTTATTTGTATCTTTCCCAGATAGGGACGCCCATGGGTTTTTTTAACTCGGTATGTATCCACCTTTGCGGCGTGTTTAGGATAAGCCTGTTGGGGATGATCGTGAAATAATAGGCCTAAATAACGACCCCCTAAACCCCTTGAGGGTCATTCTCTAAGAAAGATCCCCTTAGTTCCGTCCCAAAATGCTCATCCAATCAATACCATAACATTCACGGACGATAAGCAACACTTCACACAGGTTACCAAAGAAGATGGCGGATTTATAAAATGTCGAGTTATTCACCCTTGTAAGGGTTGGGTAAGAAAGGTCTTGAAGGATACAACAGATAGAACAAGTATAAAAAAAAAAAAAAGTTTTCTTTCTGGTGGTGTCCTCAGCCACGGCCCATGAAATTCAGCCACAGTCCGATGGTGGCCAATGTTGTTGGTACCTAAAGCGCTGCCATAAGAACGATTATGGTTAAATTTAACCATAAATTAAATAAAAACTAGGGAGGCTAGAGGGCTGCAATTAGGTATATTTGATGCTTGGAGGGTGGATGATCAACATACCAATTTGCAGCCCTCTAGCCTTAGTACTCTTTAAGAGCTGAGGGCAGATGGACAGAAAGCCGGCACAATAGTGTTCTTTTACAGAAAACTAAAAGGGTGGGGTTGGGGGAGGTGGGAGACAAACGAACATCTGGAAAACACTAAGCACAGATGTAACATATCAATTTACAAAAGAGTTATACTGAAACTAAAAGCCACATAACAGAAGAGGTAAGGAACTGGAAACAAGTTCCCTGTAACAAGCTATTGCAGCTTCAGTACATTTCAAGGATATTCCGCCTCTTCCACTACCTACTGATAGATAAGAAAAATTGTTTGCAAGGAATTCCCCTTGATGATGATTAGACCTATCAAATATACCACCAGAGATAAAGTGATGACTCTTCTCAATGAACAAACAAGTAAAAATGGCATCAAAGTTTCTTCGGCGCAATCGGGTTTTCTGTACAGCATGCCACGGCCAGTGAAACCTTCAGCCACATGCTGATGGGAGCCTGTAATGTTGGCACCTATAACATTGCCAGATGCACAATCATAGCTAACTTTAACCATAAATGAAATAAAAACTACTGAGGCTACAGGGCTGAAGGATGGATAATCAACATACCAATTTCTCTAGCCTCAGCAGTTTATAAGATCTGAGGGTGGACGAAAAATGGTCCAGCCATCACCACCAGTGGTTGGATCAATCTGGGTTCTCTAACTGGTGAGGCAAATATATACATACATAAGATATATATAAGTATATATATACTATTATATATACTATATATATATATATATATATATATATATATATATATATATATATAGATATTTATGTGTGGTCGTTTTGGACGTGGGCATATGAATAAAATATTAAGCCTTGATGTAATAGTCCGCCATAACCCACACACGTAAGGATATGGAATAAGAATGAAGCACTTTTGACTTACCTTGGGTTAGAAACTGTTAATGAGCTAAGGTTGCCATGGAAAATCCGCCAGTTAGATCTTAATTAAGTTTATTTACAAAAACACTGAACAGCCCGAGACAAACTGAACGGCAGATAGATCACGTGGAGAGGGCACAGAATATTGTCTTGAGAGATTGGGCAAATTCACAATCTATGCAAGGCTGGTTTCCAAAAGTTTGATGATATCTTCCAAGGCAATGGGGCGCTTAGCAAGGATGCAGGAATGCACGGAGCTGACAGTTGGAAATCTGGAAAGGAATTCCAGGTTACACACAACATAAAAAAAAGACTTCTCGTACAACATTGAGGATTAATGCACTACGGAGGGAATTTATTCTTAACTCACACACAATGCTGATAATATGGGGAGAGATCTGGTGCTTAGTTGAATAGCCTGATGAAGATCTTCGTTGATCTTGGACAAGTCACAAGGGAGATATGTGCTTACTAGGTTGGACAAAAGGATGTTCGTTAGAGAAGTGAGAAATTGAATTTGAAAACATGGGAGAGTTTGTTTGACTCAAGAGGAAAAGAACTGGCTGTATGAATGTGACTCAGACATACCTGGATGCCGTATGGAGTGTAGTTTGATAGCGTCAGCTTTGTCAGAGTCCTGTGGCCCCCAGTAAGCGCCTTTGTGTATCTGTACGGAAGGCAAGGGTGGACGTCTGTCCGTGATAAGCAACTAAGCGGTACTGAGGATGGATCAGGGCGCGGACGATTTGCGTTGGGGGTAGGTTCCCCCCTGCATTGGCAGGTCATTCTGGAAACAGACATACGGCCAATAGCAAGGTCAAGGTAAAGTAGGTCATAAGACCTATTTTACCTAGCTGCTCACTTTCGCTTGTTATATCCCTAGTGCTTAACAGTCTATACCCTCCCACAAAACTATGATGGATCGGAAATTCCTATCTCCCTTGTCTGGCCTGGTCTATGCTGATTTCCCTAAATCCCTCACAAAATCAGCTGATGTTGGGGGTAAGATGGGTGCTGCTTCTAGCTAAATGAAACTTGTAAATACTGGCGAGGCGAGGCGAGAATAAACGTAAATATATATATATATATATATATATATATATATATATATATACATATATATATATATATATATATATAATATATATATATATATATATATATATATATATATATATATATATATATATATATATATATATATATATATATATATATATATATATATATATATATATATATATCTATAATATATATATACATATATATAGTATATATGATATATGATATATATATATATATATATATATATATATATATATATATATATATATATATAATTTGTGTGAGTGTGTCTGTTGTCATAATTCAAGACAGATACATCACGCCACAAAAGTTGCGAACACAGAATTAACACAGTAATTGCATTACAGCCACAAAAATTAATACTAAACCGTCCTGCAATTAATACTGGACCCCCTCATTTCTTCTTATCTTAAGGAGGGAAAAATAGACCCACGAACTGGCGTTTTGCAGTCACGCAAGAAATACTAAATGTACCTTCAGACGTCCCACGCCGTTTATAACATATGCCAGGTAGAGGTATCCCACCAACTACCTACACCAACCTATCTCCCCCCTTTTGGCGTTTATGATTCAATCCATTACCTGGAGAGAAATAAACGCCATAGGAGGGGGAGGAGGGAGGAAAGGATCCAGGGAGGAGGAGGAGGAGGAGGAGGAGGAACGATGAGATCAAAGAAAGTAGTGCGGACAAAAGGGTTAATGAGGAACTGGAATAGTGCGGTAACAATATGGCAGTGATGATGATGATGAGGATAATGATAAGGAGGAGGAGGAGGAGGTAGGGGAGGAAGAGGAAGAGGAGGAGGTATGGGGAGGAAGATGATCAGGAGGAAGAGGAGTAGGTATGGGGGAGGAAAAGGAAGAGGAGGGAATCTAGATGGAGAACAAATTTGAAGGGACAGAACCAGAAGGAGGTGACGAGTGTAATCGTCCCTGGGAAGCAGTAGTCAGAAATGATGGGCCAAGGAATGGACGATGACACCCAATGGAGAAAATAAGGACTTCAAAGGCTAACGGAGAATAAGAATATAAGGTCTAGGCTAAAGGGAAAGCTCAAGGACCTATGAGGTCAATCAGCGTTGAAGGGAAAATTGCAAGTAAAGGAAGTTTGACAGTGTAACAGAAGGAAAAACTCGCATTTGCACCATAAATCAACCGTTAAGAAATCGTGGAGTGTCAGATGGAAGAAAGAGAACATGAACGGAGGTACAAGTAAAAGGAATGAAATGGGTTGTTGCAGCTATGGGCCGAAGGGAAGATAGAGGCCCAAGGAATGCTGCGGTACCTCTTGCATGACGAGCACCAGTTCAAGAACAGATGTCAAGAAGATTGGCATCTGCCTTACGATAAGGCAGCTCCTGCTTTTCCCCATTGACCTCCTCCCTCCCTCCCCTCTGTGAACAATGCTTCTAACGCACTTATAACACCACCCCCCACCCCCTTTCCCTTTTCTCCTTTGTATGGCAGAGCACGCTACGGCTTTTATCCACATCCGCATTATTAACAGGGCCCTGTTTTTCTTCTTTATCAGGCACAATGTCAAGAGTCAACAACAACAAACATTAGTTTGGTCAATATTAAAAGACGCTTTAATTGCATGCCCTTAAAAAGCGAGAATAAAACAGGTAGCCTGAACACTTCTATCATAAAAAGTTATGAATCCATATTATGAAAAGTCTCAGTAACAACAGATTCATTACATTAAGCCAGCCCCATTGAAGGAAATTACACGCACATAGCAATGCCCGAAAATAAAAATAAAAAATCTCTGAAGGTGCTCTCAAATGCAACCACTGCGGCACAGAGCATAAGTCTCAGACCCTGCAAACATCTCTCGGATCTTTCACTTACCTTCGTGTTTTTCCTATACTCAGATCGGGTGACACAACAACTTAGCCTTACAGGAATGGAATGGAATATAAAATTTAGGCCAAAGGGCGAGCGCTGGGACCTAAGATGTCATTCGGTGCTGAAGGGAAATTGAGAGTGGGTAGGTTTGAAGGTGTAATAGAAAAAAAAGTCCCAGTTGCACTATGAAGCAATTGTTAAGAGAGGGTAAAGTCAGATACGTTGCAGAGATTATTCTCGTGGTCAGGTCGGCAATGTGACCTCGTCGTGATTATGGTATATCGCGGGTTCGTTTCCAGCTACCGGACATCATAATTTCTTCATATTTCTTTGTACTTGCATCTTAAGGCTTAGTAATAACAAGCGTAAACAAAAAAGAGCGAAGAATTCGGGAAGTTAAGAGGGCATTAAGGCTATTACAGTTACATAAAAATTACCAGTACACACTCACAAATATGTATTTATGTATGTTGGTATGATATATACTATATATTAAATATATTATATTATATAATTATAATTAGTTATATATATAATAATATTTATATTTATCAGATTATATCTATTATATAATATAATATAATATATATTATATATAGACAATATATATATATATTATATATATATATATATATATATATATATATATATGTATATTATTATTAATTATTATAAATTATATAATAAAATATATATAAAATATATTATATATTAATTATATATATATATATATATAGGGTATATGTATATGTATGTATGTAATATATATATATATAGTTATATAATATAAGTATATATATTTAATAATATATCTATAATAGTATATATATATATATATATATTATATTATATATATCTATATATATAATATAATATATATAGATTAATTATATACATATTATAATATATATATATATATATATTATATATATAATATATATATATACATATATATATATATATATATATATATATATATTATATATATATATATTAGGGTATAACTTGTAACATATAGCGATAATGTCGCTATTATGTTCACTGTACACCAAAGCCTTTCGCATGCTTTGTACCAGCAAGTAAATGTCACTGCTTTTACTAGGATTACCGTTAACGAGCGTTCAAATAATTCAGTTCCTTAATACTGAGATCTTTCAGCGGAGCTTTTCTCCACGTGGGGGTATGGCAATCAGGGGCAAAATCTTAACACAGGCGTATGAAAGATCATTGAGTCGAGTTGAGTATAGAATTTAAGCCAAAGGCCAAAATCTGGGACCTATGAGGTCATTCAGGGCTGAAACGGAAATTGACAGAGAATATGAAAGGAGGTACAGTAAGAGGAACGAAAGTGGTTGCAGCTAGGAGCCGAAGGCACGCTGCAAAGAACCATAAGTAATGCCTACAGTGCCCCGCATGAGGTCCACTGATGAAAGGTCATTCAACGCTATGATGCAAGGTCGCTGAATAATAGCAACTGAATGCGTCATTTTAAATTTTTCTTATACATTTCTCTTTAAAAATGATTTTTCTCTATTCTTTAGAAATGAATTCTCTTCTGCTGTTATTCCACAAAAGAGTCAAATCATTTTCAATAGATACAACATACGTAGGACATACGACATTACAGGTGCACCGGCTACGTGAATGTGCATAGGTCTTCGTGTCTTATTACCGGGGGTTGGCTCAGAGGGGAGGGAGGGGAGGGGAGGAGGGGGAGTACTCTGAATGGTGTAAATAATCCATGACGCACAAGCGGAAGACCGTAGCGTGCTTGCTAAGAGTATGCACGCAAGGCCATATTTTATTCATTTATTTCTTTTGTTCCCATCGTCTTTTGAACACGGAGGGAAATGTAACTTGGCTAGTATTCATTCATCATTTAATCACCTTTCTTCTATCCATCAGTCCTGTTGTAAGCACATGGCTGGACTCTTTAAGTAAGTACTGTTGCTGCTATATAGCAACAGTAACAACATTATAATAAGAATAATAATAACCACAATATTATTATCATTACATCGCCCTCTTAATATGGGTAAGTAATGCACTGTCTCCATTCCAATACACCTACTTAGTAGGAACATCCTAAAACTTGACTTTAATAATAATAAGACCTTTTAAGTTTGTAACTTTATATGTTCCTTGCCACCCTACATTCAAAATGCATTCTAGTTAATTCTAAAATAGTCCTCGAGGCTTCAATGGGTTAACTAGGTACCTCTGAACTTTTTGCTACATAATTATTATCGTTGAAATTGCATTTTAAATAGCCTTAAATGAATCTCATATGGGATGAAATTGAAAAATGTAAGGTTTTATCTGCCGAAAGAATTTTTTTTTATCTTCAAAACTTTTGGAAATATTAGCATTTGAATAGCGTTAAGGAATAATGCAATAAGTAAAATTTTATTTAAATGTGAATTTATGACATTTTAAAATATAAACTAAAAATAAATCTTATATAGGATGGTATTAAAGATGTAAGGCCAACTAACGTAAAATAAGACACATTAATATCTTTTTTTTCCGTGAGGTTGAGAGAGAGAGAGAGGAGAGAGAGAGAGAGAGAGAGAGAGAGAGAGAGAGCGTTATGCCCATTCCATGGACCCTCTAACGTAACATAAGACACAATAATATCTTTTTTTCCGTGAAGTGTAGAGAGAGAGAGATGAGAGAGATTTCAACAGAACACTTAACATTAGGCAGAGAGAGAGAGAGATCAACAGAACACTTAACATTAGGCATGCACACTTGTACCTGAATATGGTGACCAATATTAAATGAAGTACAAATGGAGAGCACACTGACACGAAACTATGTATATACTATGTACAAAGATCTTTTACTTCTAGCGGAGAATTCCATCCTCCTACTGTCCCATGGAATCGCGCAAAGTAAGAGTTTCTTTTCCTTTACATTTACGTACATACATTTACTTGGATATCTCAATCCATATTTGCCATTCATGCATCATTAATTGCACTAGATGAGTTATCTTATTCTTGTAACAAAATTGCATCAGTATTTCAATATTTTTTTTATAATAATTAACTGATGTGAATTTTAAAAAAAAATAAAAAAACACCTTTGGTTTCCTCATTTTTTGCGGAATAGAAATTTTTCTATGCATTTTTTTATTGTTTATTTTCAGTGACTATTTGAATACCTTTACATTAATATTACTATGTCAATGTTACAAAAATCGAGTCTTCAAATAAGTTAGCATACTTATATAACAATACGAAACATCAGAAACGAATATACAGTATAAAAACTCCTTCCGTACTTCGCTACATAACAATGAACCACAAAGTTAAAAATTATACAAATAGATACATAAATAAATAAATCAACTAATAAATAAATACGTAAATGAATATACTGTAGATATGGGTACAATAATCATTGAAAGTACAAGACTACAATGAATAAACAAATCAATAATTACGTAAACATATGAGCCATGTTAGAAACATCTTGGAGCACAGTAATTAGGGAACTGAATGTCGTAAGAGGTGATGTTTTCAGATAATTAAGGAAATTGAATGTTATCGGCTATTAAAAAGTAATTAGCATTAAACACACGTTTCGAATAGTGCGGTTTGACCACGGAAATCATGAAGAAAAATGAAAGGTAAATATAAGTACTATTACATTCATTTTGATTTCCCTTCGGGAGTTGAACCTCTGGGGGGCTTGGGGGGTTGGGGGGGGGGGGGTGAATACGGTCTTAGAGTGACCAAACAGCTGGCCCTAGCTTAATAAAACTGATGAATGAAGAACATTCTTACCATCACAGCGGTCGTATAAGGTCGTTTTAAATCACCGTGAATTAATCTAACGCAATCACGTGTATACAAATAATATATATATATATATATATATATATATATATATATATATATATATATATATGAATTTATCACATCACCGTGATTCATATGCATGCATTAAGCTGCAAAAGTCCTTTACTATTCAGTTCATTATACCTCGGAATAATATATCATAGTATAATGTTAAGCAAAGGGAATTTTTTAGTTGATAATAATTTCGTTCTCTTGTGGATTCGAACCAGCGGACAGAGGAGAAAGCAAGACTTCAGTGATGATACCTCACTTGTTGGCCGAGGCGGTGACTTCACTGAAGTCCTGATTTCTCTTCTGTCCGCTGGTTAGAATCCATGAAAGGACGAAAATTATTATCAACTAAAAAAATTCCCTTAAGTTAACATATATGAAAATATATTAATTCTGAGGTAGAGCGAATTGAATATCAAAGGACCTTATGTAGCTTATATATATATATATATATATATATATATATATATATATATATATATATATATATGATATATATATATATATATGTGTGTGTGTGTGTGTGTGTGTATATGTATATCTGTGTGTGTGTGTTAATTAGTGGAGATCTGCAGCTATTTTTATGAAGAAAACTCGTATTTTGAAACATAAAAAAATACATACAGTGTTCTCTCAAAAAATGATTGCTGTTAATATATTATATAGAATATTAATTGTCATTCACCTTTATTTACAAATCAACAAGAACAAATATACTAGTTAGATAAAACAACTTTAAAGCAAAGAAGTTACATAATAAACTTCACAATGTCTCCGAGTTCAAACTCTATTCACGGCATGACAGATTTTCAAGATCTTACAGACAAACGAGGGTTTTTAACCCGGTAAAGTGTCCACCTTTGCGGTGTGTTTTAGCACAAGACCGATGGGGATTAGCGTAAAAACATAGGCAAAAGATTGTAAACATTAAAAAGATAGAGACCCCCACCCATATATATATATATATATATATATATATATATATATATATATATATATATATTATATATATATATATTATTATATATATATATAATATATATACATATATATATATATATATATATATATATATGAAACCAAATGCATAAAGAATAACATGAACTACATACTAAGTACCGTGAGTCCAACATAGCCGCATAAATATGGTGACTGTTTCAACTATTTCTGGTAACTGAAGGTTACCACATAAATCAAATACTTTATCGACAATAAAAACATTGATGTTTCTTGCAAGTACCTATGAAAATATATTATAATCATATCAGTAGTAATAGTAGTAGTAGTAGTAGTTTTAGTAGTCGTATTATAGTACAACCGCCATCATCGAAGTAGCAGTGAAAACAAACAACAATAATAATAATAATTACCATTATTACTATTATCATTATTATGACCTTGAAAGTCACCACTTATTTTCCAAAGAACCAACCAGTGCGACAACTCGCGTCATGAATCTTTCGGGGCATCCAATTCACCAACACATTTTCGTAGCAGCTGCACGAATGGGTTAATCCTGACGTCCCTGGTGAGAGAGAGAGAGAAAAAAAGAGAAATAAAAGTATTACGACCAGCAACAAGTGAACATACGCTGACACCTTGAACTGGAAATTAGGACTTCATCATCGTACATTTCTTTTAACTTGAGATCATATTGAATATTTTATTTTTGTATAATCGGTTTATTGATATTGTGTGTAAGTATAAATTAAGAATGTATCCATGCTTGTATATATGTAATTTATACACACACACACACACACACACACACACACACACACACACATATATATATATATATATATAATATATATATATATATATATATATATATAATATATATATGAAATATAAACATATACAATATAATATATATAATATATATATATATATATATATATATATATATATATATATATGTATATATATAATATATATATATATATATATATATATACATATATATATATATATATATATATATATATACATCGTTAATCAGAGGAAATCTGCAGTCCTTCTCATGAGGAAACATCATATTCTGAAATATAGCAAAATTTAATATTTTGACTCATTGCGTTTCAAGATGCAGGTTTTACTTATAAAATATTGATGTTATATTAACTAAAATGATTGAATGTTATATTAAACTGGAACACAAATTGTCATTCACACTTATTTACAAATTAACTAGACTGGATGAAAATAAACACCAAAATAAACGTTTTTGCAAAAACAAGTCTAAAGAATTCCACCAACTGCAAACAATTACAGGCAGTTACGGTATTTAAAGCTAAAATAACCGCCTTGTCTTACATAGCAATCTCTCCTCAGTAATAATTCTTAAGAAGTTTAATCAAATATAGAATTTAGGACAAAGGCCAAGCACTGGGACTTATAAGGTCATTCAGCGCTGAAATGTAAATTGACAGAAAAAGGTTTGAAACGTGTAACAGGAGGAAAAACTCGCAGTTGCACTATAAATCAATTGTCAGGAGAGGACGGAAAGCAACATGGAAGAAAGAAGATATAAACGATTTACAAGAGGTTACAGCTAGGGTCCGAAGGGACACTGCAAAGAACCTCAAGTAATGCCTACAGCCACACAACCCCGTAAGGTACACTGACGTCAACTCGACAATAAATAACCACCCAAATCAATACCTCACAATGAACTGATCCCACCAATGCTACAGAGCATCAGCACGCTAATAAATCATATTCAATAAATCACATTGATATTTGCTCATGCAGTCAGTTGGTAAATCACTGTAATTATTACTTAAAATACTGTAATTATTATCAAGTAGTTTTACTCTCACGGTTTGTTTTTCATAAGGAAATTATATCAGATTCAATAAATTACGACTCAATGACAATTTAATAGCTGGACAAACTGAACGTGCTGAATAACCTACAATTTATTCTTCCCACCGTTATCCCTACATTAAGGGGTTGTTGCCTGATGCGCCTTCTCCACTACCTTCTATCAACGGTATCATCTTCCACCAAACCTCTTCTCTCCATATTGTCCTTCACTTTATCTTGCCATCTAATTTTCTGTCTCCCTCTTGATTTTCTTCCTTTATCAGGTCCCTTCCTCTCCACTCCCTCCTCGTCATCCATCCTCAACATACGCACATACCATATCAATTGTGACTCTCTTATTACCTCTGTAATCTTTACTAAGCCTGTCCTTATTTCATCATGTTCTAATCTCTCAAGCAGCGATATTACCATAATCCACCTCAGCATACTCATCTCCGTTCTCTCAAGCTTTAGTTCCTCTTTCGTTCTCTCAAGCTTTACTTCTTTTCTTCTTAGAGCCCATGTTTCCGATCCACACATATATCACTGTGCTATAGATCTTGACTTTTAGCTTGATTGGCATTCATTTTCTTGTCACATACCACTCCAGCTACCTCTCTCCACTTCCCCCATTCAGCTTTTATCCTACTGTCAACTTCATTAGCCTCTCATCCTCCCTCTTGGATTAAAGTCGATTCTAAGTATTTAAACTTTTCCACTTGTTCTATAATCGAGACTCTTCTTTCGTGCATTACTATTCTGCCTCTATCTTCCCTACTGCTCACCAAAACCTCTGTTTTATTCACATTCACCTTTAAGCCACCCCTATCTAAAGACTCCCGACTCTCCGGCCCCTCTCTGTAGGTCTTCCTCTTTTTCAGAAGTAATCACCAGATCATCAGCATGCAACAACTCCCAAAGCTCTTCATTTCTGATTTCTTCACTTAACACATCGATGACCAGCACAAAACAAAAATCGGCTTAATGCTGACCCCTGGTGTAATCCAACACTAACTTCATAGTTTTCTGTTTCTCCAACTGCTGTTATTACTTTTGTACTCGTTCTTTGATATATCATCTCGACCACTCTGACCAACTTTTCTTGGACTTTCCTCTTCCTCAAACACCAAAACATCACTTCTCTTGGGATTCTATCATATGCTTTCTCTAGGTCTATAAGTGCACAATAGAGCTCCTGGTTTCCCGCTAGTCTCTTTCTGTAGCTGTCTTACTACGAAAATGGCATCCACCGTCCCTCTTCCTCTTATGAATCCATACTACTGTTTCCCAATTTTTACAATATCTCTTAATCTCTCATTCAGTATCGTCTCTAAAACTTTCAATCCATGCTCTGTTAGTTTATTTCCCCTGTACTTACCACAATCCATGACATCTCCCTTCTA
>NC_087220.1:39515783-39525184 GCF_015104395.2 Macrobrachium nipponense | reverse complement strand
TAGAAGGGAGATGTCATGGATGTGGGTAAGTACAGGGGAAATAAACTAACAGGAGCATGGGATTGAAAGTTTTTAGAGACGATACTGAATGAGAGATTAAGAGATATTGTAAAAATTGGGAAACAGTAGTATGGATTCATAAGAGGAAGAGGGACGGTGGATGCCATTTTCGTAGTAAGACAGCTACAGAAAGAGAGGCTAGCGGGAAACCAGGAGCTCTATTGTGCACTTATAGACCTAGAGAAAGCATATATGATAGAATCCCAAGAGAAGTGAGTGTTTTGGTGTTTGAGGAAGAGGAAAGTCCAAGAAAAGTTGGTCAGAGTGGTCGAGATGATATATCAAAGAACGAGTACAAAGTAATAACAGCAGTGAGAAACAGAAAACTATGAAGTTTAGTGTTGGATTACACCAGGGGTCAGCATTAAGCCGATTTTTTTGTTTTGTGCTGGTCATCGATGTGTTAAGTGAAGAAATCAGAAATGAAGAGCTTTGGGAGTTGTTGCATGCTGATGATCTGGTGATTACTTCTGAAAAAGAGGAAGACCTACAGAGAAGGGCCGGAGAGTCGGGAGTCTTTAGATAGGGGTGGCTTAAAGGTGAATGTGAATAAAACAGAGGTTTTGGTGAGCATAGGGAAGATAGAGGCAGAATAGTAATGCACGAAAGAAGAGTCTCGATTATAGAACAAGTGGAAAAGTTTTAAATACTTAGAATCGACTTTAATCCAAGAGGGAGGATGACGAGGCTATGAAGTTGACAGTAGGATAAAAGCTGAATGGGGAGTGGAGAGAGGTAGCTGGAGTGGTATGTGACAAGAAAATGAATGCCAATCAAGCTAAAAGTCAAGAATCTATAGCACAGTGATATATGTGTGGATCGGAAACATGGCTAAGAAGAAAAGAAGTAAAGCTTGAGAGAACGAAAGAGGAACTAAAGCTTGAGAGAACGGAGATGAGTATGCTGAGGTGGATTATGGTAATATCGCTGCTTGAGAGATTAGAACATGATGAAATAAGGACAGGCTTAGTAAAGATTACAGAGGTAATAAGAGTCACAATTGATATGGTATGTGCGTAGTTGTGGATGGATGACGAGGAGGGAGTGGAGAGGAAGGGACCTGATAAAGGAAGAAAATCAAGAGGGAGACAGAAAATTAGATGGCAAGATAAAGTGAAGGACAATATGGAGAGAAGAGGTTTGGTGGAAGATGATACCGTTGATAGAAGGTAGTGGAGAAGGCGCATCAGGCAACAACCCCTTAATGTAGGGATAACGGTGGGAAGAATAAATTGTAGGTTATTCAGCACGTTCAGTTTGTCCAGCTATTAAATTGTCATTGAGTCGTAATTTATTGAATCTGATATAATTTCCTTATGAAAAACAAACCGTGAGAGTAAAACTACTTGATAATAATTACAGTATTTTAAGTAATAATTACAGTGATTTACCAACTGACTGCATGAGCAAATATCAATGTGATTTATTGAATATGATTTATTAGCGTGCTGATGCTCTGTAGCATTGGTGGGATCAGTTCATTGTGAGGTATTGATTTGGGTGGTTATTTATTGTCGAGTGACGTCAGTGTACCTTACGGGGTGTGCTGTAGGCATTACTTGAGGTTCTTTGCAGTGTCCCTTCGGACCCTAGCTGTAACCTCTTGTAAATCGTTTATATCTTCTTTCTTCCATGTTGCTTTCCGTCCTCTCCTGACAATTGATTCATAGTGCAAGTGCGAGTTTCTCCTCCTGTTACACTTTTCAGACCTTTTACTGTCAATTTACATTTCAGCGCTGAATGACCTTATAGGTCCCAGTGCTTGGCCTTTGTCCTAATTTCTATATTTAATTAAATTTCTCAAGAATTATTACTGAGGAGAGATTGGTAGATAAGACAAGGAGGTTATTTTAGCTTTAAATACCGTAACTGCCTGTAATTGTTTGCAGTTGGTGGAATTCTTTAGACTTGTTTTTGCAAAAACGTTTATTTTGGTGTTTATTTTCATCCAGTCTAGTTAATTTGTAAATAAGTGTGAATGACAATTTGTGTTCCAGTTAATATATTAACATCAATCATTTTATAAGTAAAACCTGCATCTTGAAACGCAATGAGTCAAAATATTAAATTTTGCTATATTTCAGAATATGATGTTTCCTCATGAGAAGGACTGCAGATTTCCTCTGATTAACGATGTATATATATATATATATATATATATATATATATATATATATATATATATATATATATATATATATATATATATATATATATATGTATATATATATATATATATATATATATATATATATATATCATATATATATATATATATATATACATATATGTTATGACCCTTGTTGGGCCGGGGTGCAAGTTCTTTTGCACAAGAATAGAGAGGACAGTGATCTTACCAAGTATCCAGATAAATTCAGTCAGCGGAGACAAAAACACACAGGAAAACTCAACAATATTTATTAACAATCAAAGTAAAAGAATAATAAAGTCAGCCTTGTGACTATACCGGACACAACTTAGTCCTTACTACTCCCGTAGGAGTTCCTAATCACTAATACTAAACCCTAGACAGAAAATATTGAGAGATAAACTAAATAAATTAGTAAAATGGGCCCAACACCAACATAAATATAAACCAATACCTATCACTAAGCAGAGAGGAAAGAAGTAAGAGACCAACAGGGGGAAAACTTAATTCTCCTACCTACAATTATAAACTAAACCTTAAATATAAAAAGTATCAAACATATTAATTGATATATAATACCCACAAGAAATAACGAAAATTATAGCATCACTCGTGATAAGATATACACAAAGACTGGCATATATATATAAATATGAAGCGGCAATAAGAAATGCCAACAATCTCGAACGACTCACTATACGAGAGTAAATAAGAAAAAGAATACTCGAGAAGAGCTCCTCACACTGAATAAGGGATGAATGGATGCCCAAACGATTCAGGCTAAAACAGTTGCCTTGCTGTAGGCCAAAATACAGAGGGAGCCCCGTGATCTCTTACATCCACTGAATGCCACGTATCAGGCCAATACTCCGCTATCTGAAGGGCGTGCAGCTACACAGGTCACCAATACCATGGGGAAGGAGTCTGTCGTGCTCCCAACCAAAAACACAAGGGAAATTCCCTACCTGGTAGCAACCGCCCTACTTGCACCTTCACGGGCCTCAATGTCCCCACCGCTGCAGCTCAGAAGGACGTCGTAGGCAAACACAGTGATGTCCCTCCCAACGTCAACTCGTCGGGATCCAGCGCCGATATCAGAGCCCGCAGGAAAGTACACACAGTAAGGGGGTAAGTCACCGCAGATGGCCGAAATGCCCCTGCGCCTTCAATACTGACGACGACAAATCCTTCGAAGTACGATTAAGAAAAAATATGCCAGCTGCACAACCATGCGGGGAGAATAGCGAGGCCCGAACTGTTGTCGGGAAAAAAAGTCGCGCCCTCCAATATCCTCACGGGTGTCCTTTTCACCAACCACTCAAAAGATAAACAAAACAAAAAAACTAGCATAAATAAGATGCTCACAAACATTTACAAGCGGGGAGGAGGTTTAACAAGCAGTTCGCTTGACGCTCAGCCGAGACCAAAGTAAAGCTTAAACTAAAACCTTAAAAACTAATTTCCTTACGCTAATTTTATATACAACAAAATATAACAAAAAGCAGTAACAAGGCTGAGATAAAAATAAAGCAAAAGCAATGCCAATTACGTTAATACATGATACCTTCCTCCCCGAAGAAAAAAAAAAATTTTCAGCAAAAATAATTTTTTTTTTTTTTTTTACTACTGTGGTAAAAACAAACCTGTAAGGAAAGAACAACAATAAAGACAACCAACAGGCAAACATACCATAATAGAACAATAAACCTGAAACCAAATTGTGTTAAAATATCAATAATAGAATATACCACGAGAGAATACAAACCAAATGCTTTATATAGCTTACCATTATTTTAAAGCTCAATGATAATACCATACTCTGAACCCAAAGTCAAAGCACGGCAAAAGACAGACATATCATAATACCAATAATTTAAACAGGATCATAACAGTCACAAATTCTCAAATCTAAGGAAACCATCTTACCTAGCTTAACCTAAATAAACTTAGACACACACAGGCATACACCTTAACCTACAACACACCAACAATATAGTTCAAAGAGTCATAAATAATCAAATCAAAATTCTTAGTATACCGGGACAAATCAAACATTCGTTAGGAATCATGAACCACTATCATACAAGAGTGTATACCACTCATAGAAACCTTACAGAAACTTACTAAATCTACAAAACAACTCTTGAAATATTACTTAAACTATACTACATTCAAAAGTAATTTTTTTCATACAACCTAATTGGAGAAACGAGCAGGGCAGCGTACGAGAAGGAACAGGCAAGCACACTAAGTCCTAGAAAGGGTCGTTCAGGAATTTTATTGGTCTGTCCCTTTTACGTGTTTAATAATTAGGTTGAATTCCTGCAGAAATAGGGCCCAACGCAAAATCCTCTGGTTGGCTCCCTTCATCCGCTCGATGAAAACCAAAGGATTATGGTCCGCCGTCCAAATCTCAACCGGAAAAGAAAAATTCGTTCACATAAGGTTTGAAATGGTTAAGAGCGCGGACCAAAGAAAGAGCTTCCTTTTCAATGGTGGAGTAACGCCTTTTCTGCCGCCAGAAGCTTCTTACTATAGTAAGATACAGGATGAACACCACGTCCTCCTTCCGTTGGAAAAGGACCCCCCCCTCCAATCCCGCCATCACTGGCATTACCGCGATAATAAAAGGTTTCTGAAATCTGGGGAAGTCAAAATAGGGTTAGTAATTAGCACAGATTTAAGTTTATTAAAAGATTCTTCACACCGATCAGACCACAAGAACCTTTTTCTAATAAAGTAGTAAGAGGCTGAGCAAGATCTGAGTAATTACGCACGAAACGGCGGTAATAACCCGTCATGCCCAGCACCCTTCTTACCTCTCTAACTTACTTGGCCTTTTCAAACTTATAATGCCTCGAGGTTAGCTTGTTTCGGAGCCACCTGACCCAAACCAACCTCGTGACCCAAATAACAACCTTGGCCTGGCCCAATTCGCACTTAGCCAAATTAACAACAAGTCCTGCAGACCTAAGGGCTTCAAAACCTTACGTAACCTTAGCATGTGGGTATCCCAGTCATTACTATATATACCAAGTCATCGATATAAATTTCCATTCCTCCAAACCACAAATTACCCTATTCATGAGCCTCTGAAAAGTACAAGCTGCATTTTTCATTCCAAATGGCATAACCTTACATCGTATAGGCCAAATGGAGTGACAAATGCTGATATCTCACGAGCTCTATCGGATAATGGACCTGCCAATAACCTTTCAAAAGATCCAGCTTAGTAATAAATTTGGCAGAACCAAATCCGATCCAAACAATCATCATACGAGGGAGTGGAAAAGAATCATTTTAGTATTTTTGTTCACTTTGCGGTAGTCCACGCACATGCGGAACTTACCGTCTGCTTTTTTTACTAATACAATAGGAGAACTCCAGGGACTCACAGAAGGTTGAATAAGGTCATGCTTCAACATGTACTCTATCTCCTTACTGACCAAATCCAATTTTACTGGGTTCAGCCGGTAAGGACTTTGCTTCACAGGGGAAGCACCACCTACATCACGTCATGATTTATTTATATTTGGTTTCTACCTGGAGCATCCTGAAAAAGATCTGAAAAGGAATAAATTAAATTAAGCACATTCCTTCCGTTTGTCAACATCTAAATGATCTAAACTACTTTGCAACATTTCCAATTTTGCATATTTTCACCCAATGCATCTGAAAGGTGGAACCTGAACCTAACCTCATCTGAGTCCTCTGGAGGCACATCCACTACCACAGACACAGGCTCGTACACGATCGCTAATGGATCACCTTGCTTAACATGATAAGGTTTCAGCCTGTTAATGTGAAATATTCTACACTTACGGCTGGAACCGGGGGCCTCAATTTCATAGTTAAACTCTGACAGTTTCCTCAGAACCTTCCAAGGGCCCTTATATCTTGGTTCAGAAAAAACTATCTGGGTCCATACTCAACACCAGACAAGCTCCCCAGGTTCAAATGAACGTACCTTTACCTTTTTGTCAAAATTACCTTTCATAACTGACTGTGACCGTTCCAAATTTTCCCTAGCAAATTTCCAAGCACTAAACATTTTACCCTTCAAGTCTTCCACAAACCTTCCAACTTTTATTTCACCCTTCCGGTTCGATTCGAGCATTTCAAAAACAATTTCCAATGGACCGCGAACCTTGTGCCCAAATACCAACTCAAAAGGGGCTACTCCAGTAGAAGAGTTAGGGTGGCTCCTGATAGCAAAGAGGGCAAAAGGGAGGGCTTTGTCCCAATCACTACCATTATCATAACAATGTTTCTTCAGGACAGACTTGAGGGTTTTGGTGGAATCTTTCCACCACACCTTGACTCTCTGGGTGATAAGGTACGCTGGTAATGTGCTGAATGGCCAGTTCGGCACACTTACCCTAAATACCTTACTCGTGAAATTCGTCCCGCAGTCGTCTGGAATTACACAAGGGAGACCATACCTGGAAAGAATCAATAAGTTTTTCGAAAACAACTTTGGAAGTAATACGCCTCATAGGTATAGCTTCAGGAAAACGAGAGGCTCTATCCATGATAGTTAATAAATATACGTAACCTGTTTTAGTCTTAGGTAAGGGACCTACAACATCAATTACTAACTCAGAAAATGGTTCACCTATGGCAGGTATGGGATGCAGCGGGGCTTTAGGGATCCCCTGATTAGGTTTACCCATAACCTGACAAGTTTCACATTCTCTGATAAACTGCTTCACACTCAATTTAATTCCGGGCCACCAAAAATACCTAGCCAAGCTGTGGAAAGTTTTTAACACACCCAAATGACCTGAAAAAAATTGGTATGAGCTAATTCCAAAATAGAATTTCTGAATTGAGAAGGTACCACAATCTGTTCCACTCTACCAGTTTTATTCAAATTATCAGATGCGGGACGACTAAACCTATATAATAAGCCCTTACAACTCCAAACCTAGGTTTAGTCAGATCCTCAACATCGCCTAAGTCAAAATTAAACTCATCTTTTTGAGCTTTAATAAAAGCAGCTCTGTCCCAATCAAGTTTCATATCATTAACTACAGTATCATTACCACTACTCTCTACTGACCCGGGCCTTACTACATCTAACTCTAAACTACTTAACATTAAGTCATCATCGTTATCCACATCAAGTAAACTAACAGCTTTTGCTGCGGACCGAGTAATTACAGCCACGGGACTAGCCTTTACAGATAATATAGGGAAAATCTCCCGTCCTTCGCTATCCAGCATATCATTTCCCAGGATACCATCAATACCCGGGATAGGTAGACTATCCACCACAGCCAACTCAGTGATGCGATCATACCCTGGAAAAGACATACGGACATTAACCAAAGGAGCCGACACAATCGAGTCTGGGAAACCTCCCAATAATACAAAATTTCCAGTATATTTCTCAGAACCGTTCAATGCCCTCTTCATGACCAACGACCGGGCAGAACCGGTGTCCCTAAAAAACTTCACCTGGACAACACAAGAGTCAAAAATCAATTTTCCAGGCCATACATATTTGTCATACTTAAGTCATAATTGAGGATTAGGAGCATCAGACTTACTACTATTTCCTAAACTTCCACTATCTACTACAGATCTGTCTACAGAACTACTACTTTCTAACATTTGACCTATCATTAACTAATGCTACAGGACTTTGATTATTACGCTCTAGGTACCGCCTACGAGCATTACACTGGCTTTGGAAATGCCCTGGCTTATTACACCAGAAACATGTTCCTCTACGGCCTGATCCTCTGTTTCCATTGTTATTGATTCTGTTATTTCCCCCATTTGGGAAGTCTCTATTAACAAAAACCCTAGGGGGAGGAGGACCTCCTTGGACTCTACCAATATCCCTACCACCTGAAAAGGAATTAGTAACATTAATATTCTTAGAGATATTGGGAGTCAACAAGGGGGGTTCAACTCTCCTACCACCACTATGGGAACGAGATGAGGGATTATTCAAGACCTTATAATTAAAATTGCCACTACCTGAACGGTGAGTTAACACAAACTCATCCGCTAATTGAGCGGCACTACTCAATTTCATGGCCTTTACCTCCTCAAGGTGGACCCTTAACTCCCTGCTGCAGGCCTTCTTCAAACTCCTCAAGGAGCATCAGTTGACGTAACGCAGCAAAAGTCACTACCTGACGACTTTTCAGCCAGTCGTCGAACTGTTCCTCCTTGACACGTGCAAATTCTACGAAGGACTGTGCAGGGTGTTTCATATAGTTCCGAAATCTGAGGCGGTAGGCCTCAGGGACCAGGTCATATGCTTTCAAAATCAAGCTTTTCACTTTTGGGTAGTCCCGGGCTACTCCCTCCTCCAAGGCATTGTATACCCGAATTGCCTTGCCCACTAACCTACATTGGATTAGAACCGTCCACATCTCTGTGGGCCAGGACAATCGGGTGGCCACACGCTCAAATGCCTTGAAGAACTCAGGGACATTTTGTTCATCAAATACAGGCACTAATTTAAGTGCCGCACCTAGATTGAACCTATCTTGAAAATTGACTTTAGGGGAACTGGCCATATTGGTCCCCTGTAACCTTGCCATCTGCCAAATTAAGGTTAGCATCTCCAACTCGTGTCGCCTTGCCCCGCTCGTTCTCCTCAAATTCAATCTTCCTTAACTCATTCTTTTGCAAATTAATTTGTATTACCACCTCCTCCTTGGAGTCACCCAAAGCATTAACAGGGGCCAGGGGTTCAACTGGCACCGAATTAGGGGGTGGCAAGAAATGGATTGGATTATTTTGACACATTTTTAAGTAAGTTTGCAGGACCCTTATAAATGGTACCTGTACGAGGAGGATCCTCAAACAGGGTTAGGCCAGCTCTCACACTCACACTATCCTCTTCTAAATCATTCATACTCCCTTCACATACTATCCATATCACTCTCCCTATCACTAACTAAATGCTCAGCCTCTGCCAAGTCCTGGTTGACCTTATCCCTAACTGCCACCAATATTTCCTTCTTAGTGTCCACTGACTTCAGCGGAACACCCAACCACTTAGCACATTCAATTAAATGTTTTTTGTTTAACACTGGTAAGTGCTTAAGGCAATCAGCCGACCCCAAAAACTCAGCTGGGTCAAAAATAAACTCTTTCCATTTTTAACACCAATAATTCGGGGGGAAGGCAACACTATCAAAACAGTAACAAATACTGAAGCGTCCACCTG
>NC_087220.1:39505783-39510783 GCF_015104395.2 Macrobrachium nipponense | reverse complement strand
CAAATGCTAATATTTCCAAAAGTTTTGAAGATAAAAAAAAATTCTTTCGGCAGATAAAACCTTACATTTTTCAATTTCATCCCATATGAGATTCATTTAAGGCTATTTGAAATGCAATTTCAACGATAATAATTATGTAGCAAAAAGTTCAGAGGTACCTACTTTAACCCATTGAAGCCTCGAGGACTATTTTAGAATTAACTAGAATGCATTTTGAATGTAGGGTGGCAAGGAACATATAAAGTTACAAACTTAAAAGGTCTTATTATTATTAAAGTCAAGTTTTAGGATGTTCCTACTAAGTAGGTGTATTGGAATGGAGACAGTGCATTACTTACCCATATTAAGAGGGCGATGTAATGATAATAATATTGTGGTTATTATTATTCTTATTATAATGTTGTTACTGTTGCTATATAGCAGCAACAGTACTTACTTAAAGAGTCCAGCCATGTGCTTACAACAGGACTGATGGATAGAAGAAAGGTGATTAAATAATGAATGAATACCAGCCAAGTTACATTTCCCTCCGTGTTCAAAAGACGATGGGAACAAAAGGAATAAATGAATAAAATATGGCCTTGCGTGCATACTCTTAGCAAGCACGCTACGGTCTTCCGCTTGTGCGTCATGGATTATTTACACCATTCAGAGTACTCCCTACCCTCCTCCCCTCCCCTCCCTCCGATCCGAGCCAACACCCGATAATAAGACACGAAGACCTATGCACATTTACGTTTAATATGTCCTACGTATATTGTACCTATTGAAAATGATTTGACTCTTTTGGGGAATAACAGGAGAAGAGAATTCATTTCTAAAGAATAGAGAAAAATCACTTTTGAAGAGAAATGTATAAAAAAAAATTTTTAAATGAGGCATTCAGTTGCTATTATTCAGTGACCTTGCATCATAGCGTTGAATGACCTTTCATCAGTGGACCTCATGCGGCGCACTGTAGGCATTACTTATGGTTCTTTGCAGCATGCCTTCGGCTCCTAGCTGCAACCACTTTCGTTCCTCTTACTGTACCTCCTTTTCATATTCTCTGTCAATTTCCGTTTCAGCCCTGAATGACCTCATAGGTCCCAGATTTGGCCTTTGGCTTAAATTCTATACTCAACTCGACTCAATGATCTTTCATACGCCTGTGTTAAGATTTTGCCCCTGATTGCCATACCCCACGTGGAGAAAGCTCCGCTGAAAGATCTCAGTATTAAGGAACTGAATTATTTGAACGCTCGTTAACGGTAATCCTAGTAAAAGCATGACATTTACTTGCTGGTACAAAGCATGCGAAAGGCTTTGGTGTACAGTGAACATAAATAGGCGACATTATCGCTATATGTTACAAGTTTATACCCTAAGAATATATATATATATATATATATATATATATATATATATATATATATATATATATATTATTTATATATATGATATATATATAAATATATATATATATCTTCTTCTTCTTCTTCTTCTTCTTCTTCCCAGCTTTTTCCCCATTTTTATATGGGGTCGCCGTTTCGGATGAGCCGTTTCCATCTATTTCTATCTTGCACTTCTGCCTCATCAATTCCCTTCTCATGTAAATCTCCTCTCACACAGTCCTTCCATCTCTTTCTTGGTCTCCCTCTCTTTCTTCTTCCTTGCACCTCCACTCCCATAGTAATGTCTCCCAGCAGTGGTCCTCATCTCTCCTCAACAGGTGTCCATACCATCTCAGCCTCCCCTCCTGCACTTTCTTTGATACTTCCACCACCTTAGTTGACCCCCTTATGTAGTCATTTCTGATCCTATCCACTCTTGTTACCCCAGACATCCACCTAAGCATCTCATTTCTGCCACATCCATCTTCTTCTGCTCTGCTTTTCTCATGCTTGCTGTTTCCGTACCATACAGCATTGCTGTTCTTACCACCGTCTTGTGAATTTTCCTTTTAACCTAAGCGGCACTCTTTTGTCACAAAGAACTCCCGAGGCCGCTCTCCAGTTGGTTCCAGCCTGCCTGTACCGATGTTTTACTTCTTCTTCCATACTTCCTCCAGCGTTAACAAAAGATCCAAATACTTAAACTTATCACTCTCCTTATTTGCTCTCCACCAAGCTGAATACTTTCTCTATCATCCCCCTCCCCTCAGTGGTGGTACACATATATTCTGTCTTGGATCTACTTATTCTCATTCCTCTGTCCTCCAGTACTTGTCTCCATCTTTCCAATTTCACTTCCAGATCTTCCCTGCTCTCTGCACACAGAACAATTATCATCCGCATACAATATGTTCCATGGTAACTGTCTCCCTACTTAACCTCTATTTAACATCCATCACTATGTTAAAGATAAATGGGCTCAGAGCCGACCCCTGGTGTAATCCTACTCTCACCTCAAAACCTTCTGTCTCCCCAACACTGCTCCTCACTCTGGTAAATACATTCCGGTACATCTCTTGTATCAATCGCACATACTTCTCTGGCACCATCTTCTCCCTCAGGCTCCTCCATACCTCTTGTCTCGGGACTCTGTCATAAGCCTTTTCAAGGCAATGAATACCATATGTAGGTCCCTTTGTCTTTCCCCGAATTTCTCCATTATTTGCCTCAGACAAAATATACCATCTGTTGTTCCCCTTCCCTTCATAAATCCCATCTGCTCTTTACCTATTTGTACTTCTTCTCTCAGTCTAGCATCTATCATCCTTTCCAGTATCTTCAAAGTGTGGACATCAATTTAATGCCCCTATAATTACCACACTCTTGGACATCGCCTTTCCCTTTAAAAATTGGGATCAATATACTCCCACGCCACTCATTTGGTATTCTTTTCCTGTTCAAGGATCTTTATCATAAGATCGTACAGTATATCCACTCCTTCATCTCCTAATGCTTTCCATGCCTCCACCGGGATCATGTCTGGTCCGGTTGCCTTCCCATTCTTCATCTTCTTCAGTGCATTTAGTACCTCTTGCTAGAAAACCTCATTACCATGCCAATGTTCACTTGCCATCCTCTCTTATTAGTCTATTATTTCTTCATTTAACAACTGTTCGAAATATTCTTTCCATCTCTTCACAATGTCTTCCTCCTTTCTAAGCACTACACCCCTCTTGATTCTTTATTTGTTTGATGTGTGTTATATCTTTGGTGCTCTTATTTCTAGCCTTTGATAGCTTCATCATCTTCTTTAATCCTTCCTTTGTCCCCAGCTCATTATACATCATCACATACGACTTTGCTTTAGCTTGGGCTACCACCTTTTTTCACACCTTCTTGTTTTTTTCTCTCTGTACCTATTTCTGTCTTCCACTGACTGTGACTCTTCCCATCTTTTCTTTGCCTCCTTCTTATCTTTTACATACTTTCTCAATGTCTTCATCCACCACAACTATCCTTTTCTTCCATATGATACCAGATGTCTCTCCTAGCAGCTCCTTTCCATGCCTTCTTATTACTGCTGCATTTCGTGCCCACCATTCTTGAACATCTTCAATCCCTATATCAATATCCTCCAACACCCTCCTCTTAAACTCTCTCTCTTATCCCTTCCTTCTGTAATTCGTACCATTTAATTTTCCTTATCCCTTTAGCTTTGGTTTTTCTTTCCCTTTTCAACTTCAAGTCCATACATAGCAGCCTGTGTTGGGGGGCTACCTGGTCGCCTGGAATAACTTTGCAGTTCTTGACCTCCACCAGATTTATCCTTTTATACAAGAAATAGTCTATCTGGGAGAATCTTCCCCCACTCCTATATGTTATTAGGTGTTCCCTTTCCTTCTCAAAAAATGTGTTACTATTGCCATGTCGAATGACACAGCAAAGTCCACTACACTCTCTCCTTCTGGGTTTCTCTCCCCAATTCCATGGCCCCCATGCACCCGCCCAATCGCCTCATTTTCACTTCCGACATGGCCATTCAATCTGCCCCAACTATCACCCTCTCATGCTCTTCCAGTTCTTGCATTATTCCATCCATGTCTCTCCAGAAATTTTAATTCCCTTCTCTTCTGTGCAACCAACTTGTGGTGCATATGCGCTTATAATATTCAGAATCTCTTCCTCCATAACATATCTTCAATCTGATGATACGGTCATTCTTTCTATGCACTTCTATTTACCGAGTTCTTTAGTTCACTAGACAGTACTATGCCAACTCCATTTCTACCTTGTTTATTTGCTCCACTATAATATAGCTTATATCCATCTCCCCAACTCTTTAGCTTTATTTCCTTTCCACCGCGTTTTCTTGCACACACACAACATCTACTTTCTTTTCTCTCATCAAGTCAGCCAATTCTCTACCTCTCCCAGTCATGGACCCAACATTTAGCTGACATACTACTCGAACCCAATGTGACGCTCGCTTCTTTAGCTGACACTGCTCCTGATGCAGTAGCCCTCGCCTCCTTACCACAGAGTTAGGGCGATGTCTCTGTGCGTCGTTTACGGAGTACGCCCTAGCATTACCTCTTTCCATATTTTCGGCTCATTCCATTTTTGGTTTTTGGCACAGATTTTTTATCAGCCGGATGCCCTTCCTGACACCAACCCTCCCGATTTATCCGGGCTTGGGACCGGCACCCATAAGGACTTGGTTGCCCCCCAGGTGGCTAGGTTAAATATATATATATATATATATATATATATCTATATATATATATATATATATATATATATATATATATATATATATATATATATATATATATATATAATATATATATATATATATATATATATATATATATATATATATATATATATACATACATACATACATACATACATACATATATATTTGTGAGTGTGTACTGGTAATTTTTATGTAACTGTAATAGCCTTAATGCCTTCTTAACTTCCCGAATTCTTCGCTCTTTTTTGTTTACGCTTGTTATTACTAAGCCTTAAGATGCAAGTACAAAGAAATATGAAGAAATTATGATGTCCGGTAGCTGGAAACGAACCCGCGATATACCATAATCACGACGAGGTCACATTGCCGAC
>NC_087220.1:39485783-39500783 GCF_015104395.2 Macrobrachium nipponense | reverse complement strand
TTTTGTAGATTGATATGATACATCTGTGCTTAGTGTTTTCCAGATGTTCGTTTGTCTCCCACATCCCCCACCCCCACCCTTTTAGCTTTCTGTAAAAGAACACTATTGTGCCGGATTTCTGTCCATCTGCCCTCAGCTCTTAAAAAGTACTAAGGCTAGAGGGCTGCAAATTGGTATGTTAATCATCCACCCTCCAATCATCAAATATACCTAATTGCAGCCCTCTAGCCTCCCTAGTTTTTATTTAATTTATGGTTAAATTTAACCATAGTCGCTCTTATGGCAGCGCGTTAGACACCAACAACATTGGCCACCATCGGACTGTGGCTGAATTTCATGGGCCGTGGCTGAGGATATCACCAAAAAGAAAACTTTTTTTTTTTATGCTTGTTCTATCTGTTGTATCCTTAAAGACCTTTCTTCCCCAACCCTTACAAGGGTGAATAACTCGACATTTTATAAATCCGCCATCTTCTTTGGTAACCTGTGTGAAGTGTTGCTTATCGTCCGTGAATGTTATGGTATTGATTGGATGAGCATTTTGGGACGGAACTAAGGGGATCTTTCTTAGAGAGTGACCCCCAAGGGGTTTTGGGGGTCGTTATTTAGGCCTAATATTTCTTGGTGTCATTATCTTATGATATTTACAGTCTTTTATGTTTTTACGGTCTTCCCCAACAGGCTTGTCCTAAACTCACCGCAAAGGTGGATACATACCGAGTTAAAAAAAAACCCATGGTGGGCGTCCCTATCTGGGAAAGATACAAATAAGGATTCATATGTTGCATTGACTATGTTTCCAGGAACTGTTGGGTTAATTTACTTGGAAAATCAGTGTTAGTTTCTTACAAAAGTATTTTGAAAAGGTGAACTTTCCTGGGGCACTTTCCTGAAATGATTAACTTGCTTGAAGTGAGAAGCACTGTGTCCTAATTAGAACCATGTTGGAGGAAGGTGAGCATATGATCTTTAGAAGCTGATAGTACGATTTAGATTTAGGAGGTCCTCCTGCTCTCTCTGGCATTAATAAACTTTTTTATTATATTATACTTCTTTTGACGTATTCAGAGAAAAAAAATTTAAATGAGTTATATCTCACCTCGGCTTCCACGCTGACTCAAGTTTTTAGTTTTCTGTAAAAGAAAACTAAATGAATGTTATGGTATTGATTGGATGAGCATTTTGGGGACGGAAACTAAGGTGGGGATCTTTCTTAGAGAGTGACCCCCAAGGGGTTTTGGGGGTCGTTATTTAGGCCTAATATTTCTTGGTGTCATTATCTTATGATATTTACAGTCTTTTATGTTTTTACGGTCTTCCCCAACAGGCTTGTCCTAAACTCACCGCAAAGGTGGATACATACCGAGTTAAAAAAACCCATGGGCGTCCCTATCTGGGAAAGATACAAATAAGGATTCATATGTTGCATTGACTATGTTTCCAGGAACTGTTGGGTTAATTTACTTGGAAAATCAGTGTTAGTTTCTTACAAAAGTATTTTAAAAGGTGAACTCTGGGGCACTTTCCTGAAATGATTAACTTGCTTGAAGTGAGAAGCACTGTGTCCTAATTAGAAACCATGTTTGGAGGAAGGTGAGCATATGATCTTTAGAAGCTGATAGTACGATTTAGATTTAGGAGGTCCTCCTGCTCTCTCTGGCATTAATAAACTTTTTTTATTATATTATACTTCTTTTGACGGTATTCAGAAGAAAAAAAATTAAATGAGTTATATCTCACCTCGGCTTCCACGCTGACTCAAGTTTTTAGTTTTCTGTAAAAGAAAACTAATGTGATGGCTATCTGTCTGTCCGTCCGCACTTTTTCTGTCCGCCCTCAGACCATTAAATCTACAGAGGCCAGAGTGCTGCAAATTCGTATGTTGATCCTCCACCCTACAATCATCAAATATACCAAACTGTATCCCTCTTGCCTCAAAACATAGTCCACAACCGAGCTGTAGCTGAAAGTTTCATGGACTGTGCCTGAGAGTTCCATACAGCATTATGCGTTGTACAGAAAACTCGATTGCACCGAAGAAACTTCGGCTCAATTTTTGCTTGATCACAGCCTGATCACAGCCGCTATTTTATGCAAAGTTTCTATCAAATCCCTTCCAGGGAATCAATTCAGACATTAATTTGATCAATGTCGTCGCTATGATTAAGCGGCTGCTTTCATGCAATCTTAGGAGAGGAGCCCATTCCTACGATTATCAATTTTTCTCTCTCTCTCTCTCTCTCTCTCTCTCTCTCTTCAATAATCTTTAATATATGTTGTGTAACATGTCGGTTGTTCGATACATGAATATCATAGTAATATGCACTCATCTAAGTGATAATACGAAAGACGAGCTCCTAAGCCATTGATTGTGGAGCTTCCTACCCGTGGGGCCTGCTGGTGTGGCCATTGTGGCCATTCCTTGGGGATTGTCATGGTTTGAGGAAAAGCATTCAGGTAATAAGATTCTGGCTGTTCATGGCCGTTGGATGTTTAGTAATTTAAGGGATGCTGCTGGTCACTACCGGCGAAAAATCATTTGCTTAGGCAAATTGTGTTGCTCATTTGGGAGCTGCGACATGTTTGGGATCGTCTAACAACAGGGAGACCGTATGTTAGTGTGGCAGCGATAAAAGGTATCCTGACGACGAACTGTGGAAAACTGTTCATGGATAATCGGATGCGGCGACTGTGGGAGTACTCAACCACCCCCCTTTTTTCCTTTTCAGCTGGTCACATTAGAAAGAATATTGAATTAAAAGCACAGATAGAAATATTGAAACTAAGGCAAACTCAGATGACTCAAGAAAATTTAAAGTTAAAGCACACGTGCGAAATGCATGTAAACAAGTGGTGCGAAGACTACAAAGAAGCATGCGCATCAAAGCTACGTAGTCTCAGTGTCTCTCTCCTGTCAACAAGAACAGGAGATAGCTGAACTGAGGAGGGAAGTAGAAGAATTAGCAAAGAACTAAAGGAGTTGACAAAGGACAAACTCGAAGGTAAGAGAAGACAGGATGGAAAAGGAAATTGGAAACCTACTAAGATGAGAAGTGACAAACCTTAAAAGAGAATTGAAACAGAAACACGCACTAGCCAAGGTACAAAGAAAGAAGCTTAAAAGGATAAAAATGATGAATTCAATAGCTGTTGGTAGAAGAGTAATAACAGCCAGAAAACACAATTTTCCCCAAAAAGTAATTAACACAACGAATAGATATGGTGTCCTCTTGGAGACAAAAGAGGAAGCAACCTTAATAGGAGGTTCGTGAGTGAAAAATCAGTGGTAAATTTTGTGGCCAAAAATAGAAGTAAGAGAAAAGCAATTGTACCCCAAAAGGAATCAACACAACGAATAGATTTGCTGTGCTCTCAGAAACAGAGAGGAAACAACCTTAATTAGAGATTCAATTGTTAGTAAAAGATCAGGGGTTAAATTTTGTCACCAAAAATAGAAGTAAGAGAAAAGTTAATTCTTTCCCAGGTGCAGGAGCAGAGAAAAAAAGGAAAAGTGCAATCATAGTGCAGGGAGGAGGAAATGACTTGTTTCTAAAAGATGGAAGAACTAGCCAGACAGAAGGTCCTGTAGCCAACCTGATGAATGTTGTAGCAAACATCCGTGAGAAAACTGATAACGGCATTATTATATGACTTGCACAGAACCAATGTAAGCCACTGCTCTCTTAGCTATAGCAAGGCAATTGGAATCAATGACAGACTGGAGCTAACATGCCAAGAAAAGGGTGTCAGGTTTATAAACCTTTGGGACAGATTTATAAGGAATAGAAAACTATATAAAAGAGATGGAACTCACTGGAATTTGGAAGGAGCAAAACTACTAGGAAACCTTAACGAAAACCTCTTTAAACACCTCAGAAAACTGAACATTCTAGGGGAGAAGTCGGAAAGCTCCCAGAATCTGGTTAGTAATAACACTGTAGGAAACAGTTACAGTAAGAGAAACTAATAAAGCCAACAAGGACACAGAAAAGATAGAAAAGTCCCTCAGAGTGGCGCAGTTCAATGCACAATCTATTCAGAATAAAACAAAGCATTGGTAGCAAGCGAAGAATTAGACATAATAGGTATCAAGAAACATGGATAAGAAGAGGCAACAAGGGACTTCGCAGGAGAGTACCAAATATCTGGATATAGGTTGTTAAACAAATTAGACTTAATATAAAAAGGTGGAGGCGTTATGTTATATGTCAGGGACCACCTCAGTTTAACAGAGTGTAAAATTACAACCATGCAAAAAGTGATTGGCATCAATATAAACAAGCTAGGGAAGAAGATAACTCTAATATTAGTGTACAGACCTCCCCATCAACCACAAATGTCCGATGAGGAGCTGTATGCAGCATTTGGACTAGAAATAAACAACAAACTCTACATACATGACCTCTGCATCAAACGTAGAAAGGAAGAGACTTAGATTTTGTATAAAAAAGATTTCTCCACCAATGGGTTGACAAACCTACTTGAGGAAACAACATATTATACATAGTTCTATCAACAGGAGATAACCTAATGTGTGAAATTTCAAATCTAGGCAAAAGCTACCATAAAATTAATACATTTCAAATTAATTTTCAACATAAAAAAAAAGAAGATATTAATCAGATTAGACTACCATCGACAAGACCTAAAAAAGCTAAAGGAGTATGATGTTAAAAAGCTAGAGTACTACGAGAACACAGGCACAGATACTGGGAAGCCTTTCTAGACGAATGCACAGAAAAACGCTCTAGATGCATACTACCATTAAAACAAATACTAACAAATAGCAACCCTCAGCCTAATTGGTTCAACAGACAAATTAAAAATAATATAAGAGAAAGAGACAGATTGCACAAATCAATGAATCCATACCCAGTACCAGAAGAAGCAAGCAGGCATAAAGAACTCTGTAGAATGGTGGAGAAATCAGTAAGAAATGCAGAGATAAATGAGGATAAGAGAGTTACCTCAGTTTGTAAGGAAAACCCAAAAGAGTTCTTTGTGCATGTTAATAGTAGGAAACTAATAGAAAATAGCATAGGTCCCCTAAGGGACAACAGAGTAAACCTGGTGAACTCAGACTTGAAAAAGGCAGAATTACCGAATCAGTTTTTTACTAGTGTTTTCACAATTGAAGACACTACCTCATACCAGAATCTGCTATTAAATATGAAGGGGCAGAACCGTTGGACAAAATAATTTATAGAAGAGGACATTAAAAACAAAATAGATAAACTCAACAAGTTCAAATCTCCTGCCCCGAATGGGATTAATCCAAGAGAAATTAAATATCTAAAAGAGGAGATAGCTCTCCACGTAAGGCTCCAAAAGGATGGAAACTAGGTAATGTGCCCCCAGTTTACAAAAATGGTCCAAGAGAAAAGCTGGGAAATTATAGACCAATCTGTCTAACATTGGTCGTTTGTAAGATTTTTAATTCCATAATTGCAGATCAAATTGTGGATGACATTGATAGAAACAACTTGTAGTTAAACAGTCAACATGGTTTCAGATAAAACAGATCCTGCCTATCAAACCTCTTGGAGTTTTTACATAACATGCTTGGTATTTACAACTGCAGTATTGCAATAGATCTAATCTACTTAGATTTCCAAAAGGCCTTTGACAAAGTTCCACACAAGAAATTAATGTCAAAAGTTAGAGCTTTAGGAATTGTAGGGGAATAGCAGACTGGCTAACTTATAAAAAAAAAGTCATAGTAAATGGTGAAGAATTAAAATGCGCAGATGTGACAAATGGAGTTCCTCAGGGTTCTGTCCTTGGCCCTCTCTGCTATACTAGCAGTATAGCCAAAATTTGTAGATGGCACCAAACTAGGTGTAAAGCAGCAGACCCAGATACAGTGGAAAGTTTAAGAAATTATCTAAAGAAAATAGGAGAGTGGTCAAAAAGATTCAAATACCTTTTAACGTAGATAAGTGTAAAGTGTTACAAATAGGAACAAACAACTCTCATGCCAACTGCATGCTCCTTGGGAATGACATAGTATAGAACAAGAAAAGGCTCTTGGAGTCATTATTACCAAGGACTTAAAATCCACAAAAAAGTGCAGAAAGGAAGGCACAGAAAGTAGGGGGATACATAAAGAGGCAGTTCAAATACATAATCAAGGAAACAGTGCTGCAGCTCTACACATCAATAGTTAGACCTCATCTTGAATATGCAGTACAGTTTTGGCCAGGAACACTAAGAAAGGACACAGATTAGAAGGGGTAGGCTACAAGCAAGAGCCACAAAATTAATTCCATCCATCAGGCAAATAGGCTACCTGTCAGTCACTTCAGATCGTAACATAATGATTTCACAGCAGTAATGAAAAAGCAACCACAACTAACGAAAGACTTGTCAGTAGGTCTACAGGGACGAAGTGTGGCTTAGACATTACGCACAACTTCAGTTAACTAAGGATCGTTCAGTCACCTAATAATCACTTATTTTCAAGACTGGTATTCGATCGTTTATTGCATAAAACCTAGATGGTAGGTTATCAGCTTTACAAACAGTTTAAGGTCTCCGAAATAATAAGTTTTGAATAGTTTGGGAAAGCGATTGTTTAGACAATTTTCCAAATGCCATTTAACAGCTTGTTCTCCATTTATTGAGCAAGAACGAAGGTTTCAGAGTTCACGTCACAGCAACTAGAGTTATGGCTGGGAGTGAGAAGGTGTCTGTCTTCAGGGAAGGTCACTGATACTTTTTTGAAGATACATCGTTGGTTCGGATCGGGTGTTTTGCCGTTTAGTTGGAGCAGTCTGATTTTTGTGGCTGTCTAAGAAGCAGTGTTGGCCCTCTCGAGTTATGTTGGTGCGGCCTGTTTAGATGTGGGGATTTCAGGAGTGTGGCTTCTTTCCTGGATTGTGATTTCCAGGCTTATCTTCATATCGGTGGCTGAAGAAGAACCTCTCCCTCAAGAAATTGTTTTCGAATACTCCCTATTCACTTGGAGACCTCCCGAACTGCATGTTTGAACGTCGGCTAAGTTTTGTTTTATTATATTTATTAATTATTTTTCCATAAATATTACCTGAGCTCTTAGATACCGTTTGTATCTGCAAGTGTTTGTTATTTAAGCATAATAAAGTGCTTCTAAGTGTTGTTTTGAGTATGATTATCCTCCTCGTAATTAAACCTGTTTTTAAATGTGTTATATTGTTCATGATGTGGACATCGTAACAAAGCACGAATGAATTACTTTATGGTGATTAAAACATTGTTTAATTTCCAACTCAAACAGATATTTCGATAACTTTATTCAAGAGAAGTTTGATTTGTATCAATGACATTAAACTGCACCCATGGGTAGTGGGAGCTCATTAGTCTCGGTTGACAGTCTTCCTAAGAGAAGGAAACTCTGAGGTAAAAACAAATCCTTCAACGGTAGGCAGGCGGAAGAGAGGACATGGATATGAAATCCAATGGCTGAAATAGTGGAAGAAAGGTTGCAACTGTAAGGGGGGTGCAGTCGTCGTAATTATTTGTGCCGCTGGACAACAACCGTTGCAGTGAAGCTCGTCGTGGGTCTCCTGTATGTGCAGCAGTATATCCACGTTAAACAATCTCACGCACAGGCACCTCTGGGAAGCACGACTAGTGGGCATGTCAAGTCTGTTGGCGACCAGAAGAGATGGTGGGGGCAGGATTGTGTTATCTGGAAGCTCTTAGTCTCAACTGGCACGTCACCGGTGGATACTTAGTTCAGTCGCTCAACTTTTGGATGAAGCAGAAGAGTTGTTCAGCAGTGGCATCCATGTCCGAGTCTGAGCAGCCCATTTTAGGATCCACTATGCTCACCCTGAATGGGGAAGGGGCTAGAAAAGGTGCCGTAAACACCTAGTCTGCTTCAAACCTGCCTGCCTGGAAAACTGCATCCAGGGGGGCCACACCACTTTGCAGTCGAATAACTGTACAACTTAAATTTGGAACATGGAATGTACGAACATTACTAGATGAAAATGAAAACAGACCTGAACGCAGAACTGCCTTTGTTGTTAGGGAGCTCCATAGACTTAACTCAGATATAGTGGCACTTTCTGAGACTCGTATCACCGGTGAGGGACAACTACGTGAAGATGGTGGTGGCTACACATTCTTCTGGAAGGGACACGAACCTGGAACACCAAGACAGCATGGTGTAGGTTTTGCTGTAAAAAATTGCATGTTTTTCAAAGTAACAGAGTACCCAAGTGGCATAAATGAACGCCTAATGACACTCAGACAGAATCTTGAGAGAAAGAAACATGCCACAGAGATCAGTGCTTACGCTCCAACTCTTCTCACAGCTATCCCAAATGAAGACAAAGTTATCCTTTTAGATGACTTCAACACCAGAGCAGGACGAGACAGTGACATCTGGAGAGGTACCATTGGAAAGAGGGTGTTGGCAAAATTAATGCAAATGGAACACTCCTACTCTCAAAGTGTGTAGAAAATTATCTGGTAATGACTAATACTCTTGTTTTAGGCAGAAAAATAAACTTAAAACCACCTGGCAACATCCATTGGCATTCCTTAGATTACATTATAGTAAGATCTCATGATCGAAAGGATGTATTACTTACAAGATCAGTGACAGGATCCGAAGACTACTGGACTGACCACCATCTGGTTTATTCTTGTATTAGGATGAAGATCTTGACTAAAAAGAGAAACACACACGCACTAAAGCGACTGAAGTTTAACGTTGATTTACTTAAGAACAACTCAAATAAACTTGAACTTCAGCGGTGTCTCACTAATAAACTAGAACAGGAATATCCACCCCATATGGTTGATCACTGGAGCAAATTTAAGGATTCCATAATCAGCGCATGTAAAGAAATACGAACATCAAGATTGGTTTGATCAGAATGATGCAGCTATCAAAGATCTTATTCAAGAGACCAGAAAATATCCATTTAAACATCTGGATGACCCATAGTCTGTAATAAAGAAGAAAATGCACCACACAGCAAAAGCTCAGATACAAAATGCCACAAGGGAAATGAAAAACAAGTGGTTGACAGATAAAGCAAGTGACCTCATCATTCTTTGACAGAAATGACATGAGAAGCCTTTTCAGTGGAATGAAAGCTATATTTGGGCCAAGTTCCCAAGGGCTAGTGCCCTTACGTAGTCAACACTGCACTCGACTCCTTAAAAATAATAATGAAATCCTGTCTCGTTGGAAAGAACATTTTAAAGAACTACTTAATAGAGACCCTGTGATAAATGAGGATGTACTACAACAACTCCCTCATCTCCCATTGGATATGACACTTGCAGTGGTACCAACTCTAGTAGGGGAAGTGGAGTTGGCTATCTTCTCTAAGAAGTACAACAAAGCTGTGGGACCTGACAACGTTCCTGCTAAAATATATAAATATGGAGGACCAACCTCACATCATCAACTTCAGCAACTAATTGATAAAATCTGGATGCATGAGGAAATTCCAAATTACCTCATAGATGGAATTATCAGCGCAATGAATAAGAAAAAAGGCAACTGATCAGTTTGTGGAAATTAGAGGAATTACCCTCCTGTCAGTAGCTGGGAAGATCCTAGCAAGAATTCTTACAACAAGACTAACACCTCTAGATGAGAAGATCCTGCCTGAGTCTCAGAGTGGTTTCAGACCTACTCGTGGTACAACTGACATGGTTTTCTCGGCGAGACAGCTACAAGAAAAATATTGCGGACAACAAAAACCCCTTTACATGAGATTCATTGACCTGACTAAAGCTTTTGACAGTGTCAAGCATGAGCTGCTCTGGGAGATACTATCTAGATGTGGATGCCCACCAAAATTCATAAAGATCCTGAGGCTACTAGATGATAATATGTCGGTCACTGTAATGGGTAATGGTAGCTTTACCGAACCTTTCAAAGTTAAGTCAGGCATAAAACGGGGTTGTGTCGCTGCTCCTACCTTATTTTCCATATTTATAACTGTTGTTTTGCACCTCATTCAAGATGAATTGCCCTCAGGTATCTCCATCAATTACAAAACAGATGGAGGAGTATTCAATCTCAACCGGCTAAAGGCAAGAACTAAAGTAAATGTTACTGCTATTGTTGAGCTTCAGTATGCAGACAACAACGCTGTCTGTGCTCAAACTGAAAAAGATTTGCAAATTTTATTGAATGCATTTGCAAATGTTTACTCTCGTCTTGGGCTTTCCATCAACTTGAGAAAAACCCATGTATTATATCAACCACCCCCAACTGAAGCCGTAAGAATTGCACTTACTATAGAAATTAATGGAGAAGCTCTAGAAACTATAGACCGCTTCCCATACCTGGGCAGTCATCTATCTTCAAATGCCAATATAGATGACGAAGTTCAATATCGCCTAAGATGTGCTAACTCAGCTTTTGGAAAACTACGCAAGAAAATTTTTTATGATCATGACTTGCGTGTTAACACCAAAATAAAGGTATATCAGGCAATAGTCGTACCTACCCTTCTTTATGGTTCCAAAACCTGGAGAACTTATCGACGCCATGTTAAATCCCTTTAGAAATTCCATCAGCGGTCCTTGCAAAACATCTTGAGAATAACTTGGGAAGACTGCCGCACTAATGTAAGTGTTCTTGAAGAGGCCAACTACCTCAGTATTGAGGCCATTATAATAAAAAGCCAGTTGAGATGGGCAGGGCATGTTGTCAGAATGGCAGACAGCCGCCTTCCTAAGCAGCTCTTTTACTCAGAGCTAAGTGACGGGACTCGAAATGTTGGCAAACCAAGGAAGAGATTCAAAGACAACTTAAAAGACAACTTAAAACTATGTGACATTGACTATAAAACATGGGAGACCGTTGCAGTGGAGCGATCTGCTTGGAGAGTTAAAGTGAAAGATAGAATTAAAAATTATAAAGAGAACAGAAAGCAGCATCTGGAGAATTGTAGAGCTGCAAGACAACCTCGTCAGGTCCATCCACTCCCACCTAACAACATGCACCAATTGTGACAGAGAATTGGTCTCATTAGCTGCATAAGAACCCATCAGTAACGACATCCCAGAGCATTCATACTCGAATCGAGTGATAGCCATGATGATGATGATATATATATATATATATATATATATATATATATATAAATGTTATATGATATTATATTATATTATATATATATATAATGTATATATATAATTATATATATATGAAGATATATAATATCTATATATATATAGTAATATTATATTATATAATGATATCATATATATACTATATATATATATACAACCATTAAGCTACAAATGTCCTTTAATATCTAATTCGCTCTACCTCAGAATCAATATATTTTCATATATAACTGAAGGGGAATTTTTAGTTGATAATAATTTCGTCGGCTCCCCAGAGCGAACCTGGGAACCAAGAAATCAGGCCGTACAGTTAGCATATATGAAAAAAATAATTTTGAGGTAGTGAATTAGCTATTAAAGGACATTTGTAGCCTAATGTGTATATGTGAAACACGGTGATGTGATCAGCGAATACCACAGGAAAATGATAGGTGGAAATCTGAGTGCTTTTCGCCTTTATTAAGACATTGTCAAGGAACGAAACCGCTTGGATTTCTGCCTATCATTTTCCTGTGGTAATCATTTAATGAAGTCACGTTCATCTACTGTGATTTTTTAAGCGCTCACACACACACACACACACACACATATATATATATATGTATATATATATATATATATATATATATATATATATATATATGAAATGCTTCTTATGAAGAGAGAAACCTAATTAACCAAAGAAAGAAAGGCAAACATTATGCAAAGTTATCTTCTAAAATCCCTTAGACACCATTTGGAGACATTCGTTGCGGGATTGGAAGTTGGGAGAGGTGTGTAACAGGAGAGAGAGAGAGAGAGAGAGAGAGAGAGAGAGAGAGAGAGAGAGAGAGAGAGAGAGAATACTTTATATACTCAGCAATATTCCATTGACAATTGTGAGTGTTTAATTTATTCGACAAATAACTAAGCTATGCAAAGACGAAGAAAACAGATATAGGTGAAAGACCATTTTGCTTCCTTCCGTGTAGTCAGAGACAACTATAAGATAACGACTTCTAAAGCTGAATCAAGTCAAGTCGTCCTCTTTAAAGTTGCCCATTTCAGAGTTCGCCTTTGTAATCTTTTAATACACACACACACACACACACACACACACACACACACACACACATATATATATATATATATATATATATATATATATATATATATATATGTGTGTGTGTGTGTGTGTGTGTGTGTGTGTGTGTGTGTGTGTTTTTGTATTAAAAGATTACAAAGGCGAACTCTGAAATGGGCAACTTTAAAGAGGACGACTTGACATTGATTCAGCTTTAGAAGTCGTTATCTTATAGTTGTCTCTGACTACACGGAAGGAAGCAAATGGTCTTTCACCTATATCCTGTTTTCTTCGTCTTTGCATAGCTTAGTTATTTGTCGAATAAATTAAACACTCACAATTGTCAATGGAATATTGCTGAGTATAACTATCTTCTCCTCTCTCTCTCTCTCTCTCGTCTCTCTCTCTCTCTCTCTCTCTTTCTCTCTCTCTCTCTCTCTCTCCTGTTACACCACCTCTCCCAACTTCCAATCCCGCAACGAATGTCTCCAAATGGTGTCTAAGGGATTTTAGAAGATAACTTTGCATAATGTTTGCCTTTCTTTGGTTAATTAGGTTTCTCTCTTCATAAGAAGCATTTCAGTATTGTAATTCTGTTGCCCAAAGATTAAAGCAAAACTACTTTATGCTACAGGAGATTACCCGCTTAGACCTACAAGTTTCAACACTGCACTGTGGACTAAATTAGCGCATCTATGGACTTTTTCTCTTATTAATGGTTAGTTATTTTCCTCGTAAAGCCATTAGCACCATCAGGGCTTTGAATACCAAAAACTTTACTACGCTCCGTCGATGTTTCTTGGTTGTTCTGCTGTCAACTTTAGGAAGTTAATCTGCCGAAGAATGAATTGGCAGTCAGACCGAAGGCTGCTCTCACTCGTTCACACATTTATTTATAAGGGATCGACGGCGTAATTTCGAAGCCAAAATGAAAAAGGAGGCCCATTTTGATCAGGAGCTGAGTGAAGAAAATCTGGAAGACGTCTATTGTATTTTTTCTCTCGTCCAGTGAATCGCTGCAATGGAAGAAGCCACAAAAAAGAAGTAAAGAAAGAAAAAAAAGATATCTGTATATATATCAATATTTAGCTGATATGACAACAGACTTGCCTTATTATTCTTTGTATTATTAAGATATATTTCTAAAATTTTCATTTAATATACAAAAATTTATCACTATTTCACTGCAATTTTTTTTGGCTAGGTGACCCTTCAGGTGAAATTATTGTTGATACAACCATAGCCACCGAAAGAGAAGGTAGTCCGATGGGGGAGCGAGGCAGGGAAGGTAGTCCGATGGGTGTGCTTTATTTAATCCGCAGCCCGGATGAACTTTTTTGAATATTTGTGAAAATCTCTTGACTTGCTAAGGTATAATTGGTAATCATTCATAGGAAATAAAAGAAATCACTTGAGATTGATATATATAAGACTTAATTCAAGGAGGATAGATAAAAGAAATAACTTGAGGATGACAACATTATAATGCTAGAAAAAAAATAGTACATCAAGATAAGTTATATTCATGTAAGTAAACAAAAAGAAGCAATGACTTCGCAAAGCATAATCATGAATTAGTGCTATAAATATGGAATAAAATAAATATGATTTACTCTCTAAATTCCAGCATTATGTGAAACTATCTTTCTGTTTCAAAACTTTCTCCAACTTTCTTTTTTTAGTTAATTTTTTACTTGCTATGTAAAATCTATTTTCCTGACAACAACAATTATTCAACAAGACGTTTGCAGAAGCCTATATCATCATTTTCTCTGTTTGTTCAGTGCTATGTCTTGTGTTGCAAAAATTTGGAAACAGAGCCTCGTCGTCAACAAGAATGTAATATATCAATGCTGAGGCAAAATTTCTGAATTTGGGTATTTGTGTTAATTTATTGATTATCATGTAAAAAAGTTAGTAATCCACTAGAAAAAAATCAGCGGTGTGATCCCTTCTGAATTTAGATGAATACTAAAACAGATAGGTCACTGACCATAGGTCGGACTACCTTTCCTTGGAAAATCCCTGATGACGTTACGACCCCCATTGTCGGTTCCCTATGAGGTGGAACTGGGGCTCCCACCTTTAGGGAATTATCTCCAAGGGATTTATGAGGAGCTTGAGGAATAATTTGGGGATTTCTGAAAATCTCTACCATCAGACTTTATCAATAACTTTATAACTCCCGAATAAAAGCTCGTGATTATTTTTTCATTTTGTTAATGATACTCTACTCTAGTGTTAAAGAATGGTGCAACTACCAGTGGCGAGAAGGTAACTGTGTCATGAATGCTTGCATGATTTGCATCACTGCCTGGCCGCAGCCCTCCAGACTCAACTTTGTAGCTAGTTGCCACCAAAAATGCACACCAACTGAACTTTGGGTGACTTTCCTGAATGAATGAAAATAGTTCGAAATGTAAAGAGCAACGCGACCGATGCTGAAGGACGTCTGGATAATTAGGGCAGCGGTTAGTTTAATAAGTTCAGTTTTAAGTTATTCATTCCGTTAATAAGTTCAATTTTAAGTTATTCATTCCGAAGTGGTTACTTTGTTTCTTCTTTATCCCCTTTTGTGAGAAGCCCAACTTAAGCTATATCATACTGTAACGAACCGCAGTTGGTTCTGCAAGTTATGTAACACCCGGAAGACCGGGACCGGAATGACTGCCAGAAATTGAGACAAACAAAGGAGGAAGGAACTCGACAAAACCAGAAAAAGTACCTTAAACTAATTTTAAACTAATTTATTATACAAAGTAATTTACATAATGTACAAGTGAGTCAGGTCCAGGTGAGGACACCTAAAATGACCAATTAAACATGACATATAATGAATTAATCATTTAACA
>NC_087220.1:39433492-39485283 GCF_015104395.2 Macrobrachium nipponense | reverse complement strand
CATCTCCCTTCTACTTGTATATATATACCATTAGACTCTCCACCCGGTCCCTTGGCATTTCTTCCTCTCCCCATATAGCTTTTCATAAATCCGGAATCCATTTCTCCCCCTCTGTAGCCAGTAATTTGATAATTTCAATTTGTAACTCTGATGGACCTGGTTCTTTGCCATTTTTCTTATTACTTAATGCTCTCATCACTTCTGTTTCCTGTATCTCCATCACTGGTCCCTATACCCATCTCCTCTCTCTCATTTTCAGTATTTAAAAGTTGTTCAAAATACTCTCTCCATCTCTTCTTAATGTCTTCATCCCTATACAATACATTTCCATCTCTCACCTTGATGACACCCAATTCACCCAAATCCTGCCTCTGACTTCTCCTAGTTTGAAATCTAACAGATTGTTACGGATCGGGATCCGCTCAGGTTCTTTATTACAAACAAAAAGGATTCAACACCAAGAATTGAAACACGGAATACGAATACAGAAAGAAACTGAAACAGAACACAAGATTATTTACAAGCTTATTCACAAAGATGAATGTAGAATGGTTTCTCCTACTTACATAACAAAATTAAATATGACTATATGTGAAAATGGGGGATCAGTGCAGTAGTAAAATACTTGCTGGGCAGTTTTACAGTTGTTGAGATTGGTGCTCTAAACGACGGCTTCACAAGGGAACAGTAAAAACTTCAAATGGGCTTCTTATCATCGTACTGCAGGAAGGAATAAATTAGTCCTGAAACTTGAAGGACAGGTTACTTCTCAAAACCAATTGCAGGACACTTCTTCACCGAAAGGGTTTACTCGTCATTGGGACTCTCTCTCTCTCTCTCTCCTCTCTCTGACTATGGACTTTACTTTCTTGTTTCCGTTCCCACTCATTCTCGTGCGTCCTCTCCCTCTCTCATCCTTCATCTCTGCCTTCTTGTCTTATCTCTGTTCCTTCTCTCCTTCTCTTCTCTGATGATCTGATCCCTTTACTTCCTCAAGAGTCCTGTATATATACATATATATACGTCGATCTCAGGGCGGGGCTAAAAGGGCGGAGCTAACCAGCTAACATTTTCATCACAAGAACTTTTCAGAAGACTCTGGACGAAATGTTACGGCATATCCAAAGCATCATGTTGCTAACAATGGCCACATGTTGGAGTTCCACAAAACAACAGAGTATTCTCGAACAATCATGACTCAGAACAGACACCCCCAAACACGTGTGGGAATACCCTCCTTGCTGCAGACCTACTCGAAAAAGATACATTTTCCTTTCCTTTAACATATGTTCCTTCACTAGAAAACAATTACCATGACATATCCTTTTCTCCTTCTCTTCTTCCTAGCCTTTCATTCAACTGCTATGCCACCCTTCCAATAGCCAAACCTACCCTCCTCACGTCTCTTCCCTCTTCTCTGTACCATTCCTCTACACCCTGTTCATGCCTTACTTTCCGGTCCTTAAATCCTTTTGAATAATCTTTTAATTGCTTCTTGCACTTCTCCATTCCACCGTCACTTTTCTCCTTTCAACACTCCATATCTCCTGGTTCTTCCTACCAGTTCCTCTGCTTCCCTCACACATATTTCTGGCCAGATATTTTCCACTCTGTTACCCTGCCCAGATTCTACAGTCCACCTTTCCAGCCATCTCTCTCACCTGCAACCTTTCTTCCAAAGTTTTGTTTCTAATGCTTGACATTTGTTGGCTGGAAAGCAAACAATCGCATCAAATATATTTAAACACCATCAGCGTTTTTCTGTACTCCCTGTTTTCTGGGAAGGGGTCAACTTGGGATTTCATCAAACACTCATGGACCAAATGAGTGTGACCAATTCGAGGATGAGATGTGTCTTTAATGTGACATTGATTTTTTGGCTGATTATTATTAATATGAGCTTGTTGGAGGGTGCATGGATGCTGGAATCTGGGAATACTGTCTCCCCTACACTTCTGATCACCTACCCTACCCTGCCCCACCTGGGATGGATATACAGGTTTCCATATCTACCCCATTCCCACCAGGGGTGGACAAACTGGTTTGCAGGATTTGGCTGGCTGTGTAATGTCTCTCCTACTGTCACCCGGGGGAGGACAAACAAGGTCAGATCCTCTTGGATTTTATTATTATAGATTATTATTATTATTTAGCAGATGAAACCTATTCACTGGGAACAAGCACACAGGGGCCATTGACTTGAAATTGAAGCTTCCAAAGAATGCTGGCGTCAACCACCCATCACAGACCCCACACAGCTGCAGTAACTGATCATGATACTAAGCCAGTGATATTTCATCGCCCAGAGGGAGGCGCAAACTTGGATAGGCCATGACACTAGCCACTATACCAGTGAGGTTATTGTTTGTTTCAAGTTGCGGTTATCAAATTAATTATTGCATAAAAATTACCATTTACCAAGGGAGATGGGTTTTAAAGATTATATAAAAAAATATAATTATCAGCTTCTTCATTTCCTTTAACGCCTACAAGAGCATAAACCCAACACATTTTATTACTATAATGCTAACTTTATACAATTATAAAATAAAAACTTAATATGCTGGGTATAAGGATTTTTAGGAAAATAATTTTGCAAGGTTTCTTAAGAACTTAATGAATCAATGAAAAAATAAAATTTCTGTGGTAGTATGTTTTCAACAATTTTAATTTTCTGACCAGATTGCAAAGTTAAGGACTATTGGGTTGAGATAAGTAACTTGTTTTTAGGCGATATTGCAGCAAATTCTAGACAAAAAATAAGTTTTGCAGCCATTGTTATACATAAAGCAAAGTGTGGCTTTACTTATTATATGCTCTACTGTTTGTTGCTTAGGATTCAATTTATAATGTGGTTTACGTAGTTCTCCAAGAGAGCACAGTTAAATTACTGCCCTCGTCCTGAATGGCCTCAGTAATATATGCAAACGAGGAAATATGTGGGACGGGGGAAGAGTTACTATATGGTTATGAGAAAAAAAAAAGCTTACTCTTAGTGTAAAAATTCACACAATTTCTTGCCTTATTTTGACCACAGAGAGAGAGAGAGAGAGAGAGAGAGAGAGAGAGAGAGTCTGACATATAACAAACCTATACAAACATAAAATCGAGTTACATCCAACTTCATTTACAAAACCCGAATGACCAATTAACCAGGGAATAACTTTGGACTCAGATGAAAAATTCATAAGTATGAAATACCTACCATCTAATTAGCCAGAAGGGGATGGCGGTTAAATATTTTGTGAACACTAAATAATGACTAGTTACTTCAGGAAAAGTGAAAAATGACTTGATATATAAGCTAGCCCACTAAATGAATATTACAGCGACATATTCGTCCATATCTCATACCTCTGACTCAAAACAAACGTATGTTTAACCTCATCAAAATCTATGCATTCTGATGTTACACAGAAATGAAGATGATCACTGCCGTATTCATACTTGAGCTGCTGAATTGTGGATGAACATTGAGAAAAAAAGTCCAAAATATTAGCCATTCCATACACAGAAAATTTATCAGCAACACATCGAAGCCCCTTGATATAATGCGCCATTCCCCAAATATCTTACGCTTCTACACATTAAAGTTCTTCTGCCATTCACCTTTCTTGCCATCATCATCATCATCCAGCCTTTTTGAAGAAGTGTCTCTCTCCTCCTCCCTTCTCCTTACACTTTCAAATTATACTCAGTCAGGGACTAACTTCGTTTAACGACCTGAAGGAAACGACACAACACACAGTGACTGTAAATACGTTATAGAATATAAATAAACAAGGTATACGGTTTCATAATCTCCCTGACTTGTTACATTTTATTTCTGTCAATGTATATCTGACTGGATTTTCATCAGAGTTCCAGTATACCTTACATTCGTTTTTCCATATCAGTAATGTACTAATCTGGTTACGTCATAGTGCTGTTTCAAGACACGATGATGCTTCTGAGCATTGGGCTGGAACTGGTTTTGCTTATGACTTCTGTTCCTTGGGGGCTCCGTGAGCAATTCAAGTCTTGCAGTTTGGAATTTCCTGGATTAGTTTTCAATTGTTTTCCAGATGCTTGTTTTTAGTTTGGTCAAGTAAATGGCCTACAGGTAAAACACATACATACATACATACATACATAAATAAAGGTTTTTGCCACGAAGGAAAAAATGAAAAAGCGAGATAGCCGAGTACTTTCGGTCTTGTTCTGACCTAAAGGGTCGGAACAAGACCGAAAGTACTCGGCTATCTCGCTTTTTCATTTTATCCTTCGAGGCAAAAACCTTTATTTATACATAGCATCACGTTTTATATACTTCGTGATCAAGTTATATATACATACATATATTGTCATGCATTATGATGACATGTATAGGGAAGTTTGCATATTGGGTCCGCAAAGTGCAGTTTACCAATATGACTCTCGCTGCATTTGTTAACGAAGCGACAACGTAGCCGGGATTTTGACTACGGCAGTAAGGAGCTCGTCAGCAAGCATAGAGGTGCTCTGCTTTGAGGAGTAGTGGGGCAGTGTAAGGACATGGTCCGGTAGCCCTTGCGTAAACTGGAAGAATCCCCAAGGTAATCTTCGTGATATTGACCGTTAGGTTAAAGTGTTTATTCTATATTGTATATAGAACATTTGTATAATCATTGATGCTTATATTACACGAGTAAATGTTTTGTTTTAGGAGTGGACAGCATATCCGTAATACGTCTTGGGTAGTGATCACCTTTTGTTACGTGTGCATTATCTCTCCATGGGTTTTCTTTTAGGTAATTGTGTTAAGTTTGGTGTTCAAAATTTTATGGAATGTGACTAAAGTATTTGTGGTTTTGTGTTGATACTTTAATTTTGGTGTAATTAGTGTTCTGTCATTGTAAGAGACTTTTCTTTTGTTTTCTTTTAAGTGTTGACCGCAAGTCACGTACCGACTATTTTGTCCTGGTCTATTTAATTGCTTTATACGTTGCTGTGTGTTGATGTATTGGTTACGATTGTTTATTAGTTTGCTTTTAATTGTTAGTTAGCTATTATTTTGGTTTATGTTCAGTCTAAGTTTTTTGTAATAAATATATTTTTTAAAGAAAATTGTTTCCTTTCTGCAATATTTACCATTGTCTTGTGTATGAACCTTTTATGAAGGGAACGGTCTCCTTTACCCTAGTGCATTAAGCCATAACAAGCTTTAACTATAAAATTCACGTGACATATATATATAATATATAATAATAATATATAATCTATTATATATCTAATAATATTGGGATAATAGGTGGGGCAATTTGAATGAATTCCTCTCAAAATTAAACGCATTAGTGCCCAGGATCAAATTTAAAGTTGAATGGGAAACAGACAACAAAATTCCTTTTCTTGATGTTTCAATAATCAGAGACACGACAGAATACAAATTTACCATATACAGAAAACCAACGTTTTCACTTTCATACATTCACTACTTCAGCTATCATGACATTGCTATCAAGATAGGTGTAGCCAGCAACCGGTTCTTAAGAGCCTTACGAATTTGTTCCCCAGATTTCCTGGAAAAAGAATTTGAACTAATTCGCAAACAACTTTCGTCTTTAAAGTATCCTGACCATATAATTGAGAAAGCGATTCACAAAGCAAACGTAATTTTCTACCGACCCCCTAAAGACAAGACCAGAGATACACCCAACAATAAAATAAAAATTCCACACCTGGACACGATTAACAAGGTGACTCAGACCCTCGGGAAATCTAACCCTTTTGCATTTACTTACCCAAACACCTTAGCCAAATCCCTGATTAATGTTCAACAAAAGAAATCTCCCGAGGACACTGGGGTTTACCAAATCCCTTGCCAGGACTGTGACCAATCTTACATCGGATTTACAGGTAAATCACTTCCCCAGTGATTAATACAACACAAACAGTCAGTTAGGTATGGACAACAGAACTCAACTATTTTCAACCATATAAATGAACATAACCATAGAATAAACTGGAATTTGTCACGTGTAATTTATAGCAGCAACTGCCAGTACAAGAGTCAAATGATGGAATCGGCCTTGATAAAAGAGAGGCAGGTAATGAACATCTCAAAAGGAGCATGGATTTCAGATACGATCGACAAGGTTTTCATTCAACCAACGCTTAAGAAGATTAAAGGAAGATTATCAGCGGGGGTGACTTAAATTGGCTTGCCTGTGGATGGACCTCTTGGTATAAATACCACATTTTCTGTAAACTTTTCTCACTCATCTACCTGAAGAGGGAGACAGCAGTCTCTGAAATATAGTACTTTTCTCTCTATATTTTGGTGTTTTTATGGGCTCCTTTTATTAGATATATATATATATATATATATATATATATATATATATATATATATATATATATATACATATATATATATATATATATATATATATATATATATATATATATATATATTCTCACTGTTGCTCTACTTTCTGAATACAGCTGTAGGTAACATTGACTCTTGTCAATTATAATTAATAAGATAAGGTTTGAAAGGCTAATTCGATCGCAAATGTGATATATACATAATTTACACACACACATACATACACATTTATGTATGTGTGTGTGTGTGTAAATATACTGTATGTATGTTATAAGTATATGAATATATATATATATATATATATTATATTATATATATATGTATATGATATATATATATATGTATATGTAGATACGTATGTATATATAGATATGTATATATATATATATAGATATATATATATATATATATATCATATATATATATGATATATATATATATATATATATATATATATATGTATATTATTCTTATTTATATATTGCTACTGTCAAAATGCATATATCCCCTCTTTGAGGGGATATATGCATATATGTTTTTATATTGTAAAATAAAACCGTGTTACAATGGTATATAGATATATATAATATAAATATAATATGTATATATATATATTATATATATATATAGTATATATATATATATGTTATATTATTTATTATATATTGCCCCTACTGTCAAAATGCATATATCCCCTCTTTGACTGTATAAAACATTGTGTATAAGATTGTGCAACATTTTTTCAGATTTCTAGATGGCTTAGACTTAGGATGTTTTAAATGTGTGTTCAGATTTCGCATAACATAATTTATAAAACGAATATATATATAACGTAGAATGTAGAAAGAGAGAGAATATTTTTGCCCGTTCAAAGCTAGAGTTGTTTTTCCTAATCAGTCAACATGTTTGATTAGGGACCTTGAGTCTTCATTGTATTTTGGGATTCTGTCATCATGTGTGATAAGGGACTTCTGCTTCGGTCGATCGAGTTGAGTACATGTCTTTTTTGAACAGACTGGTCTCGTACGCGTATGTCTTTGCCGAGTGCCACGTGCAGATTACACATTTTGTACGTAAAGTTGCGTAAGATTTTGAAGCTTCTAGAAAGAATTATTGCCCAAAACGTTTTGTGTCATCTGCCCTGTCCAGCTTCCGAAGGGAGAAGTTTTTCATTGGGGCGTAGATTCTCAAAGCGATCACATCTCTCTCTCTCTCTCTCTCCCTCCCTCTCCATCGCATAGCACTTTTGATTTTAAAGTAACGTAACGATTTCATACTTACTGAATGGTCACTCGTAACTTGTAAATTTCAGATTTGATATTTCTTAGAGTTTATTTAGTGTTATATAGTGTTTTTTGTGGAATCTGAACAAACATTGTTGAGTAACGGCGCCTGGTTTTGTGAAAGTGTGAAACAAGCAGCAGCAATGGTATACCAAAAAGGCAAAGTGTGTTATATTTTTATTAGTTGCAACTAATAACTGATAGGAACAGTGGTTAGGTAAAAACTAATAACTGATGGTTACTAAGGTTTGGTAAAAATTAATAACTGATGCTTAATAAGGTTTGGTAAAAACTAATAACTGATGGTTACAGTGGTTTGAGAGAAACTATTTACACTTTTACACATTGCAAATTTTTGTGTTTTGTGTTTATTCATTTGAAGTGATTTTTATGTTTTGTTCATTTGTCCATTTTCTTATGGAAGTGTGCCTTTTTATTTTATATTCTGTGTGATTGATTAATACTTTTTGAAATTTTGGTATTGTCCACATTTTTCTGTATTTTCATTTGCATTCACAATTTGATTGACTTAGTTATTTTCATTAATTAATCGTTGCACATTTAATTAAATTTAACACTCGTGAATTAATTTGCATTTACTTAGAATTCTTTTCAAGTTTTATTATTGTTTAGCACTTGTGAATTAATTTCCAAATTTCAATTATTGCCTAACACTTTTGAATTTTGATTGAATTAATTTTCTTGAATTTTGTGATAAATTAATTTTGATTTAATTTTACTTAATTGATTGAAGAATTAATTAAACTTTACTTTGTTTTCAAGTAACAGTAATTTTTCCTGATATTGTGAATTTCACTTATAAATTTTGAGTTTAATAATAAATTTTTGTATTTAAAATTTTTATAAGTGTTTTCATTTCTAACCAGTATATTTGCATTTAATTATGATTATATTGATGTTAGGTAGAAATGTAGAGTGGTGATTGATCTGTTTTCCTTCAATTAACTTGAAGTGACTTAGAACCAGGGAAGTACTTAGAATTCTGAAATCAGGGAAATACTTAGGCTTTTAAAGTTGCTGATGGAGTGATGCCCTTTGATTAATTTAATTACTTACAAGATTACCTCACACCTGTTTTGATAAACTAGTCTGATTCTCTGCAATACTGGTAAGTTGTTAAGGGATCACTGTTGCCTTTAGAGTATTCAGTCGTTTAGTACCTGTGATGAGGATTCAGGTGTCTGGCTTTTGTGAGGTAACGATAAATGAACGGTAAGTGTAGTAACCAGATACTTGGCTCTTCGTCATAATATATATATATATATATATATATATATATATATATATAATATATATATATATATATAATATATATATATATATATATATACATGTATAAACACAATATCATATTTGCCTTCGAATTAACCCTTCGAACTTTTTTATTATCCTTTTAATTGACAAGAGTGATTGTTACCTGCTGCTGCGCTCAGAAAGAGTAACAGTAGCAAAATAAATGCCTACTTATCATTAAAGCCAAAGGTTACAAGTCGAGTGTGGCGAGTGCCTCTGTGAAGGCAAAACTCGGCAAAGGTGTTCTGACAACGCCAGCTGTGCGCCCTAAAGACAGCGCAGCCCCAAATTGCACTTCAAAACCGGTAACGAAAAAAAAAAATGCGAACTTCGTAGGCAAAGTTACCCAATCAGATTAGATACTTCCTCAGGTTTAATGGTTGCAGGTCAAGATCACCTGAAAAAATCCATCACAAAACTGTAGCTACCCATGTACAAACACATCTGCCACCCACCACGTGACTCGGGAAAACATGTACGTACTACTGATGAGGAGAAGAGCTGCATGGTGACGTAAGTCAACCAAGGTGAATATGTGGGATCATAACATTTCTACGTCGTTTCCGCTGGTGACACACTCAAGGGCACCTCCAGAAGAGGTTACACATGTTTCTAAATGGTAATCAAAAGAATTAATTTCATTTTCGATGAACATTATAACTGACACACTGACACACGAAACGCAATTAAACGTAAGGTTCCCAAGTGATCAGATCTACGAGAATTAATGGGATGACTCCACCTTCATCGATTCCTAATATGGACACTTTTAACACATTCACTTTTACTATTTATGGAATGGATACCATTTCTCATTTAATTGGTTCATTAAAAGAATGAAAGGCTAACACATGCGACAGGATATTCAAACCATACTTACATCTTTATTCAAAGATATTAAGAAACAGGATCAGTGATACAGGTAATCTGTCTTTAAAATACAAACCAAATTTCCTCTCATCCCCATCCCCAATTTAAAAAAAAAAAAACATTACTTAGGCCAGCGTCAAAGGATTATGCCACCACTGACCTTGACATAACTAAGACTCGCACCTGAGTCATTCAGTTAAGTTCTATTAACATCAGAGAAAAAGGTATTCTTATTAATCAATATGTCTTTAATGCCAAGCCACAGACAACTCTTAGGACAGCATTGCACCGGTGGAACAACAACTTCCTACCACCTGGTAGCAGTTAATTTTTGTAGACTGACCTTGATGTGACTGAAAGATAATAGGATAAGCGCTAGTGAAAAGATGGGTCAGAATATTCTGAGATGGTCTGGTAATGTGGAGACAAGGTTGGAGGTTGATGGGTTTGTGAAAACAGTATACGTATGAGTGGCTAAAGTGGATGTTTTCTGTAAATTGGTTCATCCACAAATCAGTAGTTAATGTATGAAACTGGCACATGACAACTGTATAAGGGCCTCTTGAATCACCCTCGTAAGGGGTACTACTGAGAGAAACCAAAACAAAACAACTAACGGCCTTGTTGACAAACCCCAGCACTACAAGGATTTATTGATTGGTTTATATCATCTCCCTAATTAATGGAATGCAGTGCTTGTTGAGTGACAGATACTGCACACAGTAAATATTAGAGATAAAAGTAATTGAATTTATGCAACATATATATATATATATATATATATATATTCATATATATATATATATATATATATATATATATATATATATATATATATTATATATATATATAGATAGATATATATATATATATATATATATATATATATATATATATATATATATATATATATATATATATATATATATATATATATCTATCTATATATATATATATATGTTGCATAAATTCATTACTTTTATCTCTAATATTTACTGTGTGCAGTACACACAGTAAATATTAGAGATAGTATATATATATACATATATATATATATATATATATATATATATATATATATATATATATATATATATATATATATATATATATATTCTGGAATGCTACATTCAATTGATCAGCGCTTAATCAAATCAATAAATAAATCCAGGGGAGACTGGGAACATATTTCAAATTATACATTTAATAGATGACAATATGACTTTAAAATATTTATACATGCGTCAACAAATATTGTGTAAACATGCATAATATTTTATATACTATTATCACCCGTGTCAGTTTTGTCGACGAGCGAGATTTGAACGTTAGTAACGAAAATAACAGACTCCAATATACTACCTAATGATAACTAGATTACAGATAGAGTTGTATTACGAAAAATAACAATTGAGAATATAAATTAATTTAGCTGTCACTCGTATTCTCTTATCTTTACCGAGAGAGAGAGAGAGAGAGAGAGAGAGAGAGAGAGAGAGAGAGAGAGAGAGACCATGACCCTGAAAAGTTTGTTCCTAACTAGAGACGGAAAGGGGGTGGGGGAGATGGATGGACTTCATAACCCACAAATATTTTATATTGCTTAACACTGGAAGTTAACTACATAATAAATTACAGCTTTAGCTAAGGACAGGTGTTACAGTAACCTGAACAGCTGATAAACCTAAGTGATATATACCATGGTGTCAATAATTTCACCAATCCAGATGAGTACTTTTAATTGGTTATTTAAAATACCCTTGAATTAACTAAACATGAATTCATATACAAAACTACAAAACATTATTCTCAAATGTGGAAAAAATCTAAGGTAAAAGAGGGATTTAAACATGTATGAATTTGAAACATTAAGGAAAACATCTATCCTTTTTATGCACGTTATTACAATTATTTAAAACCCCAACCAATTAAATACCTTACAGTGCACACGTAACTGCAAATCAAGTCCTCAGTAAAATCATACTTGACTAAGCAAACTGCACTCTATATGCATGATTACTTCACTGACTGAGGATGGGCAATCCAACACATATATAAATTCCTTTCCTGGATATCAGTTGATATCAGAAATAGAAAACAATGCGTATTCTAGAGACAGCTACCGTAAAGAAAGGTAACACTTGAACAAAATTACTAGAAGCATCCCTGTTCTGTTGATGTGTGCGATGTCACTGTTCATTACTAACAGGAAAAAGATAACATGAATCACAGAATAAGTAAAAAAAGGAAAAGGCTTCTGTTGAAAAAGATGTGACTATGGAAGCAAAAATTGGAATGTTCAAAGGGTTTATTGAATCATCTCTCCTCTTTGGAATTGAAGCTTGGATACTGAATGCAAATGAACAGACGGAAGTGAAAACCATCAAGCTAAATTGGGAAGAAAAGAAAAATGATACATTTATGAAAAGGGTATACAATTTAGATGTCTTCTGAAAGAAAAAATTCAGAAAGGAAAGAAAGATGCAATGGAGAGAGAGAGAGAGAGAGAGAGAGAGAGAGAGAGAGAGAGAGAGAGAGAGAGAGAGAGAGAGAGCAAATTTTTCTATAAAATGGCAGACCAATAACAATGATCTGACAACACATAATTTGAATCAATCATCATCCCCCAAAAGTGGAATCATTCTGATATGCACAGGAAAACAATTCAGTATCTTCTGGATAGAACCTTTCATACAATTCTGGATATTCTTTAAACTTCTAAGGCTTAAAATGAAATTTAAATCTTTTACTCAGACTTTTCAAATGAATATGCAGTCTACCATCTGCCTTACTAAAACTGTCATACAACTGTCCTACTAAACTGAAAGCTACTGTATATTTAATATATCCCTCATTTATATTTTGCCAGTTTATTAAACACAACAGGACTTTTTCTGTACTTTATGAGAGGAAATGTTAACCTATTACCTAACACCTTAAATTAATTTTATTCAGCTTGATACGCATGCCCTTAGGCAATGGCTGCACTACCAAATACTTCTTGCAAGCTGTGTCTTCACTTTCTCTCTCTCTCTCTCTCTCTCTCTCTCTCTCTCTCTCTCTCTCAACAAGAAACAAGTCCAAAACATCATTAATTACCCAATGACACCAACAGATGTAACAGTTATGCAGATCAAAACCATATGAATATTCCTCACGTTTTAAACCTTGTGCACCTGCACACAGATGACTGCTTATAAAAGTCTGTCTGATTCACTTCCCAAGACACTACATTCTTTCAGTCAAGAGTGAAGAGACACCATATGAAGACCTCTGGTTACAAGGAGCGAGCAATGTAAGTACACAGACAAAAATACAGAACTTACTAACTTACTTTTGGAAGAACAAGAAAAATATATATGAAACGAAGTTTTCCCACTACTGCAAGAATTACTGGTAGTTGTATCTTTTATGACAAGAGCATTATACCTGCTCCAAAGATTATTATTTTCTTAACTGCGCTGTGGTTATTTACAAATTATGACTGCAAAAGATCAAGAGCAATATTCATAGCAATTTGGAATAATTAAGTTACATTGGATTTTCATATCAAATAGTTCTATTACACAAAACTTGAAGAAAATGACAGCTTTTGTGAATGATAAAGTTGATTTGCCAAACATGGAAAAAATTTCAAATTCTGTTTTATAAGTTAAGAAAATATACCTGAGAGCAATTACTGAATAATATTTACGTGATTTATAATAAAACATCCGAAATAGAAAAAGAAAAGGATTCTGACATGCACAAAAATGTTTAATCTTACCTAAAAACAAAATAGGTTTGTAAGTTTTTCATCACCAATTTAGCAAATATAGCCTATGTTTGAAAAATGATTGACACTCAGTATCCGTAACAATTTCGAAAATAAGCCTCACCTTGATCATCTAATTTTGATTGAGACTTTATACCTGCTTTGATCAAACTAGCATGGGGATATTTAAATAAACATCTAGCATATTTAAAGAGATTTCACTCATAATCTATTTGAATTTTTATCACATCGCAGTAATTCATATACATGCATTAAGCTACAAATGTCATTTAATATCCAATTCGCTCTACCTCAGAACTAAAATATTTTCATGAATGTTAACCGAAGTTGATAATAATTTCGTCCTCTCATGGATTCGAGCCGCTGCACAGAGGAGAAATCAGGACTTCAGTGACGTCTTTACTGATGTATCCATATGTGTGTGTGTGTGTATGTGACATACACACTTTGAAATACATTGAGCAAATATTATCACAGACGCTGAGAAGAATAGTGACACTCCCAATGCCCTTTAAGTTCATGTTCAGCCCCGATAGGGAGGGGGGTGAGAAGTGGATGGGAAAGGGTGACATGTAAAAATAACCGAAAACGACAGACATAGTGTCTAGTTCATAGTTTTTTTTAGGTTGCAGAGATAAATAGTAATACTCCCAATGCCCTTCAAGTCCAAGTTCAGCCCCGATAGGAGGAGTGTGAGAAGGTGTGAAAAATAAAATGCCCAAAATGACAGATATTAGAGTATAATCCAGTTTTTGAGGTTGCTGGGATGAATTGAGACACTCCTGATGCCCTTTAAGTCCAAGTTCAGCAATGATAGAAGCAGGGGTGAGAAAGGGGTGTCATGCAAAAATAACCCAAACTGACAGATATTAGTGTCTAATCCATAGATTTTGAAGTTGCTGAGATTAATAGTGACATTCCTGGTGCCAATTAAGTAAAAATTTAGCCCTGGAGGGGGGAGTGAGAAGGGGTGGGAAGGTGGTGACATGTAAAAATAACTGAAAACCACAGATATTAGTGTTTAATCCATAGTTTTCAAGGTCACTGAGATGAATAGTGACACTCCAAATGACCTTTAAGTCCAAGTTCAGCTTCGATGGGGGTGTGTGTGGGTGTGAAAAATAAAGTGTAAAAATTTTTATATATTAGAGCATAATTCACAGTTTTTTGAGGTTGCTGGGATGAATAGACACTCCCAATTCCCTTTAAGTCCAAGTTCAGCCCCAAGAGAAATGCAGGGTGAGAAGTAGTGAAATTGGAAACGTAAAAAATGCTGGGCAATGTAACTAGTGATCTATACAAAACTCGCGATTTCTTATTTCATGATAATGATTTAAAGAAACTGTCAAGGCCATGGGGATTACCTAAACTGTGAAAATGGGACTATGGTCAAAGTACGTATACAAGAATAAAAAAAGACAAAAACCTAATAGACTTAAGTACTGCACTTATGTACTTTCAAACAAACAAAGGTCATGAAACAAACTTTTATGGATGTTTTACCTCCATACTATTGATAAAATTGTTGATAAAGTGTGGGAAGCCTAAAAATCAAAGTAGGCTCAAGCATAGGAGTATGTTAAAAAAAACTGTTATTACAGTCTTAAAAAAAAACTAAAACCTTTATGATTTTGTTATTCTTTTAGTCTAATGGTTCTAATAGCACCCTCTCCCACGGGAAAATGCATTTGTGTGTAACTTCATTTTTTTCCCTAAGCTCTTCTTCCAACAATTACTGACCGTTTACCTTCGGTAATTTCGGTATGACAATCCCGTACAGCTCTCATATCTTTGATGACAGAAGCAGCTTTAGGGTCTTGTAGCAGTCCTCATTCCTAACTACTTTGCAGATGAACACAGTACAGTAAGAATATTGCTTACTTCATTGGTTCTATGATAAATTTTCTTCTATCCTTTCATTTCATACTTCGCAAACAATGGCAGGTCTTACAATAATAACATTATGAGCCTGGCCAATTCTGCCTGTGAGATGTTAGAAGTACTCACTCTTTTTGAACAACAAAACTCTCCGCTGATCATCCTAGAAGCGGTGCTTTCAATGTCGTATGGCCATTGGCGTCTCTCTATCTCCAGTGAGCAGCTTCTTTGAATTTATGGGAAACTTATCTGTCATTTACTTGGAACACTGACCTCGACAGTTTCTTGACTGCATGATGCAATTACTGTCTCAACTGCACTGTATACGCAGATGACAACCTGTCTGAGGTATTGTATAAAAAAAAACATAATTGAAGGTCAACTAATCGGAAATGCCCTAATTTACAACAACCTTAGAATAATTCCTTTTACTTGTTTTGCAGAGGCAGCTTTATCATCAGGTTACACTGACATCCATTAAAGCTAGCTTTTCTCACATTACACAAACTTCTTGACCATTCAAGCATCCAACCTGGTCTTTTTACTACAAAAAAGGCAATTTTGTCTGTGATAATGAGTGAACGTTCCCTCTAATCACAGTGTAATCTAATCAAACCTTTACTGAATTACAGTAGTACTGGTATTTTCAACAGAAAAATTAAAATGACTAAATGGTCAAAGGATAAATTAAATGGTTCATTTAGAGAAAACACGTGTAATCTTTAGTAACATACCCTTGCTTAGGATACTAATAACCTAAAATAAGATTGTAAAAATTATTATTTTTACCATGGGTGTCCGCACGTCGGGGGCTTGAGGGGACTTGCCTCCCTTGAAAACCTGAAAAAACTTCACACACACACACACACACACACACATATATATATTATATATATATATATATATATATATATATATATATATATATATATATATATATATATATATATGAATATCCTTCAGTCCACGGTAGAAAGGTGAGTGAAAACTGGGGACTTGGAACAAGTACTTTTGTAGTATATTCTAACTTTCGTAGTATATTCTACAATTTCAAGTTCACACTTGAAAATGTAGAATAATGCTTGTTCCAAGTCCTCAGTTTTTTCACTCACCTTTCTACCGTGTATTTAAGGATATTCCCAAGCACATGGCCCTTCGTGCTATATATATATATATATATATATATATATATATATATAAAATATATATATATATATATATATATATATATATATATATCTATATATAATATTATATATATATATATATATATATATATATATATAATTGCTTTATTCATTAAAGAAATGCAGGCTCTGATACTGCTAGTTCAAAGGGTCAAAGGCATTTGCTTGATATTGGAAACTATCCATATATGTATGAAGATTTGCCCCCAATTGGAAAATATGCTGCGAGCGCCCATGAGTTTTACTCCAACTTCAGTTGCTTTTTTATCTGTACTTTTTATTGATCTTCTATTTAGGCTTCTTGAAGTTGACCAAACCCCCTTTAAGCTTCCCGCACAGTTGAACTTCTAACATTGCCAACATGGATAACTACTGTTGATGTTTGATGTTGCATATGTTTGCGCTTAGCCACTGAAGAGAAAGAAACCGCTAAAGTTATCTATAAATTAATTAGCTTCATATTTTACTACGCTGCAAGGAGCTCTAATTAACGGTAGTATGATAGGATTTAGAAATACAAATGATACATTAACTTGTGTGATGAAACAGAAATAAAGAGGGTACTGTGTATGTACGTATTGCCTACATGCTATATATGTTAAAACAAATATTGACATATACTCCTCTCTCTCTCTCTCTCTCTCTCTCTATTATATATATATATATGTGTGTGTGTGTGTGTGTGTGTGTGTATATATATATATATATATATATATATATATATATATATATATATATATATATATATATATATATATTGGTATTCTCCTTAGATACGAAGGTATGTAATGCAATTGTATACTGTACTTTACTGTTATATATTCTTTAATACAACGGAATTAATAATTGCTTAGGAGGAGAAGAGGAAGAGTATATGTCAATTTTTTTTTTAACATGTATAGCATGTAGAGTGTAGACAATAATACATCCACTTTGGCATCTTTATTTCCGTTTCATCACAAAAGTTAATATATCATTTGTATTTCTAAATCCCATCATACTGCCATTAATTAGAGCTCCTTGTAGCGTAGTAAAATATAAAGCTAACTATTTTATAAATATCTTTAGCGGTTTCTTTCTCTTCAGTAGCAAAGAGCAAACACAAGCAACATCAAACATCAGTATATGCAATTGTATACTGTATTTCACTGTTGTATATTCTTTAATACAAAGGAATTAATAACTGCTTTGGGGGAGAAGGGGAAGGGCATATGTCAATATTTTTTTAACATGTATAGTATGTAGACAGTATTTATAGTTTTTTTATGCATGTATAATGTATGAAGTAGCATTATATATTTTCCATTATAAAGGAATTTACAAATTTTTACTTTTTCCTTTTTATCCTCCGGTGTGAGAAATTCACTTATCGGAAACCGCCTCACATACTTCTGTCCATAATTTATCCTTTATATGCTTATACTATATACCTTTACTGTAAAATCATAAAGAGCTGGTCTTCTCTGCACCTCCGTAATCAAAGATTCACAGACATTTATCCCTCTACATGTCATTGTAACATTATTGGTCTGTCCCCTCTGCTGGTCAATCACCTACTGCAGCCAAAATATCTCGACCACAAAATCGTTGTGTGCGCGCTCTGATTTGAAATAACGTTTTTTTTATCCCCGGCCACTAGTAGTGAGCGACTGTGGTATGGCCAAGAAAATAGACCCCGTAGCCACTTCCAAACGACTCTGTTAGTCGCGTCGACTGCTTTGGCTCGTCTGAGGCCTTCCGTTTAAATACATGTGTTCAATATTTCTTTAGTGGTTGGCCACTTAGTCGGCCAACCACTTTCCAATAAAAGTGTCCCGTGTGTGAGCAGTCTTTGGCAGTTCTTGAGAGATAAAAAAAAACCTTTCCTAAGGAATTAATATCAAAATTATTATTTCTCTATACAGAGAGAAGGCTATACCTATGGACAGATGAATTTCTTTCATAGTTTACTCATATTTGGTTTTTCTAATAACCATGAAAACCAGACCTATATTTAGTCACTACAGACTAAATTCACGGTGAATTGGCCCATTATCCAGGAAGTGTAATAGTGTATGCAAGACACAGAGGTGAATGGTGTTATGTATGCAAGGAGGTCGGATGTATTACTGATGATCTTCTTTAGCAATGCAATTCACCTCCTTCGGAACACTGTCATTTACATATATCTTGCATGCTCTTTCTTGTTCCATCTATCTTCAAAAATGCATATAAACTCATTGCAAACAACGGGCCATTCACCTCCGTCTCTGGACATTATCTTGCTTCCTAGATAGTAGACTAATCTACAACATGGGACATTCATCTCTCCCCACACAACTCATCTTTTCTGTCTAAATATAGTTTTAACAGCGTTTTATTAAAAAAAAACGATATATACTGATAATTACTGCCATTGGCAACTAAATTATGTTATACAAATTTAGAACATTCCAGGATACAGTAAGTACAGTAATGTAATTAAGAGAAGGGACCTTCCTGTTTTAGCATTCTTAATGTCACCTATTACATGAAGTAAATTTACATATCAATTACCAAATCAGCACTGACATTTCACTTTATAAATCATTCTCAAATTCTCAGGTCCAATAAAAAAATAACTTTTTAAAAACAAGTTTTGACATAGGAAAAACATATTTTTGGTAGTTGCTGTTGAGTCCTCAAGGATTACCCTTTCCATAGCCTATCCAGAGCTCTATGGTGACCAGACTAATGTAAAAGAATTCTCTTAACTGGTCTTGTAGCCGGGTATTGTGTCGTAATGATAAACATTACATATAACATGTGATAGAGTATAAATGGACTCAGGATAAGAGGCCATTTTCTATTATGTTCAGCAAATACTAATAGGTAGCCAGTTTACTTACTACATCAAAACTACAATAAGAAGTGGTTGTGCGCATACACACTGTCATATTGTTTACATACGACCAAAATCCGACCAAGATGCCATCACTTTCTGTTGGTCAATGCAGGATGATCCATCACCCAAATCCCATGACTTCTCATCAGGGAAGTGGGAGGGTTTTGAGGACTCAGCAGTGACTGCCAAAAATATGTTTTACCTACATCAAAGCCTGTTTTTCGATAGTGCATTCACTGTCTTGTCCTCTAGGAGCTTTACAAAGAAATTAACAGGTGATGAAAAGCTCTTGAACTTTGATCCCGACAACCCCAAAACATTTTTGGTCCCATACCAAATACCTTTAGGCTTGGTAGCAAAGAACAAGAAACTAAGTGTGAACTTTCGTTTTTTAGGGTGAAGTTCTTGGTGACTTACCTAAGCATGCTGGGCATGGTTGTAGTATTGTCAAACCTTCCCCAAGCGATAGTTAACATACCTGACTGTTAGGAAGACCCAGGGTCAAGGCTATCCATGCAACCTACCTATAAATAATGAAGTCGAATTTGTTCAAGCTTGTGGAAAGTGTTGCTAGGGCACAGAAAAAAACCGACCTTTTGAGATGCCTGCCGTGAAGTCTAGGTAAACCTTAGGTGCTTGAACTGGGCATAATGTTTTGTCTGCTAATTCTAGTTTACTTAGGATAGGAGATTTCCTTCCTAAAGGAATCCCATTCTTGGCCAGGAATGACAGGCCAGAGGACAATAATAACACTGGCCTGCGCTGTTTTCAAGGTCTGACATATAATACCTGATTTTAGGCCAGTTTTTTTGCACTGAATCCAAAAATCATGCTCATTTTACTCAATCAGATCAAGTTAATGAAATACTAGCTCATTAAAAATATCCTAAATTCTGATCTATTTGTAGGTGAATGAAAAACAATATTGAAAATATTACAGATTTATTCACAGAAGGCTTACAAAATATTTTGAATGGATAGCAAAAAGAGTATAATGAACTAAGAAAGCTACTCGTGGATGAATGGTCTCTTCAGAGACTTCTGTTTGTGCTGAGCAGACTCCACTTCCCTCTTCAGGCACTTCAGGCACCAGCAGTAGTCAACCAGAAAGTTGACATTCCATCGGCCTTGATAGCGTTCCTCCATAACACTGATATCTTGGTGAAATCGCTCACCCTGTTGTTCACTGAAGTCTTCACAATTCTCTGGAAAATAGTCCAGATGAGACAGGAGGAAGTGCATTTTCATGGACATGTGCGCACCAAGTTGGCGGAAATTCTCCATTAACTCATCAACCACCTTCTGATACTGGCAACTTTTGTGGTTGCCAAGGAAGTTTGCAATGACTGACTTAAGAGACAACCAGGAAGAGAGTTCAGCAGGATTCGGTGCATCATCAAAACTAGCGCCCTTGATGAGTTCCCTTATTTGAGGACCATCAAATATACCTGCCTAAAAGGGGAACTTCTGGTTAATAGCCATTAAATTTCGTCAAACAGAATTTTTAATAAGCTAAAAAATGAGCCATTGCTTGAATCTGTACATGATCCCATTTTTTTACAATTTAATTTCAAATTAGCGCTGAGGTACTTCAATGAAGAGCGCCATTTATCCAGGATTCGACTATGTTGCCATCTGGCAGATTAGTACCGATGACATAGTGTAGCGGTTGTCTCACAATAACAAGCGCAGCGAAGCACGCGTATTGTATGTGTCCTCGGTATTGTCCTCGTGTTTTAGGTCAATTGTCATTCAACTACCATCAATTATGCCAACTTGTATGGCGTTTGGTTGTGCTGATACTTCTGACAAGTGTCCAAAAGGCATATCATTCCATAGGATTGGTCAAATAGAGAGAAATCAGGTCACTGGCTGATGGCTCTTCGAAGGGAGGATATCAACATCAAAACCTTTCAACCTACGACATAAACCGTTCCCTGTTCGGACCATTTCTTGCTAACAGATTTAAAAGTGACATTTGGAGCAGGTTATTAAGTATAGCTATGAAATTTATATAATATATTTTGGGAACTTAATTTCCCTCTGAACAGACCATGGTACTGACGAAATAGGGCGGCTATCTACCACTATCTATATTAGCTACTATGGTGCCTCCACTTGTATGCATTTGAATTGAAATTTATTCTTTTCAATCGGTATGTGTGTGTTGTGACGGGGGTGAACGGCAGTTTTCTAAGCGTGTATGTATGTGTCCATGAATTGATGAGGGCCTTCACTTAGTCCTTTTCCACTAGTTTAATTAATGGAGTTTTAGAATTTAGGACTGTATGCCTAACTAGTCCTACTTCAGGCAACTTCTTCATTTACCATTTCAATCATATATTTTCAGCTGACAAATACAAACCAAAAAGGATATTATGTGAAGATGCTGTGCCCTCAGAATAGTTCCGCCTGTCTGAGCCTACCGTGATAAAACGTCACGCATAACAGACGAGCCACACATATATGGCTGCGCCCATGGTGCAATAGAAAATTGGTTGTAAAAAATAAGAAAACACCCCTTTCAAAAACATTTTTTCACCAGGGGTACTTAAATGGAATAATACTACATATGGAACAGCTAAAATGCAATCAGAAGTTCCCCTTCAAGTTTCTCCATGCTTTTTTTGTTGAAACTTCTGATGGAGGAAAGCAAATCCTCTACCTTCCCTGTCTAATGCCTTTACAAAGTTCTTCATGAGACCGAGTTTGATGTGGAGGAGTGGAAGAAATATCTTGCTTGGTTCAACCAGAGGGTGGGACAGAACGTTGTGTGACCTAAGTTTTAATCGTTGTCTTGATGGCCACTCTTGTCTGACATAGTGCTGGTCAACAGCACGGCTATCCCATAAGCATAGAAAGCATGGATACTTTGTGTAACCACCTTGAAGTCCTAGAATGAGTCAAACAATTTTAAGATCTCCACAGATCATGTTCCTGGTAATTCAGAGCAGACAACAGACGTTCCATGCTTTTGTGGAATTCTTTAATTTCAACTGAGTGCCCAACAGGGATTGATGAAAACTTATTTCCGTTATTCAGAAGAACTGTCTTAAGACTTCTGTTAGATGAGACAATGGAAAGTCTTCATTCCATAGCATCATTCTTCAGACCAAGTAATTCAATCAGGTCAACAATATTGTTACAGTAGACCAGTGAAGATGTTTCTTCAAATGCAAATGTGAAGAATATTCTAAATTCTCTCTCACGGTCCCGATACCAATAGAATGTTGTTCCTGGTGTCAGTAGACATTTCTCTTGAAGACGAGATCCAGTAGCTGGGCAGACTCCTTGGAAAGGTTCAGGTCTCTTGTCAGGTCATTGAGTTCCGCTTGGGTTAAAGGCACCGTTTGGTTTTCCTCTTCTGGCCTGTATGCACCACACTCAGCAGTATCAGTCATGTCACTAGATTCAGAATCAGAACTAGATTCCAATGTGACATTTCACTCAGGAACAGTACGATAAGGGCCATGGGGTACTGGTTTTTTGGCAGAAGGAACATCAGGGTATTGAACATGGTGCATGTTTTCGATTGATGACTTTTAGATTTGTCATGCAAAAGTAGCAGTCTGTAACATGATCTTTCCCTTCCCTCCACACCATTGGGACACTAAATGGCATACTCTGCCTTTTCTTATTCCTCCAATCCCGTAAGTTCTCTACAAATGTTTTGTAGCAGATATGGGGATCGAATGGCTTATCCTGGTCCCCTAGTTTGACTCCAAAGTAAGCTTGATAGGCCTTCTTCACAAAATCTGTAATTTTTGCTTGACAGTCTGGAAGAACGACATGTTCCCTGACGTGACAGAACCAATTAGGATGGTTTTTACACTTGCGATCCATTTTTATATATATCTAGACCTGAAAAGAGAAATAAGTAAGCATAATTATTAAAGGTTACCCATGACCCAGTTTTGCAAAAACAAAGCCCATAAACGCTTGGATAATTGCAATATTTTGGAAAAATATGCTGGAATAGAAATAGACTATATCTTAGTAAACCTTACCTGACCCAGGAAAATGAACTGTATTCTTTAATTCAGCATGCAAAAAGGACCCTAAATCAGTTGGAAACCCCTTGACCTTCGTAAAAAAAAAAAAAAAGTTTGAAACGCAGGCCAGTGTAATTGATCGTCATCTGTTTGTGTGATGTATTGTTCACGTATAAGAGAGCCAACTTTGTTAGTACGAGCTCCAAATGCTAATGAGATCAAGAAGATCGCATACTGTAGTTTGTGAGCTGTGGTTGTATCGGGTCCACTGAATTGAGGGGCTGATCAAAGTCTAACCACCTTGTTCAGGGACCAAGTGATTGGAACCCTTCTAGAGCGGATCTTTGTAGTGCAAAGGACCGTAGAAGGGAAGTGACAACTCATATACTAGATGAAGTCATGAAATCATAAAACAATTATTCGATTAATGATAACTTGTATCCCATGATTGTTGTAACTGCAGGGTGTTTGTCTTGTAAAGGGGGCTAAAAAAATTTTAAATCGTTCCCCTAGAAATTTTGACTGGGCTCTTGGTATGGATATAATGTAACTTTATTTTTCATACATACAGGTATTGCCAGACATATGAAGTCTGTAATTTTTGCACTAGGTATCTAGCAATGTTGGGCGAGTAATTTTCACAGTACAGATATTTAAGAAAATCTACCCATGAAGGTCTTTACTTAGAAAGGAGGATCCTTACTTGACTTTCCCTCCTACTGACTGGGATAAAACAGTGGGCAGTTTTGGAATTTATCTCTTTGTACATTGTTAAAGTAATAGGAACCAATCCCTGTTTAGCCAATTTGGGGCTATTAAGTAAGCTGTTCCTGAGTAGGTTAGGAGTTTGCTCCACACCTCCAAATCTGAAACAATGGCGGAAAAGGGTATAGTGTCCTCCATTTGTTCCAGTCTTGTAGGAAGGCATCTCTTGCTGTTGCTTGCCTGGTAGTTTGTGATTCTCATACGTGGCAAAGAGGTCCACTTCCATTTGTGGAAGCATGTTGGCTATTTTCTGAAAGTGGTTATCTAACTACTTCCTTTCTTGACCCTTCGAAGGATGGCTAGTATTACCATAATGAGAGGAGGCAAGTGTCATCCCAACCTCTTAAAGTAGGACATTGCAGTCTGAGTTTTTGAGAGACAAAAAGACAGCATCAGCTCCATGAAATCGATACGACAATTCCTCAGAATAGCTGCACCTCTCTGCCACCTGACGATCCTCCCAAAGTCTTCCCAACCTCTCAACAAGGCATCTGTGTCTATTGTCATTCATACAGAATGAGTCAGGTTGACCTGTATTGCCAGAGGGTCCTTCCAGGATCAAGGCCAAAGTATCTCCCCAAATTTTTTAATCTTTTGATGAGGTCGGTCTCGCATCTTGTTTGTTGCATGTGATAGCTAGAATTTGTTCATATTCATTTGTTGTAATCCGAGTATTGGATCTGTTATTGATGCAAACTGCAAGAAGCCTGTCATACATTCTAACTGCCATTTGGAAACCCTGGGCCGTGCAAGGCACGTTTTGAGGACTTGCCTTATTCTGTTTTGAGTATGATGGGGAGAGACGAACTGTGAAGTGTCCCAAGACAGTCCCAGCTACTGAAAGAGTCTGCTGGGTGTGAGGTGAGATTTTGATAATTCACCATAAAACATTTAGACATAGTCAGTTGACCACTGCTCTTAGGTATTTCAAGCACATTTTTCTTGTGGGCCCCCAGATCAACCAGTCGTCTAGGTGGGCCATTAATTGTACTTCTGATTTCTGGAAGAACTACCATTATTAACTCTGTCAAATCTTAGTGCAATGTTTGGCCCACAGGGCATGATTTTGAATCTGTACATATCTTTCCCTATCCAGAGCCTTAGGAAAGGACAGAAGGGAACGACGGCAGGAATGTGCCAGTATGTACACATCTTTCAGATCTATAGTTGTCTAAGTCTCCTTGGAACAATTGGACACACTAGGGCAATGGTAGTTATTTGGAAAATTTGGCAAACAATGGGCTTGTTCTGTGTTCATAGGTCTACAGTCACTTTTCATTTGGAGGAATCCTTTTTGGGGACACTTAGAAAGACAAGCTCATTGGCAAATATCTGTATGTTTCTCTATGGCTCTCATTAACAAGGGCTTTCTGCATGTAACATTCCAGAGAGGAGTCTGGTTTTTTAAAGAACCCCTGGGGTCAGGGTCAGGGCTGAGATCGTTTCCACCCCAGCCTATTCAAAATTAATGCTGTGTTCCCAAAGGGAAGACTTCAATTGCCGCCTGTGGTGGAATTGAAGTTGAGCCCCAACCACACCATTCCCATTAGTATCCCCCTCTTCCTCTGCCTCTGCCTTGATAGGCATTCCATTTGTTGCTTATACTTTTCCTATAAGAGGTTCTTTAGACCTTGTGGAAAATATTTACTGTTTGCTGTTGTTGCCCTTTTGTGAAGCACCATCCCTTCTGAACACTTACCTGTTCTTTGAGGAAAAACTGTTTGGGGTGACTGAAGGCTTACCTTTTAAAGACAGCCTTTTTGGGTTGGGTAAGAGGAATTTTTGGGTTTTTGTTGCCTAAATCCCCCTTTTTCCCAAAAGAGAGTACTCTTATACAATCTTGTTGATGGGTTTACCCATTAAGTTTTAACCACAACAAACTTGTCAAACAGGTCCTTACAGAAAGGGTTATTATGTAATAATGAAGTTACATCAGGATGTGACTAGTTGAAACGCTCCAATGTTTCCATTTGTGCTTTCATGTGCCAAGCTAGAGAGCCATAGGATGCTTGCCACAGGGTTCTCATAAGAATTTTAACCACAACAGCAACAATTGCTCTGGAACATTTTGGAATGGCAACTTCCAGCACAGTGGTAGAGGGTATAACACTACAGAGGAAGATCCTAGTGTGAAATTCTGTTCAGGCTGTCACCTCTGAGATTCCTCTGATATGGGTCCTAAATTGCTGTGTAGCTATAAATAAAGGAGGCTTTTCTCCCTCAGAAAGGGGATGTAGCGTTGCCCATTTCTTGGTGGAGTTTTCTGAAACTGGAATCACCAAGGCAAATGGTTTTGATTCTGGTATTGTCTCTGGTCTTTTAAGCTCTACAACATTCTGAAAATCTGTCTTTACAATATTAATAATTTTGAAAATGAAGGGACAGAAGGCTGGAACTCTTTGGTGAGCAACACTGGTCCTGATAAAGGGTGTCTTCCATAGCATCTAATGTTATAGACACAGGGAAGAAGACCGTTTCTGTTAGTGGTCTTTCACATGTACAGCTTCGATCATAATTTTTCTCTCATTAATTAGATATTTACTATAGGGAGAGAAAATGTGCACTGATACGTCTAACCATGGATCATGAGAATCATCGGTGATGAATATTGGAGCCCCTATCATGTTTTGTTTTGAAATTCTGTATTTAGAACTGACCAATTAGAGGTTTCCAGTCGTAATTCCACCACCAGACCTTATTTGGGCAGCATTTGCATCCCCTTTCACTTTTGGGTTGCAGGATGCAGCGCTTTTACACTTTGGAGTGTACTGGACTCACTTAAATTCCTTTTCCCAATCATGCATCATGTCGCTCATAAATCGCCTTTCTGTGGCAACGACATTTTCAAATGTTATTTATAATTTCCTTACGGAATTGATCAAATACCACAAAATGGGTATCCCTTATGGGGGTGCTTGTGTAACCTGAGTATGTACAGCTGAGCTGCAACTGCCTGTTCCCCAGGGGCAAAGGTCCTGGGTGAATTACTATAAGCCTCTGAAACTGTTGTCATTTTCATTGGGTTCAGGTAAATCCTTGTATCCCTTTTGGGAGAAGGATCCTAATTTCCTTACAGAATTGATCAAATGCCACAGGCTGTGTATCCTGTTTAGGTAAGCTTGCACTTTTTGAGTGAGCTTCAACAACTGAGCTGTAATTACTAAAGGAGCAGAAACCCTAAGTCCTAGGTAAGTTACAATACCCCTCCAGAAATATAGTAATATCGGTCAGAGTCAGATAGATCCTAGTATCCCTTTTGTGGCAAAAGATGCTCTTCAGCATCGATAGCTGTAAATGGGGATAGAATTCCTTCTATAAGGTTTCTCCCATGGCTACCTGAAATTTGTATTCCTGATCCATCTGGATTCAGCAGGGTCATTTCAGTGACACTGCCCACTTCATATTCTATGGTAAGAATGTCTCCCACATGTAAAAATTCCTCTATTTCCCCTGCAGGGTTAATCTGGGAAGTTGTGAGGAATGATGTTACCGGTTTTTTCCCAAACATAAATCTTTATCTGAGAAAAAGGCTTCATATCTGCTGTTGGAGGTTTGCCGGAAAGATATAATTTCCCCTTTCCTTAGTCCTACTGAACCCTAGGAATCACCAGGACAGCTTAAAATGAGCAGTTTCATCCTTGAAACTTGCTGCCAGTAGCATACTACAAGTCTGGTACATATCTGTTGACCATGTAAATTTTAATTGAGTTTTACAAGACTATACCCATGGCAGGTGGTATGAGCCATACCCACTGGCACAAAATGACCCAAGCAATTTGATACAGAACACTTGAACTGAGGGTCCTGCATCATGGCAGCCCTATAACGCTATAAAGCAAGTTGTTATTAGAAGCCAGTCAGTGTGAAATTATTAATGAGGGACACCTCCGTAGTTCCTCATGAAGTTTCCATATTTGTAATAAATTCTATTAGAAATCTATGTTAACTTAAGCCCTTGGCGGTTTATATTAGTTTTGACAGCCGTAAATGGCTTGTCTAGCAATATAAAATTGTCGATTTACAGCACCATAACGGGCCGAATTTCGGTTATTGGCGCCATAAGGTGCTGAAAATATTTTGTGACACCATAACATACCATAACAGACGAGCCATTAACCGGTTATCAGCATCATTAACCAAAACTCAGCGCCATAAGTGCCATAAATTGAAGAGTTCCGGTTAATGGCAGTTTTTTCTTATGAGCATACAGCCGATAACGGAAACCCCTCCCACCAGATAACTGGGGATTGCACGTATAAGTCCTTTTTGCACTGGCTATGTAAAATTTCAATTTGAATTGTCATACCATTCAGACCAATATCCTGTGTACTAATTTGTTAAAGTTAGCCCAAGCCACAGTTTTAAATGGCTTTAGGTTATTTCAATTTGAATTGTGATAACCATTCATACCATATCCTATGTACTAATTAGTTAAAGTTAGCCCAAGCCACAGTTTTAAATGACTTTAGGTTATTTAATTATACCTAGGATACTGTTTATATCTGGTCCGGGGCTAAACTACCACTTAGTACACCAACAATAGAATGTTTCCTAAATTCCTCTCTCTTAGCATAGTATAGGGTATTACCTAATCCAGATTATTCTAGATTAAATGTAAAGGCTAGATAAAACCAACGTTACTTACATGTAAATTCATAGGCTTACATCCTTTGTCTAACCCAGATTGTTTATACATGTATCTACCCTTAAGCTATTTGGTTTATTATATAAAACAGTAACTTTCTAATATGAGACTCACTGATGTGGAAATTTTTTATTTAGGTTATCACCTACTACAGTGGTACCTCGGTTTTCGTACATAATCCGTTCCGGAACCTCCAGCAATATCTGAAACGTATGAAAATTGAAGCAATAATTTCAATGAAGAATAATATAAATAGCATTAATGCGTTCCAGACCACCAAAAATATTAACAAAACATACATTTTACAGGGAATAAACAGTTTTATATACAGAAAACATTGAGAAATAAATATAAATGAATAATGAAATGAATAATTAACATTTAACATCACTCTTACCTTTATGGAAGACTCTTGTTAGCGTATGGAAGACAGTGAGGAGGTGAGTGGGAGGAGGAGAGGTTACTGTTTAGAAGGGGAATACCCTTCCAGAAGGACTTCAGGTGTCATGACCTTTCTGGGGTTACCTCTCTACATTTTTTAGTGGCACTGTCTGAGGCTACTTCCCCACTTCGATTTATATGGACACTAGGACCAGCTTGAGAGTCACTGGACCCCTGCCAAATAACAAAACTGTCCAAAAACATTTGTTTCTGACATTTCTACAATGTCTGCCTGAAATGGTACAAAGCATTGTCATTAAACATGTTAGACACAGATTGCAACTCTTTGTTAGGGTGATGTGTCTCAACAAAATTTTTTATATCACTCAACTTGCCAAAAATTTCTTTAATCACTGAGGTAGGCACAGTATCACCTCTCTCTTCCTCCTCCTCTTCAGATTCCTCATCTGGCATCTGTTGCTGTTCCTGCTGAAGGTCTTGCAGTTACTCAGTGATTAGCTATTCCCTATGGGCATCCACTAACTCTTCCACATCCTCGCCACTCATATCTAAGCCCCTGAACTTACCCAGAGACACAATAGACTCCACAACGGGCATAGGGCCAGCCTTAACCCTTCGAAATCCTTCTCGAGGTAACACTCTTGCTTCTCCAAGCAGAGTTCATTGTCCTGGAAGTCACTCCCTGCCAAACCTTTTCTATAAGACACATGCAATTAAAGATATTGAAGTGATCCTTCCAGAACTCTCTTAGGGTCAATTCAGTGTCTGAGGTCACTTCAAAGGACCTTTGGAATAATGCCTTCATGTGCCTACAGTTTCTTGAAGTTCGAGATGATTTGCCGGTCCATGGGCTGGATGAGAGGAGTGGTATTAGGGGACAGGAACTTGACGGTGATGAATTTAAATTCGTTTAACAGCTGGCCTTCCAAGCCAGGAGAATGTGCAGGGGCATTGTCCATTACCAGGAGGCACTTGAGGGGCAACTGATTTTTGCCGAGATATTTTTTCACACTTGAGCCAACCACTTCATTTACCCATTCAACAAAAATTTGCCTCATGACCCATGCCTTTTTATTGGCCTTCCACATCACAGGCAATTTATTTTTCATCACACTGTTTTCCTTAAACACTCAGGGAGTTTCAGAGTGTTACACCAGTAGGGGCTTCACTGTGAAATCCCTACTGGCATTCGCACGGACGAAGAGTGTTAGCATATCCTTCATAGGCAAGTGAAGACCTGTTGTGTGGAGGAATCCCTCAGCATCAAGATACTGTTTGAATTCACTAACAAATTCTTTGGCGGTATGTTTATCCGAATTTGCAGCCTCCCCATGCTGTATGACAATATGGATGCCCGTACGCTTTCTGAATTTTTCAAACCAGCCTCTGCTCGCCTTGAAATCACCAAGAGCAGCGCTAGTTGTTGGCATTTTCTTACTTAATTCATATGTAACATCCTAGCTTTCTCACTGATTGCTTCAGACACAATATCCACGTCTTCCACTAGCTATGATCTCAGTTTTGTTAACAATGTGACCCCTTTTGCAACATCAGCTGCCTTGATTTCATGTTTCTTTGCTAGGATAGAGCTGGTCATCGACACTGACTTGCAGTACATCCTAGCGAGATTAGCTACACGTGCACCACTTTCATACTTTGCTTCAAGTTCTTTCTTAAATTCAATCATATTCCTGGTCTTTTGTACCAAAAGGGTGGCACTTGAAACCTTCTTTGGCCCATGATGGCTACTTTGCAGTGAGTTTTTATGGCAAAATTAGCACAAAACACAACAAACATGTGCGGTGATGCAGACTATGAATGTGGAGATGGCTGTTCAGCGAGAAACAAAGTCAGAATGGGTCACAAGAGAAGATGGGATGGTTTGTTTGGGTACTTGATGCGGGGTTTGGTCATGCACTGGGCCCAGATGAAGCATTTCCGAGTGTACAAAAACTGAGGAAACATACGATAACAAAGACAAAGTTTTGTAGCAAAAAAAGTCTACGAAAACTGCAACGTACAAAAAGAGAGGTTTACAAAAACCAAGGTTTGATTATATGGGCAATTGTCTAATCCTGATTAATTTACCTACAAAGGTATGGGATTAACAAGGTTTGTAGCCTTCAAGATAGGCTACTACCTCATAGCCCATTTGGTCCGTGTACTGTTTTTGGTCAACTATATAAAACAGTAAACTACTACAAAAAGCCCCCGGGTTACATCAGGTTTGGGTTACGTCGTTCCGGACTTATGGTGTTTACCTTATAGCACAGTTAACTTACAGCGCCGTTACCTGCTTTACGCCACTGTAAACAGGACCTACGATGCTTACGGCACTCTAGCAGTGCTGTAAGAGATATTCATTCCTATTATAATTATGATGAGCCAGGTTAAGGCAATTTTCGGCTTACAGTGCCTTGTCAGGAACGGAACCCCACCTTCCCCCCCCCCCCCCTTAACCCAGGGACAGCCTGTGAAGGGAAACCTAGAATAGGATATTTTGTAAGGACAACGTCATTTTGCTATTTTCATTCCACAGTAACAACATGCTAAATTCTAATGTACATCACCTTATGTAGAATTCTCTGGCCTTTCCGCCAATATATAATTCATGTATGAACAACAATTGTACCCATAGATATCCATGCATATATGTCTGCAAGAAAACACAAATTTGGCTGGCCCAGACCCAGTTTCTTTCTGTTCGGGTTGTACTACATATCTGTCCACAGCCTCCTTTATAACATGTGTTTACCTGTAATAAATTATCAGTACCCAGTTACCTGTCTCTCTCCCTTGTCCTCACAAACTGGTGACTTCCTGGAGTGATTTGCACTCAGTCATTAACTGACCTACACGGCGACTAGTCTTGACTCTGCCGAACCCAATGCCATTAACAGACTAAAAACGGCACCTCACGCTTTTTTGGTGTTTATCGACTCTCATTGACCATGCCCAACACTATCAGCGGACTAAATTCAGCAACCTCGTGCGTTTTGGTGTGTAAGACAAGTCATGAGGACAGGTGCTGGGTGCTGATCAGCCAACACAGAATCAGGCGGCGGTCGAGACACATCTATATCATCGAGTACTCCTTTGTCTCAGCCGGGGAATGCCAGATACCTTCTCAACCCGCCGCACCTGCGGGCTTCCTTGGCTCCTCCCCCAACGCCACTGCCACACCTGCGAGTACCCATGCAACATCTCGATGTCGCCTCTGCACCTGTAGGGCTGCTCGGCCTGCCTGACGCTGCTGCCTGTGGACTTGCTCGCCCAACCTATGCCGCTGCCTGTAGTCCTCCTCGGCCTGCTGATACTGCTGGAGCACCTGTGGGCCTGCTCTGCTACCCTGACACCACTAACTGTGGGCCTCCTTGGCCTGCTGATGCTGCTGCCACACCTGTGGTCCTGCTCTCCCCGCCCAACGCTGCTGCCACACCTGGGGACTCCCTCCGCGGTCTTGGTTGCCCACAGTAGACAGTAGAACCTCCCTGGCAACAGCCACGGGAGGCATCCCATCAACCAGCAATGCCGAAGGGCTCCACATTCAATGACACCCCACAACAAGTGATCACAAGGACATGGGGTCATCTCCTGCCTCCAAGATTTTTATCATCCATTCATTATTCCATAATAAATGTCCTGGGGGGAGTATTTGTCAGGACAACGTCCTTTTGCTATGCTAAATTCTAATATGCTTCATCTTATGCAGAATTGTCTGGTCGTTCCGCCGATATATAATTCATATACGAACAACAATTGTACCCATAAATATTCATGTATATATGTCTGCAAGAAAAGACAAATTTGGCTGGCCCAGGCTCAGTTTCTCTCTGTTCGGGTCAGATACCACATATCAATCCATAGCCTCCTTCATAACCTGTGTTTACCTGTAATAAATTACCAGTACCCAGTTACCTGTCTCTCTCCCTTGTCCTCACAATTTTCTAATACTGACTAGCCGTTTTTGTCTACTATAGCTAGGCTAGCCTATCAACTACATAGGTTAGTGTCTAATCAATCTAGATTATTTAATTCCCTTTTAAGGGTATGCACATGATAGCCTATAGGTAGTATTAAGACCATGCTTAAGTATACAGGCTATATATAAAAGAAAAAGTCTGTAACCTTTTATCTACTAATACTAAAGTCTTTGGTGTAAAGATAAGCTACTGCCTAGGTCCAAAGCCTAACAGGATATGTCCTTAAATCTTACCTTAATTCAGGTTACCGCCTAATCCAGGTTATTTCTGTTCACCCTTAAGGTTATATAATCCTGTTCTTATATCTTACCTTAATTCAGATTACTGCTTATTCCAGGTTATTTTTGTTCATCCTCATTGTTATAGGTATAATCCGAAGTTTTAGGCTACAGACACTATCTACTACAGTCTAGCTAACATATTCTTACTGAATCGATGTAGATTTTAGGCTACTGTCTGGTAGGCTATTGCCGATGTTGTTATCTGAAAGGATTATCTATATTAATAATAATCAAGGAACATTTAGATAAAACTTCAAAATAGAATGATAAATTCTTCGAAACAATTTTCACTTCTTCAAATAGCTAACGCTCACAAAATAAATAATTGTTCCATGGTCTAAACTAAAAATTTTTTAACTGGCGCTTAAAATTATATACTCAGCTTTCAAGTTTGATGAACTTCAGTAATGAAATCAATAAGCAAAGAACGAAACTCTCAGAGCTAACAATCCTAAATTGCCAGTGCCAAATGTGTACTGGCGAAAAACCATGGTTTATAGTTTTTCATGCACTATAAAATCGTTGTTCCATATTATAAACTAAAAAAATTCTTAACTGACTCTTAAAATTGTACACTTAGTTTTCAACTTATATGTTTCCATGAACATCGGTAATGAAATTAATAAGTGAAGAACAAATTCTCAGAGCTAGCCTAACAATCATAAATCGTAAGAGACACCAACATGTGCTGGCACAATAAGCCACTTCAGCTTTCCATGTGCAATACAATAAATCATTGCTCCACGCAATCTAAACTAAAAAATTTTTGACTGGAACTTAAAATTATGCACTTAACTGAATCAATAAGCAAAGAATGGACTTCTCTGAGCACTGGTTATTTGACCAAACAGAAAGGTAATGTGGTATTGGTTGGATGTTGGTCGTATGTAAACAATGTGATGGTGTGTATATGCATAATCACTTCTTCTTGCGGTTTTGACAAGTAGGTAAACTGGGTATTAGCGTTTGCTTAGGATAATTGAAAGTGCCCTCTTATTCTGAGTCCATTTATACTCTATCACGTGTTTAAACTGTTTATAATTACGACACAATACCCAGCCACAAGACCAGTTAAGAGAATTCTTTGACATTAGTCTGGTCACCATGGAGCTCTGGATAGATCATGGAAAGGGGAATCCTAGAGGTCGAGACAGCGACTACACTATCAAAAAGCAATTTTAGGAATGGCATAAGTGTTAGTTCATCATAATTTTTGACATTTGTATATTTTTCATTTAATGAACAACTTATGTTTTATGATGTATTACTGGCCCTCTTTCATTACCCTCAATGTGCACACTATCAAATAAGGCCATTAGCATGTGTCCATGTTTTGGAATGTATGATAAGAGGAAAGTAAGAAGAAAATAAAGATGAATTTACACTGTGAATACACAAGGAAACCACCTGTCAAAATATATGATTTTGCCACAGAGTCAGTTAATCTTTCATAGGCAGGAAATTCGGCCATTCCCTCTCTTTGAGGGGCTTTCCAAGCGAAGGCCGTATCCACACTAACGGGCAATGCCCAACAGGCAAATGCTGTTACCATTACCTGTTCCACTATACTGACCGACAGAGTATGTAGCCAGAACAAGGCAATAATTGTCTGGTAACACTGCTTCACTAGTGTGGACAGGCCATAAGAGGTTACTGGGTTATCCATGGAGCAAAAAGGTGATTTTGTCTTTGTAAAGACAGAGCAAACAAAAATTCAATTAACTTAGCGTACTAAAATATATTAGTTTGAAATTAAGGACCAAACAAATACCAAGAGACAATTATTAATAGATCCCAATACCTTGACAAGTCAAACAGATATCCTTTCATACAACCAAATTTTCATTTATCTTTATTCAAAAATAAATATAACTTATTTACACTACAAATTAACTGGATATACTGAAGATATTTGAGGATTTTAATGGATCAGCTCAGAGGTCCACAGTCTATACCATTAAATCAATGTTTCCCAACCTTTTCTGACCATTTCTGGTGGCCCTGCCCTAACGCTATTCAAATCCTATAATATCCCCAAAAGTATAGAAGATAAAAGAAATATCCCTACATCTTTAAATTTCATCCCATATAAGATTTATTTTCATTTTAAATTATCATAAATTCACATTTAAATTATGTTTTAATTATTGCATTAGTCCCTAACACTATTAAAATGCTAACATCTCCAAAAGTATTGATGGTAAAAGAAAAATTCTTTCGGCAGATAAAACCTTGCATCCTGAAATTTTAACCCAAATAAGATCTATTTTCAAGATGTCATGCATTCACATTTAAATGATGTATTAATTATTGCATTATAATTTTTGCGTTGGCCCGGCCCTAACGCTTTTCACACGCTAATATTTCCAAAGGTACTGAAGATAAAGAAAATTTATCTCAGCAGATAAAACCTTACATCTTTAAATTTCATCCCATATAAGATTTATTTTTAAAATATCATAAATTCACATTTATATGATGTTTTAATTATTACCTTTTGCCCTAACGCTATTCAAATATTAATATCTCCAAAAGTATTGATGATAAAAGAAAAATTCCTTCAGCAGATAAAACCTTACATCTTTAAATTTCATCCCATATTCCATTTACTGTTCAAAATATCATAAATTCTAATGCAAATGATGTTTTAATTATTGCATTATAATTTTTGCCACGGCCCGGCCCTAACGCTTTTCAAATGCTAATATCTCCAAAGGTATGAAGATGACACAAATATTCTTTCAGCAGATAAAACCTTACACCTTAAGTTATCACCTTTAGGGCGTTCTATTGGTCACTGGGATAAAAGAAAGTGCATTGTACTGCTTAATCATTAAATCATATTTTGTGTTTTCTTAAAATTATAACATAGTGCCATTGTTGCTCATAGAAGAAATGAGAAAACCCGAGAAAAAGAAAATACCATGGGCAAGCTTAAATATGCACTGCTGGGGGATCAATCATACATATATAAATGTGATTTCTATTGTTGCTTATACACAAATACTTTCTCAATTCGAGGCTTCGTGCTGGTCAGAACCACCCTCATATCATTGAGCAACTCTATTTGAAGGTGGTTCCGGGCAGTTGCTTTGATTTGGAGCATTGTGGAGGATATCTTATCACAGCAGTAGGTAGTTGGAAATGGGATGATCATTTCCAGTGCTGCTCTTGCTACTCCAAGGGTAAGCTACCAACTTATCAAACCAGAAACCCGATAGTGGTAGTGTGCAATATTGTATGACAACCCTGTTATTATTATTATCCATAACTGCCAAAAAGGCCGAATGTATCCCTTCTGGAAATGTAAAATACATGGGAAAGTACTGTGCCATCTCTAGGAGTGAGAGGTGAGTAACAATATGTTCTATATTCAGTTTTTCAGCTGGCCGCACATTGCTAGGAAGTGATATTTTACTGCCAAATATGCATTGCGCATTGCTTCCCAGAGACACCTATAATTGATTTCAGCACCCGAGGTTGGAAACACTGGCTCTAAATTGACACTGACAACCGAAATGTGATGTTTACTATAAATTTAACCTAAATGCAAATCTTACTGAACCTTTATTTGTTTATGACAGACCATCAATAGAGGTCATCATTAGATTGTGCGGGATTGGTCATGAACTTTTGTCTAAACTCTTACAAAAAATTTAATGAAAATTTGTATACAATATTTTCGAAAATATCTAATGGATAGATTCCTATCTTTGTGCAAGACGCCACCAAAAAAAAAAAAATGTCAACATTTGTATATTGTTTTAATTTAGATTTATATCTTTGTATAAGTTAAGAATTGATCTTCACTGTATGGCACACCTCCGTTTTGCACCTTTTCCTGAAGCAGCCATAATTACTGTTTCAAACAAATGGAGAAATATTAACCTCAAGAGGCACCATATATTAAAAATAACAGCATGGCAGTATCATTAATTGTTACTATGATATCCAAAATGACTGCTGTGAGGGAAAATAGTACCATATACTCTAACTCAAAAGGAGGTGTGGAATAATCTAAACTAGATACTTACTTTACAGATAACTGCAGCCTTTGAGATCCCCTGAGACATGGGGCTGGACATGAAGGCATTAAGCCTTTCACTTACGTTGCTGTCATGCACTAAGGTAAGTGAATGCTTTGAAAGTGAAATGTGTGTGTGTGTGTGTGTGAAAAATATGTAAAATATTTTACATACAAATGTCTGTCTATATATATAATATATATATATATATATATATATTATATATATGATAGTATAGTATGATGTATGTATGTATGTAGGTATGTATGTCTTATATATATATATATATATATATATATCATATATATATATATATATATATATATAATATATAGTGTAAAAGTTTAGTATATCTTAGTTTTACCAGACCACTGAGCTGGTTAACAGCTCTTCTCCTAGGGTTGGCCCGAAGGATTAGATATTTTAACGTGGACGTGGCTAGGAACCAACTGGTCACCTAGCAACGGGACCTACAGCTTATTGTGGGATCCGAACCACATTATATCAAGAAATGAATTTCTATCACCAGAAATAAATTCCTCTGATTCCGCGTTGGCCGAGCCGAGAATCGTAAGTTCGGGGTGGGGATATATATATATATATATATATAATATATATATATATATATATATATATATATATATATATATATATATATATATATATATATATATATATATATAGAGAGAGAGAGAGAGAGAGAGAGAGAGAGAGAGTTATATATATAATTAAAAAAAATTATTAATATGATTTAGGAGGAGAATATATATGGAAGCAGTGAAAACCCATTAAAACTTAGAGTACTTTAATAACAATTAGTAAACACCTATACCATCCACAAAACAGAACGTAAATACAAATTACGGACGAGTTACACAAAAGCAACGACTCACCGTACAGCATTTCTTCACAAACTACCAATCACCAATCATACTGCGGCTTACACCACAAAACCCAAATCAACAAGCTTTACATCAACTAAACATTAGAACCATATAAACCGTAACATCAAAAGGTTAGTGGCACCCACAGTTACATCGCACAAGAAAATTGTTTGCTGCGACCCCCCGAAATACACTGTGTGGGCCGTGGGGTCTTTATATACCAGAGACCTGCTAGACAGACATGGACCGAATAATACCTTTCCTTACACAATCCTTGGCGACTGCCTCCTACGTTAAGCGCTACTGCCATCTGTTGTCTACTGTTACACTTCCTATGAACTAGAATATTAATTTTCACAACAAACCTAAATACATTAAGGAAATTAGGATAATAATACAGTAAAGTACAGTTTAAGTTTGCGATAAGGGTTGTTCGTATCTCTGAAATCTAAGTAGAGGAGCAATAATATATTATAATTATAATATATATATAATTATATATATATAGATATATCATATATATATATATATATATATCATAAGTATATGAAGGCGGGCAGGAACACACAGGAATTTGACATTTGACATTTAATCCGACGTTTCGCAATACATTATTGCATCCTCAGGGAATTCTACAATAGATGTAAATAAAATAATTTTTAAAAACTTAAAAAATCATAAAATTAAAAATAGTTATCTAAAAGTCAATTTAAAAGACCATATTTAAAACGCAATAAGTTAAGTTAAAACACCAGTTACAAAAAAAAACAAAAAAACATGGAATTGAGCATTAATCTACAAGGATTTATTAAAAAATATATAATAATAATAATAAAAATAATAAATAACTAAAGGAGTGGAGCTAACCTGCCAGAGCAAAGTCAAGCGTAAAACTGAAGGCAGAAACGAAAAGTAAACAATAAGAGGCTTTAAGAACAACAACAAAGTCAAGATAAAAAAAGTTGAACAGCCGAGGACTGGGTATCTAAAACAGGAACAAGTTGTTTAATTTTCAGTGTCTCTAAAATAAATAGCTCTTTTTGGTTGTTGACCTGTCCAATTATAGAGGAATCTTTGTATTGGATGGTAGTTTTACATTGCAAAGAATGATTTCTTATGTTGGATGCATCTGGGTTGGATAGGCGACATCCAGTTCTATGACCAACCCCCCTATGGGAATCGACTCGTACCCTAAGAAGACGCTTCGTGGATCCCACATAATTTCCCATATCACATCTGGGACAAGTATACTTATATACCACATTAGACGTCATCAAAGGACAGAGTCGGTCTTTACTCTGAAAAGGGAGCCGATTGTAAGGGGGTTTTTCGGAATCAAATTTACGTCAAGGGCATTAAAATGTTCATTTATTATTTTAGTGAAGCCTGTACGGAAGTTGTCAGATTTTAAGTACGGAAAAGATGCGTAGAATTTTTTCTTTGGAACGTTAAAATACAAAGGGCTGTTAGAGAACTTTTTGCTGAGTAATTTCTGTATGACCTTAATAATCTTGATAGGGAAACAGTTATCGTTAAAATATTTGTAAAGGAAGGTAATTTCGTTATGGAAAAGTTTCCAGTCTGAAGTGAGTAATAGTGCCCGATGAATTAGTGTATAAACAGAATTTAACTTAAAGTTATAAAAACAAAAACTATAAAAATTGGAGCCCAGACGTGATGTTAGGGTGACGTTTACTATTGAAAAGGAGCAGGAGTGTCGTTTACCTTTTTTAGACGTTTTGGTATCTAGGGATAGTAACTGTTTTAAAACCACTATTTTTAGGAAGAAAACCTTTACAGGTCTGGGCTCCAATTTTTATAGTTTTTGTTTTTATAACTTTAAGTTAAATTCTGTTTATACACCAATTCATCGGGCACTATTACTCACTTCAGACTGGGAACTTTTCCATAACGAAATTACCTTCCTTTACAAATATTTTAACGATAACTGTTTCCCTATCAAGATTATTAACAAGGTCATACAGAAATTACTCAGTAAAAAGTTCTCTAACACCCCTTTGTATTTTAACGTTCCAAAGAAAAAATTCTACGCATCTTTTCCGTACATAAAATCTGACAACTTCCGTACAGGCTTCACTTTAAATAATCAATGAACATTTTAATGCCCTTGACGTAAATTTGATTCCGAAAAACCCCCTTACAATCGGCTCCCTTTTCAGAGTAAAAGACCGACTCTGCCCTTTGATGACATCTAATGTGGTATATAAGTATACTTGTCCCAGATGTGATATGGGAAATTATGTGGGATCCACGAAGCGTCTTCTTAGGGTACGAGTCGATTCCCATAGGGGGGTTAGTCATAGAACTGGATGTCGCCTATCCAACCCAGATGCATCCAACATAAGAAATCTTTCTTTGCAATGTAAAACTACCATCCAATACAAAGATTTCTCTATAATTGGACAGGTCAACAACCATAAAGAGATATTTATTTTAGAGACACTGAAAATTAAACAACTTGTTCCTGTTTTAAATACCCAGTCCTCGGCTGTTCAACTTTTTTTATCTTGACTTTGTTGTTGTTCTTAAAGCCTCTTATTGTTTACTTTTCGTTTCTGCCTTCAGTTTTACTCTTGACTTTGCTCTGGCAGGTTAGCTCCACTCCTTTAGTTATTTATTATTTTTATTATTATTATTATATATTTTTTAATAAATCCTTGTAGATTAATGCTCAATTTCATGTTTTTTTTTTTGTAACTGGTGTTTTAACTTAACTTATTGTGTTTTAAATATGGCTTTTAAATTGACTTTTAGATAACTATTTTTAATATTATGATTTTTTAAGTTTTTAAAAATTATTTTATTTACATCTATTGTAGAATTCCCTGAGGATGCAATAATGTATTGCGAAACGTCGGATTAAATGTCAAATGTCAAATTCCTGTGTGTTCCTGCCTGCCTTCATATACTTAGTGTGACTATGCCGAGTGGCCCCCGGCTGATCATACATACAATTTCAAAAATTTTTTGTTAATACACCTTATCCTATAATTATGATCTATTTATTAAAACTGGACGCACTCCTTGTCCATTAAGTAATATAAAAAAATCTGTAGCACGTACTAACTGACAAATTCATCAATGAATAACAAGTAAAAAATTTAAAGTGGAAACCAATGAAATTATTATCAAAATATTTCAAAAGTCTTTTGTTATCTCCTTTATAGTACTGAGTTTTGTGAAGTTTACAATAAACCAAGAAAACCACATCAAATTCAATTATTTTAATGTCAAAACAAAAGAGACAAGACTTATAAACACCATAAATTTCATGTACAGACACGAAAACATTCAAAACAGAGAAAGCCACAAATGTTTCTGTAATCAGCTAGGACTTGGGTTTTCATTCGTTTACCCAATTATTCCTCCAATCATTTTATAATATTTAAAAAAGGAAAACATCAGCACGGCAAGCATCACCAGCCCACTTTCAAATGAATGTATCAAAAAAGAAGGAACAAGATAAATATTCAGATCATGCAGTACAGTAACTATTACTTAATTCACTCACCTGCAGTTGATGAGTGTTTGTGGGGAAACAACCAAAGAAGCCACATGCGCTGAAAGAGGTGGATATTGCGTGTCCATGGAAGATTACACATGTTTTGACGAAATTGAAGCCCCAGGCTGCAAAGAAGATGAGATATGCTGTAGCAATGATTTCTATCATCTAATCTTGGATGGTAAGCATCTGATATATTGTAAAACTGAAGATAAAGTAAACACTGTCAGTCTCTCCTACAATATTGTATAGACATACAGTATATATAAATGTAATAATCTAAAAGTACAGTTTGCTTACTAATTACCAATTGCTTTTTCTCGACAGACAGTCATTCAAGAATATATTGCAGAAATTCCAGAACCTGCAAAAATGCAGGTGGTTATTGCTTTGATTATTACATAAAAAATCCAAGGTGTGACTTTGTCAACAGAAACTACTGCAAGAAAAGCCGATGTGCCTGCTGCGTCAGTAAGTATTCAGAGCATTACAGAACCACTGCAATTCCTTTGTAATCCAAACTTCCTTTGTTTCTGTACATAATTTTTTAATTTAACCCTGCTTGGTTTCATTTAATACTAGTCATTTGTAAGTACACTCAAACATAGCTTATACATATATTTCCGGATTATACTTGCAATGTAAATTACAATATTATTACATATTACAGAGCATTTTAAGTAAAAAATATCACCATTTTTAAAGTAAATTGTATTTTTCCAAACTACAAAACTGAGGTCCTTTCCATTAAGAATTACTTTACGGCGAAACTGGAACACGATCATTAAATTCTTGAACAGAGTGGTTAGGAGGTAACTAACACCTGGTAGGCGGGTAGACCACCTCCCCGGATACAAACACTCAACTTTCCCTTTCAGCCCAGGTTTCAGATTGAGGGGTGGCATGGGGTGGGCATTAATGTAAAGGACCTCATGTTTGTATGCTTAGGGAAAAATACAATTTACTTTAACAAAAATTGTGATTTGTTCCTACACGATATACAAACCCTCCTGACTAGAGTTCAGCTTACCCAGGCCATTCCTCCTGGTTGTAAGAGCGAGGAGGAGTGCCCTGCCTCTGAAAACTTGATCGGAGTATAAGAGCTGCATGATCAAGACTCAGACTTCTGGGCCTTTTCAAAATGAGTGAGGAAACGTAAGTCATCTGAAAAAAGGGATGGGAAGAATATTTCGAGTCGGAGGCATTAATACAAAGTTCTGGGAAGGGTTTGCATTATTGCCAGAATCCTTCTTCCATTGCTAGAGGAAGGAGCGGGATTGCTTCTATGCATGTGATAAGAAAAACAGACAGGAAACTCGATGTGCAGGCTTACCGCATCAAATGCCCAACCAGCAACTGTAAGTTCAAGACCTATTCTCAACCTGAAGGAAGAGGAATAGAAGGACGGGGAGGGGGAAGGTGAGAAACCAGTCACTCTCACAATTTCTTACCTCTAGAACCTCACATCACAAGCAAGATGCAACTTGTCCTCTTAAAAGAGCCGAGTAAGCCAACACAACTTATTGAGCATCACCAGTCCAAGTAAAAGGGAGTTCCAAGGCCCTATGGGCAGACCAAAAGGATGGAAGATATAAATGTGGTCCTAATGAGACCACATCTATCTTCCAGCCCCATATATTCTTTGGAGTGTGATGAAAGTACCAAGCCACTGACACTGTTCGCTCTCTGAGAGAGCATACATTTGACATAGCCACATGCAGAGGGCTACCTCACGATCTTGTAGGACTCGAAGGAAGACATGTCGTTAGACACTTCTGCATTGGGATTCAGCAGTGGAGGAAGGAATCGATATTCAATGAACGAAGGGTGTCGATCCTTTCTAAGTACAGCAAAACACCAATAGGACGAAGTAATGATTGATCTGGAACCAGCAATACAAAGTCCAAAATGCAGGATATCATGAAGGATTAGAACTCGTCAATAGATGCCAAATGATTGCGCATCTGAGATGCACGACATGTCACCAGCATTTTGAAGGGTGATGTTGAGAACAAACCATGCAAATCATCTATCTTCTTTGCCAATGCTGGAGAGAGAAAAGATGCTGTCTTGGAAATCAAAACGTTTCTCATGATTCTCGCTAGGTATGTGCACACTAGACAAAAGTGAAATGCCTTTTAAAGACCGAGATCCCTGTGATGGCAAGACATCTCAACTACGGAGAAACAATACTACTTAGTCTCCACAGTTGAACTGGAAAGAAGTGAACTCTCATGATTCTGATCATAGAAAAGAGCCCAGTTAATGTCACCAACCAGTGAAGACAGCTCTAATCCTTGGCATGTTACAGAATACTGAAGAAATTATTTTGCTATTTCATTGCTGCTCGGCAAGAAAGTATGTGCTCACAATGAAGACGGGGAGTGTTTTTATTCATGAAAACATAGGAATTGTACTGCCTGAAGAACTAGTTCTTGTGGGCTGAATCAGGGAGGAACTCTTCTATTTACCCTGGAAGTAGAACTACATGGGAGGGGAACAGGCAAAGTTTTCCGTTATTCATTTTCAATTCAGGGTGAACAAAGAATATCTGAACACCATACAAATTAGAAAAATGTATATAAGACGAATAAACTCGATTTGTCTAAAGAAAATAATTCTGATGCAGCTGATGGGGCAGGTGCGATGGAACAGAAGACTACAGACTTCTATTATACCATGGGGTAAACAGAAAGATGACAATGAGCCTAATAAGACATTTCTCTTGTCTGAAAATTCTCTCAATGGCAAATGTGTACCACGAGACATGAACCTTGTGCCAGAATTCCGAGGTAACCAGAGACCTAAGTGTGTGATGGCAAGGCAGAGATATTCGAATTGGTAGTTCATCCTCAATAGAGGAGAAACAATACTAAGATGAACAGAATCTCAGAGAGAATGCATACTCCGTCCCTCCCTCAACTCCTTCTACTGAGTTGCCTGGTAGTGCATTCCATGTTGGAATAGCATTCATTTCCTACAGTTGTTTCGTCTGCATGAACATGACCAAAAGTTGAGTAGAGTTAAATACAGTAAAAGCTGGTGACAACTTGCCACGTCTTGCTATGCATCTATCTTCTCTGTGATCGAACCCTGTGAAAACTCGCTGCAATACAGGAAGGGATGGTGCTATGTCATGGCAAGGGACAGGCCTGATCAAGAGCAGATAATCTGTTCAGTAGAGCTGAGCTGAGATGGCTGGTCGAGCCAAGTCGAGCAAGCTGAGCAGATCATCACTACATAATTATGAGCGGTAATCATCAGCAAAGAAAAATCACTTCTTCCCAATCAACTGTTCTCCTTCAAGGCTGAAGCTCCAAGAGGAATGAAGAGGGGTTCTGTGTCTGCTGTCCTATGTGTTCAGACCCTAAGGTCCAAGACAAGAGGATGGCACTTGACCATTCACCTAGAAGGTGAATGGTCGCTAGCCAAGCACTTGTGATACCAAGCTCTAGAATTCATAAGAATTCCCACGCTAAGCGAGAAAACCAGACTCTTGCAAGACAATAATTAATTGGTCAAACCTTCTCTTGCCCTTGCGCTTAGCAACATGATGATGCCAAGCACTCAACGAGCACCAGCGAAGCCAAGGGATTCAGGCACTCGGCAACACTCCCGATTACTGTGATAATTATCGGAAATACCTGCTGCCCAAGTTTGGAAATCACAGAAAACCAAATCCCACTGAGAACACCAGAATTTCCAAGGAATTTAATCGCTTACAAAGACTCCCAATTTTTGTAATACCAATTATCAGGGATGTCCTTCTCATCTGAGGGTTTTTAAATTACAGAAAACCATAACATTCTGAGAATACCAGAAATTCCAAGGAATTTCAAGCATTCAGCAAGATTCTTGGGTATTGTAATAACAATTAGCGAGAATTCTTCACTCGCATAAGTGTCTGCAGATCATAGAAGACCAAAACACGCAGAGAGTGCTAAACATTCCAGAGAATTTAAGCACTCAGCAAGACCCCCAAAATTTCGTAAAATGATCATCAGAGAGGGGCCACTCATCGACTCCTGTAGAAATTGAGGAGAAAAATGCATAAAAACCAGTAATATATGCGAGCATTTAAGACTGGAATGCAAGTATACAATTCAACAGAATATGAACTCAAGACCCCCAAAACAAAAGAACCCCTAGGGGACTGCAAATTAAAATCTGTCCAAAGGACAGGAAGAGCCAGTTATCTGAATCCTAAGAATCTAGACACCAGATGTTGAGACAGTGAGAGGTTTCTATGTCATTAAAAGAGATCCTTCCTCAACAATGTGGACATACATCCCTCCAGGAATGTAGTCCCTGACGATGAATCCTGCGGAGAGCACTGCAGGATCACTCTATTTCACCTCGCCCCTCCCGGTGTAGCCATAGGAAATAGAGGGAATAAGTGAGGAAGATTGGACACTTTCATTCACCTCGCTAACAGAACAAGCAGGAGAAGCGAGTAGCGCACAGCCATCAACCTATGGTGATGACCGCAACGCGAGTCTAGGGGAGTGTTCTCGCCCTGGAGAAATGCTTTTCCGAGGAGGTTTACAAAACTCTTGCATGGCAGGAGAAATACTCACCACCACCAAGACAGGTTGGTCATGCAAATATGACCATGACCTAGGTGGAGTTGAGTATGCACCTGACTGGCAAAGGCCAATACTGTCCTCTGATGTGTCTCAGTCCTCGTCAAACCGGAAACTCTCAAGAGGACTATGGGTGACACCGTACCAATCTCACCGCGTGTACGGTCACGCAGGACCGTCACGTAAACCGTGGGTACCGAGTGATCACTGCGAGAGTGATCATCGATATGGTGTGATTTACCTGAGCAACTTACTCTTTCTTCCACTCTTTGGCTGAGTCATGAAGGTGAGCGGATTCAGCGTCATCGACTCTAGTTGCATGTGAACCTGTAGATTTATGTGCACACAGAGAATCTCATGAACAAGTGCCCAACACTCAACTAGTCTTAGGGGTAGAACCTCTAGGACTAGCAGCAGAAGTGCAAACCGAAGTTTGCACTTCTACGGCTCCTGAAACCTAAACTGTGGGGACAGCATGACGGTTCCTGTTCCCGAAGGAACAGGCAAGCCTACGGAAGAGGAGGCAGACCATTAGTAGTCACGTGACGAGACTTCTTGAGAGAGAGAGAGAGAGAGACTACCTTTTCCTTCTTCAGCAGGGACCCTTAGAAGTTGATGAAAAATATGATGATTACGAATGGGCAGATGATGATACTTGATGAGCTCTCTTCCTCTCAACTTCTTCAAATTCCATAAGACTTCTTCTACAAGATGAGGCGCATTTACCGGCAGAAGTAGAGTTAATAATCACAGGGCAACGGTGAAGGAGTTGTCTGCTGACGAAACTCGATGATAACAGCGGCAAATTAATATGATTTTCAGCAGGGGAACAGTAAACACACTCGAGGACCAATATCACAGGTACAATTCCAAGCCAACACGAAGAGTTATCCAACCAGCTACTGCTGTATTCAACTATCACCACTGTTAGACTGTAGAAGAAAGAAAATATGATTAAAAAATAACGATATTCCTCTCGCATCCAGGGGCCACCACCCTCCGAAATGTGAGGAGATCCCTCAAACACCAATACCACATGGGCCCCCTTATTTCTTCGTCCAATAAGCTAGCATAAGGACGAAAGAGAGGAAGAAATGCCAAAGAAAAACAGATGACAAACCACCGAAGTTCCCCTCAGTAATTCCAAAGCGAAAGTGTAAATTTCAGATGAATACATTGCCTTGCCCTGTCCAGAACGTTAAAGGGCGATATGTAATAAGGGTGTAGGCACACCCTTGCCGCCGATCCTTAACACATAAAGTATAAAGGCAGCTAGCAAGGCTATTACAAAAAATGGGTTTGTATATTAATGATCAAAGTCAATTATTATTAACATCAAACACAATACTATATATATTTATTCAAAATAATAAAAGAAAGATCCCACCGGGATATCGTGATTAACGGCTTGTCAGTATGAGCGTACAACATACGTACATCTTCATGGGAAGACAGCCGAAAGCAAAGTGGTGTTTACATCCGGGCAGCTACGAGATAGTGGTTACTGCCTAACCACCAAGTTCAAGAATTTGACTTTCAAGCCTACGCTGAAAGTAATTCCTAATGTAAAGGACTGAGGGTTTGTATATCGTGTAGCAACAAAGAAGCTTTATAAATATCTACTGTGAACCATACTATGTTCAATACAACCACTATTGCACTTGTTATGAGAATATATGCACCACAATATACCTTTATAAAAAAAAGTGTAGATATTAAGTATTGTGAAATTTTATTGTCTTCAGATGGGTAATTCTTAAATTAAATATGAATTGTATCAAATACAATTCTTAATAAAATAAATATAGTACAGGCTTTAGTATTAACCTAATATCAAGAATCAGTTAAATACTCTTATTATAAATTACACTGTAAAATGGAAATGGATTGAGAGTTTTCAAACAGTAGGTACTGAGAAAGAGAGAGAGAGAGAGAGAGAGAGAGAGAGAGAGAGAGAGAGAGAGAGAGAGAGAGAGAATTGTGAAAAATAACAGAAGAAGGGTGCATGTACTAACTGTGGGCCCCCGTATATGCGGATTTGAATAACCGACCCTCCCCCCCACATAGCTAGAATCCACGAATACTTAGAACCACCATGAAAACGCTTAAAACTGCCTATTTAGTTAGTTCAAACTGAAGAAACCCCCACTAAAAATGCCTATAACTGTTTTTTTAATAGTTTATCACAAAAAATGCATTTAATCATGAAACTGATATGAAATTCAATGATTTGTGGATATTTCTCAGAAAAATTCCACGAAAACGCGAATTTCCCACGAATAATGGGTATATGAAGTCCATAGAGAAATCTGCGAATACATGAATCCGCTAATCCAGAGTCCGTGAATAGCAGGGGGTCGACTGTAGTGTACAGGCGTAAAATACCAAAAACAGAAAACCTTGGTACCATGTTAACATGATATTGCTTAAATTGGTCAAAAATCATTCCTAGTTTAACATTTTGTTTAACAAGAATTTATTCTAAATTAATGACCCTCTCAGGATAAATATTAAGCCTTCAAGATACATACTACACAAATGTACGTTACATACGGTACCTATGTATGTACCCTTTCTTTTAAAATGTAGATAAAGAGTTTCTAGTATGCTATTTTAAAATCTAGATAAAGACATATGCAATTTGGGTTCATTGTCATATCGAGGGTATGCAAAACATACCAAACTCTAAGCTTACCTGGAAAAATAGTCAGTTTCATTAAAAAATTTCAACATTAATTCAACAGTACATATATGCCTACTTTTTCGTTGCAGGATGTGCGAGACAAAGAGTACCCTCAACCTGCCAGATTTATGATGGCATCTGTAGTAAAACCTGCCCATCTGATCGAATCTCGACTGGATACTGCAGGTCAGGATGCAGATGCTGTGGATGTCCAACTACTGACCTGTGTACCAATGCTTATGGAAAATGCATTCAGAAAGACTCGAGATGCAACGGTCGGACTTACGACTCAAGATGCACAGGTCGAGAATGCACATGCTGTGTTGAAAGTAAGGCAAAGAGAGACTGTGTTTCTTATGCTGTACCTGAATGTCACACTGCCATTAAAACCTTCAAGTTAACATTAAGAAAAGTGAGAATCTGACATACTTCCAAATGCAGTCCTGCGATTACAAAGAATAAGCTCTGTGCATCAAAGGCACAATCTACTTTGGGATTTTCACATTATCTTAGTTCTTACATGTCAATAGCTCAGTTAAATAGATGCTGAAGTTTCACAAAGTATCTGGGACACAATAGTACATTCCGTACTATCTTGCTTAACTAGAGACCACAATAATTTAGTTACTGCACTATAAAGTGAAATATCACATACATCAAGTGAAAAACATATAGAAGACATTGTACTTCATCAACGACACCAAAGAGGGATATAAGTGTTTTAAGGACAAATAGTAGTTAACATCTAACATCTTAAAACCTAGTGCCAAGATATCTGGTAGCGATACTACTCTGATTATATGATAACTGAAGTAAAGAACTTTGGTTCTTACTAATTTTCAATGACAGATTCATTAGCAACTGGAAAAGAACATATAATTTTTATTTACAGGGAACTTAGAATACCTGGCATTAACAGTGGCCACTTGAATGGGGTAGGGGGAAGCCAAAGCATAGTTCCTTAGCACATAGCGAAAACCTAGTACTTACAGGCCCCTAGTGTATCTGAGGAGGAATATCTTTACCAATCACAGCAAAAACCTAATAAATTATTAGACGGCCTTATGTTAGCCAGAGCTTGAGTGGCTTATAACTCTGGTAACAGAAATAGTACATAGTCAACAAAGTGCTCAAAGTTAAGCTGGCTGTCAAATAGAAGGGTGGCATTCAGCATCAGAATTCAAGGAACTAAGTAAACATTCACCACACTTTTTATTTGGACAAGAATATTTCTTCATAAATTGAATCTGCTCCCACTTTCTCTGGGCACAAGACAGTTAGTCATTATTATGTCAGAACTAAAGTCATATTTAAATAGTTTGTATTGCACGTTCTATACATACACAGAAGCAGAGTACCTTAAAATGACCAGCAATTATCAAATGTTGAATATTTCAAACATGCCATTACATTTCTTACATTTTCAAAGAAAATAACTGAACATATAAGAAATCATTCACAACATGGTTTATTGCATTTACAAACAAGACATTAAACAATAAACACCTGGTTTTCAATATGGCTTCGAACAAAACTGATACCACCTGAAGAGTAAAAAATACTTTACATTATAACAGACCCACGTAACTGCAAATGCTCACATATTATTTCTTTTTATTTGTATTTAGATCTTACTTTAAATGATGATTAAATATACTTTTCCAAGACTGCCAAGACAGCAATGAGTGTAGAACTGCCAATGGACGTTGTGATCGCAGATGTCTAGATGGGGAAGAAGTTAATGTGAATATTCCTTGTACTGGAAATGGCTGTTACTGCTGTGTGACAAGTAAGATCCTCAAATGTACTACTGTATTGCAAACTACACATATCTACAATGATACTTTTCACTAATGAAATATTTCAAGGATAACTGGCATTAGCTGTAACTGCTGTCTAATACATTATCAGTAAAGTATGTATTGTAACAACATAAAGATTTCTAAAATTTCATTTGTACACCAAAAGCGTATGCCAATTCGTATCAACTGTTTATTGACTCAAATCTATCTTTATATGAAAAAAAGTATGTCTTCCTTGCATAATTACACTTTCAAATACTCAATTCATCTTTTCACAGAACCAGCTCCCTGTATCAACACAACACTTTGCACCATGGAAGGAGGGTATTGTGATTACAGTTGCCCACAAGGTTACACTGAAGATAATAACATCTGTGACGGTGGAAATTGCAAGTGCTGCATTCCCCAGGTACAGCAAAAATAAATACTCCTTTCTCGAACAACAATGCCCTGTTTATTTTCAGCAAAGGAAGGCCTACTGTATAAACTTCAGTTCTTACTGTACATATATATACTGTAATACTTTGGTTCTAACATTATTTACTTTCAAAACTTGAATGGTCCTACACTTTTCTCTGAAATTATCATATAATTAACCCTGGAAAGCACTATAAAATACCTATCTTAACACTGGAAAGCAGTATAAAACACCTATTTCTAAAATACTACCAGAAAACATTTTCCATTGTTAACCTAATTCAATTAAT
>NC_087220.1:39365992-39428492 GCF_015104395.2 Macrobrachium nipponense | reverse complement strand
TTGAAATAAATGCATCTCATGTGAATCTTCTACAGTACTTTAAAATATTAATTGATAAAAACTAATTCCATTTTTTATTTAAAAGCCTTTTATTTTGTCTATTTTAAATATTAATTACTTTGCTTAATATACTATGCAGCCTATAAAATTGTGACTCTTTTTAATGTGGCTCTTGCACTGAAAAGTTTGCCCACCCCCGCTCTAAGGTAAATTCCATATACTTTTTTACAAAGAACTAGGTATATCAAATTATACTTTACATTTACAGCTCATTGTAAGAGGTATATTTGTAAAATGAATGCCACTTAAAATGCAGACAAGTAAAAATCCATCATAATGTAGCTGATAGGTACAGACACCAATGCCACCTATTAAAAGATAAGGAATAAAGGGCACTAAAAACAATTTAACTTGTTATATATTTGTTATAGTAGTAACGCCATGTGAAAACAAGACCGAATGTCTGGATGCCGGAGGATACTGCAATCACATCTGTAAAGTTGGTGAAGTATCGCAACCAGAGTTGTGCCAAGAAAACTGCACGTGCTGTATACCTCGAGGTACTATGATCACAGCAACATAATTTTATTAAATCTTTTGAATGGTTGGTTATTCAAAGGCTCAGTACCTGCATTTTGTTGAACTGCTGTCACACTTGCCAGTGCCATAAGACATTTATTTTTTTAACTTTAAATTTGTGCAATACGTACTCTTCCTGGCAGAATTATTAATGCTAAGATATGATGCGCAGCTATAATACTTAAAAACAACATGTGCCAAATCTTGAGGGTTACTGAATTATATTCCCGTTTAACCGTAAATAATTTATTTCTAATCTTTAAATGCTTATTTTCATCTGGCTATTCTCTTTTTTTTCAACTGTGGACTATCTATTCTTTGAAGACCTACTAAGCAATTTAGTGGTCTTTCACGTTTTTTCAATAAGCACAGTTAATAATACAGAATCTATAACTCCAGGGGACCCACCTTGCACAAACACAACACAATGCACTGATGCCAACGGATTTTGTAACTACACTTGTCCCAATGGTCATCGGCCAGATTATGGCCTCTGCGAGCAAAACTGTGCCTGTTGTATTCCAGAAGGTTAGTATCTAATGAATATCCAAGTTAACTATTTTTGAGAAAACTTAAAATCCTGTTACCAGTACTGTATGTTGTATGGCAGAATATCTCAATAGTAGAGTACATAGGGATTTAGGTTTTCCATTACTGTGATGCACCAGTTATCAGGGAGATGTCTCACATCAGGCAGAGATATTTCTGTTCTTTTTATCCTTGATTAAAGTAAACTAAGATAATTAGAGAAAAGGAAACAGCATTGGCTATATTTTTTAAGGTGTTTTCCATTAAACATAGCTTTTTTTTATTATTGCATTTCTAATAAGCTCCATTTTCAATGAGTGACTGTACCAAGCATTCATGGATGAACCCATCTATCTTTAGGGGATCCACCTTGCACAAACACAACACAATGTACTGATGCCAACGGATTTTGTGACTACACTTGTCCCAATGGCCACAGGCCAGATTATAACCTCTGTGAGCAAAACTGTGCCTGCTGTATTCCTGAAGGTTAGTACTTTATGAAAAAAGTTCATAGCACAGTGCAGGCCTTACAAGGAGTTCATAAGAAAATAAATCTCTGTATTTAATCACAAAGATATACAAGCCAAATAAATCTCGACTGAAGGAGGTTTCTAGACGACACAATGCAATCACACAGGATGGACAACATGATTATAATAAAGGATGCTAGAGACAAAATAGGAAATTCAGTAGAAAATATTTACAAATAAAATATACACCTTGAAAGCCTAACAAATTTAATTCATAAATTAAGACTCGGTTCATCTATCAAACTAAGAGATACTAACAGCAAAACCATACATTAAAAGACAAAACTAGTTTCATGTAGAACATTTTTTTGTATTCACCATCAGCAACACCAACTGTCTGGATAATGCCGGGGTTCTGGAATTTTCGTAAAAGAAATAATGGGAAAAATCAAGCTGCATTATTTCTTGTTATAAATAACCAACCATGTAGAAATACAACACACTGCCTAGCTGCTAAAGGATTCTGTAGTGATACCTGTCCACCAAATCATCGACCAGATGATGCCCTATGTGAAGAAAATTGTACCTGTTGCATTCCAATAGGTTAGTTCTTAAAAAAATATGCGTAAATCCAATATTAACAAAAGAAACCTTTCATATCAGCACGTCATCATTGTAATTCATTGTTCACTCTAAAAATGGGTTATTCTATTAACCAGTTTGTAACTATTACTTTCCATGTCATCCATGCTCTTCTCTTCATATACCATTTCTGTTCTTTTCACCCTCAATTCACTGTACATCTCATCCCAAAGGTAAAATAAATGTTTTACTCCTTTTAGAACCTGACTATTATACACAAAAGGGTTTTCAATTTTCATTTCCTTCCCAATTTGCTCCTCTAACGCATTCCAGGTACTGGAAAACTATTACTCCTGGTATGTTTTGTAACCCAGAGTATCTTTTCTGATATCCATCTATTACAATTGGTACACAGTCAAAGTTTGCCTCCAAACACCTCCTACAACACCTACTTCATGATTACTTCCCTGATTATATCTCCATTTTTTATTTAATATATATTTACCATAACCTTTGCATTGCTTACATTTTCCTTTCAGCTACACTCCAATCTTCTAACTATTGAAGATCTCCAGAGACTCTTCTTTAGATTCTATGCTTAATGTTAGGTTATCAGTTTATAGGAACTCCCAGAGGCTGCATATTCTGTACTTTGTAGATTCCTACACATTTGATCAACAGCTTTCCTGTCACTCACTTCAGATATTGTATTATGTTGGAATAACATCACCAGCCTCATTAGTCTTTTAGGGTACCTTCTGCCTCCATTATGCGCATCCAATTATTGTTTAGCTTTCACTAAACCACTAAGTCCCTGACGTTTTTAATAAGATAAAATCCTGCCATAAACAATGGCTTTAAGACAGAACTTTATGTTACTGTTTTTTTAAAATGAGAATGAGTTAGTCTTAGATTAAGAAAGAAAAAAGATAGAAGCCAAAGTTTTTTTATGACCATCTCTTGCTTCCAGAGCCTTGTCCAACTAATGATCAATGTTTGGCTGTTGGAGAATGCAGACAAGAATGTCTAGATGGTGAAGAACCAGATCCGAACATCATTTGTGATTCTACAATGAATTGCAGCTGCTGTGTGAAAACAAGTAAGATTATTTAATGTCTTCATACTAATGCTATACTTAATGCGCAGCCTGCAATAGGCCAATATTTACAATTATCTACAGAAAAAAGATACACCCTTAAACCTTAAACATTCAACCTAAAAAATAAGAAGCACTTTATTTATCAAACAAAAAAATAAGACAGCAAATGCAAAAATTGAAATGACAAAAATGGTAATATGTAAGTTAAATACTTTTGTATTACACTCCTTGCAACATCAATCGTCTGTGAAATATCAAAATTTTTTAAAAGTAAATTGTATTTTTCCTAACTATACAAACCTAATGTCCTTTCCATTAGGAATGACTTTCAGCGTAGGCTAGGATACAGCCGTTAAATTCTTGAATAAGGTGGTGGTTAGGCAAGATTACCCATCTACCTACATGATATACTGACTGGATTCAGCACACCTAGGCTATTCCTCCTGGTCATAAGAGCGAGGAGTGCCTGCCTCTGACAATTTGATTGGACTGTAGGAGCTGCATGATCAAGAGTCAGAATTCTGGGTCTTTACGAAATGAGTGAGGAATTGAAACCCATCCGAATAAGGGCTGGGAAGAATACTTAGAGTTGGAGGTATTAATGCAAAGTTCTGGGAAGGGTTTGCATTATTGCCAGTCTCCTTCCTCACCTTATGAGAGGGAGGAGTGGGTTTGCTTTCATGACTGATAAGAAAAATGGAAAGGAAACTCATGTGCAAGTTTATCGCATCAAACACCAAACCAGCAAGTGTAAGCTCAAGTCTTATCCACAACCTGAAATAAGAGGAGCAAAAGGAAGAGGAGGGGAAGGTGGAGAGGCCAGTCACTTTCATATCCTTATTACTTCTAGAACTGCACACTATAGGCGAGATACAAATTGTCCTCTTGAAGGAGCCGAGTAAACAAACACAACTTGTGAGCATCCACCACTGGTCCAAGGAAAAAAGGTTCCAAGGACCTGCGGGCAGACCCAAAGGAAGTTGGATATAAATGTGCTCATCATGAGACTGCATCTATCTTCCAATCTGACATATTCTTTGGAGTGATGAAAAGTACCAAGCCACTGGCACTGCTAGCTCTCTGAGAGAGTGTACAGTAGATGTATCCAACAGCGGAGGAGTTCCTCACGATCTCATAGGGCTCGGAGGAAGACATGTCGTTCGACTCCTCTGCATTGGAAGTCAGCAATGAATAAAGGCATCGACACTCAATGAAGCGTGTTGATTCTTCTTAAGAACAGCAACACACCAATAGAACAAAGTAATCACTGATTTAGATCTACGAATAAAAAGTCCAAAGCATAGGATTAGGATGACGAATAATTGCACAGCACAGACAGTCACGATATGACACCCACCTTTTGAGGTGTGATGTTCAGAACGAACCATGCAATCTATCATCCTTGCTAACTATGTTTAGACACGAGATGATTATTCTCGCGAGGTATGCTCACATTAGGCGAAAGTCAAATGCCTTCTAGAGACCGAGGTTCCTGTGATGGCAAGACAGAAGTTTCTCATCAGTAGCTGAATCCCAGCTAAAGAGAAAAAATACAACTAAGTGAATAATGACGATGAATGTGGACCTACATCTTCAGAGTTGATTACACCAACCAGTAAAGATGGCTCTAATCCCAGGTGTTTTACAGAGGACTGAAAAAGTTATTAGGCTATTCCATTGTACTCAGCAGGAAAGTCGGTGCTTGTAATGAAGGAGGAGAGTCTTCTAGTAATAAAAACACAGGGATCTTACTGCCTGAAGAATCTCTTCTTGTGGGTTGGATCACGGAGGAACTTTTCTGTCTACTCTGGAAGCAGAACTAGTCGGGGGGAGAAGAGGTGAATTTTTCGTTATTCATTTTCAATTCAGGATGAATAGAGAATTACTGAACACCTTATGAATTAGAAAATGCATATTAGAAGATAAAACTCAAATTGTCTGAAGAAAATCATTCTGCGTCATAGCAGCGGCCGTTGGGGAAGATGCAATGAAACAGAAGACTACAGACTTCTGTTATACCGTGGAGTAAACAGAAAGATGATAATGAGTCTAATTAGATATATCTCTATCTGAAAATTCTCACAACGGCAAATGTGGAGCACGAGACATGGGCCTTACACTAGAATTCCGAGCCAATGAGACACCTAAGTCTGTGATGGCCGGGCAGAGATTCGAATTGGTAGTTAATCCTCAACAGAAGAGAAACAATACTAACACGAACAGCATCTCTGAGAAGGCAGTACACTACCCCTCCCTCGACTCCTTATAGTGAGTTGCCTGGTAAGTATTCCATGTTGGAATATTTTCGGCTTAGAACCATCGAGTGCAAAACATCTGCATTTTAACTGAAATGGGAGGGAAGGAAACCCTTTTGTTCAGTGATAATTCAAATGTTGTGGCATTGTTAGCAAACAATACTGCAAGTTATCTCAAAATCAAACCTGGAAACTCTTGGGAGGTTCAAAGGGTTGTCCTGAGTTTCAGGATAATTTAGAGAAGCTACTATTAATCTCAGTCATATACCAGAAGAATTAACTTAACATGTCATGAGGAAAACATACTAGTATATTTGTAGGTTTGTGTAAATCACAGCCTAATTCTTCTTCATTTGAGAGACAAGAATAAGGACTGAAAGCAGATGTCCATCATTCTCTAATGAAGAGAGCGAAGGTGAAGCTGTCCTGAAGGGAGAACAATACACCGAAAATTATTAGTTCTAAGCAGAACTTGCTCCCTAAACAGTAGTACTGGAGAGGCATTCAAACTTCTTGGATCTATCCATCCTGAACAGATTGATGTATGTTCGGTAAGATCCTAAGATTGAACCAAAAACATAGTTTTTTGGATTCGAACTCTGGGGAGTAGGCTATATAGAATTTCTCTTATTGACTTGTTCATCACAGGGATTCTGTGTCTGCTGTCCTACGTGTTTGGATCCTAAGGTCCAAGATACGAGGCCGGTACTTCTCCATTCACCTAGAAAGTGTTGCATGCACAACCAAGTTCTGCATAACCCCAAACCAGACTGAGGAGTGAATTCATCTGTACTGGTAAACTCTCATCTCACTATCCAAACACTCATGATAGAGAGCATTAGAAATAAGAATTCCAAAGTTTGGCGAGAAAACCTGACTCTTGTAGGACAATATCATGGGAGCCTTGTCTCGCCCTGGTGCTCGGCAACATGAGGAGGCTGAGAACTTGGCGATCCCTAGTAAAAACAAGAGATCCAGGTGCTTGCCGAGACTTACAAGTTATCCAGATGCTTGCAGAGACTCACAATTATTGTAATAATTATCAGGAATATCCGTTGCCCAAGTGTTTGGAAGTCACATAAAACCAAATCACTGAGAATGCAAGAAATTCCAAGGAATTTAATCACTTAGTCAGACTCCCGGTTTTTGTAATAACAATTATCAGGGACGTCCGTCTCGCCCAAGTGTTTGGAAACTATAGAAAACCATAACACTCTGAGAATGCCAGAAATTATAAGGAATTCATGCATTCAGCAAGATTCCTGGGTATTGTAATAACAATTATTGGGAAATCTCGCCTCGCTTGAGTGTTTGCAGATCATAGAATACCAAAACACTCGGAGAGTGTTAGAAATTCCAAAGAATTTAAGTATTTGGCAAGACCCACAAATTTCGTCAAACAATCATTGGGAAGAGGCTCCTCCTTGACTCCTGTAGAAATCGAGGAGGAATGGGCATAAAAACCAGTTCTATATGCGAGCATTTAAGACTAGAATGCGAGTACAATTTAACAAAATATGCACTCTAGGCCCCAAAACGCAAGTACCTATGGGGGACAGAGAATTGAAATCAGTCCAAAGGACAGAAACAGCCAGGGAACGCACAATCTCAAGGCGTTCGTATCTTAAGAATCTAAACACCAGATATCGGAATGGTGAGAGGTCTCTCTGTCATTAACAGAAGATCCTTCCTCAATGACGTGGACATACATGCGGTGGGACCCTAACATCCTTCCAGGAACGTAAGCCCACGATGGTGAATTCTGCATTGAGTTCTGTACAGGATCCCTCCTACTCACCTCATCCCTACAGGTCTAGGCATAGAAGTAGAGGGAATAGGTGAGGAAGATTGGATGCTCTCACTTACCTTGCTAGCAGAACTAGCAGGAGAAGTGAGTTGCAGGTAGCCATTAACCTGCGATGATGGCCATGAAGCAAGTCTAGGAGAGCGTTCTCCCCCTGGAGAAACACTTTCCTGAAAAGGGTTATAAAACTCTTGCACAGCAGAAGGAACACTCCCTGCCAATGGGACTGGTTGATCCCGTGAATGTGCCAGTGGCCTGGGTGGAGTTGTGCATGAACATAACTGGTGTGGGCCGGTACTGTCTTCTGACACATCCCAGTCCTTGTCAAGGCTGAAACCTCTCAAGAGGACTGGATGGGGGACACCCTACCGGTCTCACTGAGTGCACATCCCCACGTGGACGTCTTTGTCAACCCTGGGTACAGAGCAATCGCTGCAAGAGCAATCTTGGGCAAGGCATGAGTCGCCTGAGCGAATCACTCCTTTCTTCCACTCTGTGCCAGAGTCTTGACGGTGAGCAGACTCAGTGTCGACTCTAGGTGCACACGAATCCATAGATTTACATGTATTCGGGAATCTTGCAAACGAGTGCCCAACACTCGACTAGTCTTGTGGGTAGAACCTCTAGGACTAGTAGTAGAAGTATGAACCAGAGTTTGCGTTTCTACAGCTCCCGACATCCTAGATCATGGGGACAGCATGACGGTTCCTTCCCTTAGAAGTCCCATGATGAGACTTCTTTTGGGGGGAGACTAACTTCTCCTTCTTCGGCAGGGAGCCTTACAAGTCGAAGGGGAGGAGGTTGAAGGAAAATATGATGATTACGAAGAGGAAGATGACAAAATTTGACGAGCTCTCTTCCTCCTCGACTTTTCCAAATTCTGCAAGACTTCTTCAACATTTACCAGCAGAAGTAGAATTAATAATAATAGGGCAGCCACGAAGGTATTGACCAGTGATGAAAATCAAGGAGAACAGTGGCAAATTAATATGATTTTCAGATGGTGAATGGTACACACACTCGAGGACCAATATCACAGCATACTACGTGTTACAGGTACAATTCCGAGGTTAAGATAGCCAACATAAAGAGATATCTAACAATTTACTGCTGTAATAAACTATCACCACTTAGCCTGTAAAATAAATTAAATATTATTAAAAAAATAAACATTATCCTTTCCGCAACAAAGGCACCACCATCTGAAATGAGATGAGATCCCTCAAGCAACAAAATCACACAGTACCCAGCCCTCTATTCATCTAATAAGTTACTGAAATGGCAAAAGAGACGAGTAAATACCGGAAGAAAAACAAGAGGACAAACCTCCAAAATTCCCCTCGGTAATTTCCAAATCGCAAGCATAAATTTCAAATAAATACACTGTCTCACCCTAATATTAAAGGGCGAAAATAGGTAATAATAGTGTAGAAAGGCGGCTAGTAAGGCTAATATATATATATATATATATATATATATATATATATATATATATATATATATATATATATATATATATATATATATATACATTCAAATAAAAAAGAAAGATCCCAACGGGATAAAGTGATTAACCGAAAGTCAGCAAGGAATCACAAACATACTTCTTCATTGGAAGACGGCTGGAATGAAAGTAGAGTGCTTACATCCGGTTAGGCGGGCCTACCCTTCTACCAGACAGTAGTTACTGCCTAACTCCCTTGTTCAAGAATTTAATGGCCATATTCCAGCCTATGCTGAAAGTAATTCCTGATGTAAAGGACCGAGGGTTTGTGCACCGTGTACGAACAAATCCATTTACTGTTCTTCATTTCTTTATAGATAACCAACCATGTAGAAACACAACAGATTGCCTAGCTGCTAAAGGATTCTGTAGTGATACCTGCCCACCAAATCATCGACCAGATGATGCCCTATGTGAAGAAAATTGTACCTGTTGCATTCCAATAGGTTGGTTCTTATAAATTACAAGTGAAACCTATATTGTTTAGTAATCATTGAAGTCTTACTAATGGGTTATTCAATTTACCAGGTTATAATTATCGCTTTCCATGTCATTCTCTTAGTTCTCTGTTTATTTCTGTTCTTTCAATCCTTGATTAAATCACACTAAGATAATTAGAGAAAAGGCAACTGCATTGACTTTATTTCTTGAGGTGTTTTTCATTAAACAGCTTTTTATTATTATTGCATTTCTAATAAACTCCATTTTCAATGAGTGACTGTACCAAGCATTCATGGATGAACCCATCTATCTTCAGGGGATCCACCTTGCACAAACACAACACAATGTACTGATGCCAACGGATTTTGTGACTACACTTGTCCCAATGGCCACCGGCCAGATTATAACCTCTGTGAGCAAAACTGTGCCTGCTGTATTCCTGAAGGTTAGTACCTCATAAGAAAAATGTTCATAGCACAGTGCAGTGCAGACCATACAAGGAGTTCATAACAAAAAAATTCTCGGTATATAATCACATAGATATACAAGCCAAATAAATCTCGACTGAAGGAGGTTTTTAGACAACACAATGGACGTCTGTCACAATGCAGTCACACAGGATGGACAACATGGTTATAATAAAGGATGCTAGAGACAAAATAGGAAATTCAGTAGACTATATTTACAAATAAAATATACATATTGAAAGCCTAAGAATTTTAACCCACAAATTAAGAATCATTTAATTAATAAAACTAAGAGATACTGACAGCAAAACCATACATAAAAGACAAAACAAGTTTCATGTAGAACATCTTTGTATTGACCCTCAGCAACATTAACTGTCTGGATAATGCCGTGGTTTTGGAATTTTCTTAAAAGAAATAATGGGAAAAATCAAGCTGCATTATTTCTTGTTATAAATAACCAACCATGTAGAAATACAACACACTGCCTAGCTGCTAAAGGATTCTGTAGTGATACCTGTCCAACAAATCATCGACCATTTCATATCATTCAACAACATGAATTGCCTTAATATGTCTAGGTTTTGGAATTTTCATAATAGAAATAATTGAAAAAATTCATCTGTATTACTTTTTGTTATAGATATCCCGCCATGTACAAATACAACACATTGTCTGGCTGCTAAAGGATTCTGTAGTGATACCTGCCCACCAAATCATCGACCAGATGATGCCCTATGTGAAGAAAATTGTACCTGTTGCATTCCAATAGGTTAGTTCTTAAAAAAAAATATATGTAATTCCTGCATTAACTGAAGAAACCTTTCTTATCAGCACGTCATCATTGTAATTAATTGTTCACTCTAAAAATGGGTTATTCTATTTACCAATTTGTAATTATTTCTGTCCACGTCCTCCATGCTCTTCACTTTATATACCATTTCTGTTCTTTCAACCCTAGATTCACTGTACATCTCAATCCAAAGGTAAAACAAATGCTTTACCCCTTTTAGAACCTCTATTATACACAAAAGGGTTTTCAGTTTTCACTTCCTTCCCAATTTGCTACTCAAGCGCATTCCAGGTATTGGGAACTATTACTCCTGGTATATTTTGTAACCCAGAGTATCTTTTCTGATATCCATCTATTACAACTGGTACACAGTCAAAGTTTGCCTCCACACATCTTCTATAACACCTACACGATCACTTCCCGGATTAAGTCCACATTTTCTTTATTTAATGTGTATTTACCACAATCTTTGCTTCGCTTACATTTTCCTTTCAGCTACACCCCAATCTTCTAGCTCTTGAAGAACTCCAGAGCCTCTTCGTTACATTCTATGCTTAATGTTAAGGTTATCAGCTTATAGGATCTCCCAGAGGCCTCCTATTTTGTACTTTGTAGCTTCCTACACATATGATCAACAGCTTTCCTGTCACTTATTAAATTCAGAAATTGTATTATGTTTGAATACCATCACCAGCCTTATTAGTCTTTTAGGGTACCCTCAGCCTCCATAATGTACATCTTAATTATTCTTTCTAGGTAGGTACAGTACCTTCTCAAAAAATACAAATATGTGGGATACTCTTCTGTTTGTAGATGGCTTTTTCTGTGATCATCTCATTCATATTCATTTTTTTTTCAAACAGAAGATATTCAAAATACTGTTTTAATATTAATTGATTATGCTTTCATCAATTTCTACATTGTCTTTTATTACCTTTGCCATTTTCACATATTCATCTCACGTAAATTACTTAACTATCCGAAATATTTTCTTATTTTCCTCTTTTTAAGCTCTTATTATTCTATTTCTCCCAGCTGAATGTTCTTGGTATCAGCTCCCTGCTTTTAAATTCCAAACTCCCCACTCTGTACTCATCTTTACCCTCTTCGCTACCCATTCCTGGACTAACTACATGGCCTCCTTCGTTTTATTCAATTTTCCTCTGTACATTTCCGTTCTGTGACTTTCTCTTGAAGGGAGGGAGGAAACACTGTATAAACATGTAGGTTCATTAGAGTTAGTGTATACAAGCGGACAGAGAGACATCCGTCATGAGAGAAATTGGACGATATGCAATGGCCGCAGGCGGAAAAATACAATGTTACCATATCCGTGGGTCATTGCCATATTCATAATAAAATACTGAAGTGTGATATAAAGTACACCGGAGGTATATTTATTAAATATGGGGCATACAGTCAAACCTTGGTTTTCGTATGCCTCTCATTTTGTACGTTTCGGTTTTCGTAGAATTTTTTCTCCGAATTTTTGTATCGGTTATCGTACGTTTCCTTGGTTTTCATACACTTGGAAACGCTCCATCTGGGGCCCAGTGAGTGACTGGGCCCCATATCAAACGCCCAAACAAAGCATCCCATCTTCTGCCGTGACCCATTCTGCTTTTTTATTCCTTGTTTTTGTGCTTTTTCATTCGACTGCAACTGCTAAATAAGCCATCATGGGGCCAAAGAAAGTTCCAAGTGCCAGCCTTGTGTAAAAAAAGGAGAGAAACACAATAGAATTTAAGAAAATACTCGTAGCAAAGCGTTGGAAGAAGTGCATGCCGATATCATTGAGAAAATGCCTACAACAACCAATGTTGTTAGTCAATTTAAGGTCAGCAGAGGCTGGTTTGAAAAATTCAGAAAATGAATGGGCATACATAATGTGCCTACTTCAAGGATTAAGGAAATGTTTGCAAAGTGGAATGATGTAAGAAATTTTGTGGAGAATTATCATCCCTACAAAGAAGTTGTAATCTGTGTCTCCAACATGTTTAATGATAATGTCGTGGTTAATTTTAGGCAAATTTTAAAGAAACGCCAGAAACAAATGTCTCTGGACAGTTTTGTTGTGCGACAGGGGCCCAGAAACTCTCAAGCTGGTCCTAGTGCTAGTAAAAAAACGAAGAAGGGATGTAACGAAGAGAAGGAACCCCTTGATACCTGAAGTCCTTCTGGAGGGAGATTCTTCTTCCAAACAATAACCTCTCCTCCTCCCTCTCTCCTCCTCTCCGTCTTCCATACGCTAACAAGTGTTTTCCATAAATTTAAAAGAGTTATGTTAAATGTTCATTTATTCACTTCATAACATTTATATTTACTTCTCATTGTTTTCTGTATGTCAAACTGTTTATTCCCTATAAAATCTAGTTTTTGTTCATATTTTTGGGAGTCTGGAACGCCTTAATTGTATTTACATTATTCCTTATGCGAATTATTGTTCCGGTTTTGGTGGGAGGTTCTGGAACGTATCCTGTACAAAAACCGAGGTTCCACTGTAATAACATTCATAGCGAAAGGGTACATGACAATGTAATGAATACAAGCTTAGAAGTAAAATAATAGTGAATGTACTGTCGGCCAACGAAGAATTGGCGTAGTTTCTTAACTCTTATTCGTTATGGAAATATTGTCATATGCAGGTGCCAGATTATTTACTTAACAATAAATAACATTTCCTTTCAAAGGTGCTATACTTGAAATAAATTACATTAGAGTTGAGTAAACTTATTCAATGTATTAAAGATAATCATTTTGCAAAGTAAGGAAAATTTATACCGATGGGTCCACGATTTCTAATTTTATTCTCAACTCTAGCTTTGTGACAGCATACCTAAGCATTTTGAAGTTGGCTTTGCTGCCGCTCAAGTCTTGACAACGTATTATACTGCACTGGGGAGTTGTCATTTCGTCTCCTACAGCCAATAAATAATACATCAATTAATGCGTTAACATTCTTTGAAAACGATGTTTAATTAAACTAATTTTGTCCTTTGGTCAATAAAATAATTTGCATGACACATTTACTGGGCCTAAATTGAACTTCTGATTTTCACACATGATTAGCCTAGGTCTATTTTCAGCAGTATACTCTCTTGGATACGTAATATGAATGAATATTTAAATCGACAATATATATATATATATATATATATATATATATATATATATATATATATATATATATATCTGCTTTATTTTATTATTCCCGTTTTATTAGCCATGTTCGCCTTTCTTCTTATCCTTTTCATATTGCTTAACATAATTTACTCAGACCTAGCTATTCAGTCAAAAAGCAATCATAAAAAAATCAAACGAATATAATTCAGTCTTTTATTTTTTATCGAATTCCTTGCATATCATCCTGTTTCATTTGGACACGTTGGAAAGCTGTGGGAGTCAAAACTGACGAATACATTAATAAAGGCTTACTTTCATTAAAGCTTTCTTAGGTTGATCTTTCTGTAGCTATTCATTTCTTCTAAATAGAAATTAATTAAAATTAGTTTCACATGTATACCTAGACCTACTACCATAAGCATATTATAAGTAACTAAAAGGATAAGAAATATGAAAGGTTACGTTCTCGTTTAAGTCTATTTCATGTTTTTTTTTTCAAAAAAACCTACTGCTTTAATCAAGGGTTGCTCTTTGACGGCTACAACAATCATACAGGGTGTAACACGAGTGTATGCACATATTTTGGGGAATGAAAGACCAAGTTTCTTTGAACAGAAAATATTTTATAAACATGCATTTTAAGGCGTCCGTTGTCAGTGCGGGGAATTTTAAAATAACTGTTATCATTAGTGATGCTTTCATGCGAGAAGTCGGATCGAGTCGCCTGAGATGTAGAAGAGAGTGGAGGTGGCGTATAGGAGTGATGGAGGGATTAGTCCGATCTTAATAAAGTATCTCAATAAAATGTATTCTTTAGGTTTTGAAGGAAAAAAATGCATGCATCATTGAAACTGTTTCCCTCCCTATCCGTGGTATTCACTAGCCACCGATAAAAAACAAAACAAAAAGAGTAAGCCTAACTGAATCTCTCATCCATCAAAGATAAGTTTGCTTATTCATTAGACTTATTCATTAGACACCTATCAAAGATTTCAAGTGTAGATTTAAAAATCTCTTCCTCTCCATCTAAAGTATTCATCAAACACCAGTCATAAGCATAGAGCTAGTCATGATTCCTGGTTCAGCAATATCGTGACGAGGTACTAGAATTCAGAATTCACAAATGAATGTTGCTCAGCAACATTTACACTACTGTATTGTCTTGCTCTCTTGTGGTGCTTCGAGGTGTTCCACCTCTAGGCCCATGTTCTAGACTTTGTCGTTCTTTAAACAATTTGATTCATCTATGTATGATTCTCTCCTGTTTATTAAGCTTTCTTGATATCTCTCCAACAGGAACGTGCACCGAATGCAGTGCAATAATTGTCTCTAGCTCATCAAGGGATGTTTCTTAGACCGATAAATGACACATTGACATTAGATTCCCGTGCACATAACGGCATCAAAAGTGGTTCACACTGTTAGGTTATCCTTTTTTTTTCTTTTTTTAAAATTTGATAGCATTTTGTGAGATTTCAATGTTTTCTGTAAAATTTAACAAATGGAATGCAGAGCCGGTCTTCTAGATTATTCCCACCAGAATGACCAATATTGAAGACATCTGCAGGAATAGATCTAGTATCCGACTATTTTGGCCCGCTTTGACAGAGATCTTCTGTTGAGAGTCTTCATCAAGGACAGAGCATACTCGAAGGAAAATTTCCTTCTTTCTGCAGAGCCAGTCTTCTAGATCATTCCCACAGAATGACTCCAACAAAGGGAGACATCTGCAGGAAGAGATCTAGATATCCGAACTATTTTGCACAATTTGACAGATATCTTCTATTAGAAGAGTCTTCATCAAGGGACAGAGCATACTCGAAGGAAAATTTCCTCTTTCTTTCTGCAGAGGCCAGTCTTCTAGATCATCCCACCGAATGACTCAAAGGAGACATCTGCTGGAATAGATCTAGATATCCGACTCTTTGCCGTTTGGACAGAGATCTTCTGTTTAATAGAGTCTTCATCAAGGACAGAGCATCTCGAAGGAAAACTTCCTTCTTTCTGCAGAGCCAGTCTTCTAGATCATTCCCACAGGTAGACCTCTGCCGGAATAGATCTAGATATCCGACTATTTGCCCGCTTTGACAGAGATCTTCTGTTAGAAGAGTCTTCATCAAGGGACAGAGCATAATCAAAGGAAAATTTCCTTCTGCAGGAGGCCGGCTTTCTAGATTTTCCAGAAGACCAGAAGGAAGACATCTGCAAGGAATAGATCTAGATATCCGACTATTTTGCCCGCTTTGGGACGGATCTTCTGTTAAGGAAGGATCTTCATCAAGCGACAGAGCAACTTCAAAGGAAAATTTCTTCTTTCTGCAGAGCCGGGGTCTTCTAGATTTTCCCAACAGAATGACCAGGGAAAGACATCTGCAGTAATAGATCTAGATATCCGGACTATTTTGCCCGCTTTGACAGAGATCTTCTGTTAGAAGAGTCTTCATCAAGCGACAGAGCATACTCGAAGGAAAATTTCCTTTCCTTTTTCTGCAGAGCCGTCTTCTAGATTATTCCCACAGAATGAAAGGAAGACACTTTGCAGGAATGGACCAGAAGGAGATGCAGGAATAGATCTGTATCCGGCTATTTGCCCACTTTGACAGAGATCTTCTGTTAGAAGAGTCTTCATCAAGGGACAGAGCATACTCAAAGGAAAATTTCCTTCTTTCTGCAGAGCCAGTCTTCTAGATTATTCCCACAAAATGACCAGAAGGAAGACATCTGCAGTAATAGATCTAGATATCCTACTATTTGCCCGCTTTGACAGAGATCTTCTGTTAGAAGAGTCTTCATCAAGGGACAGAGCATACTCAAAGGAAAATTTCCTTCTTTCTGCAGAGCCGGTCTTCTAGATTAATCCCACAGAATGACCACAAGGAAGACATCTGCTGGAATAAATCTAGATATCCGACTATTTGCCTGCTTTGACAGAGATCTTCTGTTAGAAGAGTCTTCATCAAGGGACAGAGCACACACAAAGGAAAATTTCCTTCTTTCTGCAGAGCCGGTCTTCTAGATTAATCCCACAGAATGACCAGAAGGAAGACATCTGCTGGAATAGATCTAGATAGCCCGACTATTTTGCCTGCTTTGACAGAGATCTTCTGTTAGAAGAGTCTTCATCAAGGGACAGAGCACACACAAAGGAAAATTTCCTTCTTTCTGCAGAGCCAGTCTTCTAGATTAATCCCACAAAATGACCACAAGGAAGACATCTGCTGGAATAGATCTAGATATCCGACTATTTGCCTGCTTTGACAGAGATCTTCTGTTAGAAGAGTCTTCATCAAGGGACAGAGCACACACAAAGGAAAATTTCCTTCTTTCTGCAGAGCCAGTCTTCTAGATTAATCCCACAAAATGACCAGAAGGAAGACATCAGCAGGAATAGATCTAGATATCCGACTATTTACCTGCTTTGACAGAGATCTTCTGTTAGAAGAGTCTTCATCAAGGGACAGAGCATACTCGAAGGAAAATTTCCTTCTTTCTGCAGAGCCGGTATTCTAGGTTATTCCCACAGAATGACCAGAAGGAAGACATCTGCAGGAATAGATCTAGATATCCGACTATTTGCCTGCTTTGACAGAGATCTTCTGTTAGAAGAGTCTTCATCAAGGGACAGAGCATACTTGAAGGAAAATTTCCTTCTTTCTGCAGAGCCAGTCTTCTAGATTATTCCCACAAAATGACCAGAAGGAAGACATCTGCAGGAATAGATCTAGATATCCGACTATTTGCCCGCTTTGACAGAGATCTTCTGTTAGAAGAGTCTTCATCAAGGGACAGAGCATACTCAAAGGAAAATTTCCTTCTTTCTGCAGAGCCGGTCTTCTAGATTATTCCCACAGAATGACCAGAAGGAAGACATCTGCAGGAATAGATCTAGATATCCGACTATTTGCCCGCTTTGACAGAGATCTTCTGTTAGAAGAGTCTTCATCAAGGGACAGAGCATACTCAAAGGAAAATTTCCTTCTTTCTGCAGAGCCGGTCTTCTAGATTATTCCCACAAAATGACCAGAAGGAAGACATCTGCAGTAATAGATCTAGATATCCTACTATTTGCCCGCTTTGACAGAGATCTTCTGTTAGAAGAGTCTTCATCTAGGGACAGAGCATACTCAAAGGAAAATTTCCTTCTTTCTGCAGAGCCGGTCTTCTAGATTATTCCCATAGAATAACCAGAAGGAAGACATCTGCAGAAATAGATCTAGATATCCGACTATTTGCCCGCTTTGACAGAGATCTTCTATTAGAAGATTCTTCATCAAGGGACAGAGCATACTCAAAGGAAAATTTCCTTCCTTCTGCAGAGCCGGTCTTCTAGATTATTCCCACAGAATGACCAGAAGGAAGACATCTGCAGGAAGAGATCTAGATATCCGACTATTTGCCCACTTTGACAGAGATCTTCTGTTAGAAGAGTCTTCATCAAGGGACAGATCATACTCAAAGGAAAATTTCCTTCTTTCTGCAGAGCCGGTCTTCTAGATTATTCCCACAGAATGACCAGAAGGAAGACATCTGCAGGAATAGATCTAGATATCCGACTATTTGCCCGCTTTGACAGAGATCTTCTGTTAGAAGAGTCTTCATCAAGGGACAGAGCATACTCATAGGAAAATTTCCTTCTTTCTGCAGAGCCGGCCTTCTAGATTATTCCCACACAATGACCAGAAGGAAGACATCTGCAGGAATAGATCTAGATATCCGACTATTTGCCCGCTTTGACAGAGATCTTCTGTTAGAAGAGTCTTCATCAAGGGACAGAGCATACTCAAAGGAAAATTTCCTTGTTTCTGCAGAGCCGGTCTTCTAGATTATTCCCACAAAATGACCAGAAGGAAGACATCTGCAGTAATAGATCTAGATATCCGACTATTTGCCTGCTTTGACAGAGATCTTCTGTTAGAAGAGTCTTCATCAAGGGACAGAGCATACTCAAAGGAAAGTGTCCTTCTTTCTGCAGAGCCGGTCTTCTAGATTATTCCCACAGAACGACCAGAAGGAAGACATCTGCAGAAATAGATCTAGATATCTGACTATTTGCCCGCTTTGACAGAGATCTTCTATTAGAAGATTCTTCATCAAGGGACAGAGCATACTCGAAGGAAAATTTCCTTCTTTCTGCAGAGCCGGTCTTCTAGGTTATTCCCACAGAATGACCAGAAGGAAGACATCTGCAGGAATAGATCTAGATATCCGACTATTTGCCCGCTTTGACAGAGATCTTCTATTAGAAGAGTCTTCATCAAGGGACAGAGCATACTTGAAGGAAAATTTCCTTCTTTCTGCAGAGCCGGTCTTCTAAATTATTCCAACAGGATCATCTTCTGGTGTTCCTCTGGTATCCCTCTGATGGCCTTTTGGTGGCCCTCTGGCGGCCGTCCAAACAGCTGTTGGCTCTCAAACTGAGAGCTCGTTCTCCAACCTCCGAACAGCTGATGGCCCTCATCCAGAGAGCTGGTCTTCCTTCCCCCGAACAGCTGTGGGCTCTCAAACTGAGAGCTCTTCCTCCAACCTCCAAACAGCTGATGGCCCTCGTCGAGAGAGCTGGTCCTCCTTCCTCCAGGTAACGGTTGACTGTCATCCTCCTAAGAGCTAATCCTCTTGACTTCGCAACTCCTAGGCCGAAATGAATGGGTCACAGGCTAGCCTGACGACTGCCAAGTCGAACCCCACACCCCACACCAAAGGCAGCTTGGGAGGGACTGCAGCCACGCATTCAGAGGTGTGGGGGAAATCCTTCGGAGGAACCTCGGAAGGTGTGGGGGAACGCTTCAAAGGAACATAGGAAGGATCTTGGAATCCTTCCCACGCTGCCAGAAGGGCATCTTCGACCCCGCAGTCGTCAAAGCAAGCTGTGACTCGTCCACACTTCACTTTGGAGTTTTTCAGGCCTTGCTTCCTTCTGCTGCACACCCAGCCAAAAAATCTCCCTTAGCCACTAGTGGCTGGCTGGTTGGCCTGTCGCAATCGCCTTTTAAAGTCAGTGTCTGCATTGGCGTCTTCATGCACAGCAGCATTTTATCCGAAATATTCGGTTTCGTCTGCATTTTCAGGTATATCTCCGGCTGTGAGCCCTGCCCTGAGGACTCTTGCTCCATCCTCTTCATCCTCGTCCTTATCTTCCGACACTGCTGAGCCTTGACTACTTTCACTGTGTCCAGTAGTTTTTTCAGTATCATCAGGCTCTTCACCAGCGCTATCGAGTTCTTCATCTGCCTCTTCTATTCCCTGTTTGATCATCTTGGCTTGCATCGCAGCCATGCTGGTATAAGCATCTATGATCGCCTGATGCTGCTGTATGAGGTGGTAATTTAGTCTCTCTATTAACCCCTTCTGTTCCATATTAGAAAGCTCCAGTTCCTCATTCCCCATTTGTAGGTCCGCGATTGCATTCTGCAATTCTTCAATTCTCTGCTCGAGAGCAATTGCATAGGTTTGCCAGTCGTGGATAAGAACTATGTGTTCCTGGAGGTTATTTTCCAATGACTCTATCTGCTTTCCCAGTCGCGTATTTTCCGTCTCCTTATTCTCAATTTCTTCTTGAAGCCTCTCTTTCTCTTCCCTTAGGCGATCCTTTTCCAAATTCGTCAGAGCTACAGTATGACGCAATTCCTCTACCAATTCGCCGATCCTCTTCTCATTTATTTTTCCTTCAGGCTTCTCTTTCTTTTCGGTTGTTTGCCATTCCCTTTCCGACAGTTCCTTCAAAAGTACCTCCTGTCCCTGCAGACGTCTCAGAAGGTCATCCTTCTCGCAAGCAAAGGTTGCCAGCTCGTTTTTCAACTCTTTATTGCGAGTCTCCAAGTCTTTTAATTCTTCAATCTTCCTTGTTTGTCTTGATATTAAAAGTATCTTTTCCTCATTGCCTTTCTTTAAGTCTTTATTTTCTTCGTTTTTCTTTAGGAGCTTTTCTTCCGCCATTTTTATCTGCTTGTCCATATCCAGCAGATCTTCCAAATGGCGTAATTTTTCGTCGGCTAGACGTTTTTCCAAATCGTTGACCCTCTGTTGGAGGGCTTCCTCAGCCGCTGTCCTGTAGCCGATTTCTTGTTTGAGTTCCAAATTCTTCTGTTCTTCCAAGTGAAAAAGAGTTTCCCACTTGTCAGAGACATTCCGCCAGAAGCCAAGTGCACCACGAATCTTCAGATCTTCGTCCTCGGCACATCTATGTGCCATTTTGTCCTTTTGAAGATTATAGTATAAATTTCCTCCAATACCTGCAAGGACTCCAGCGAACCAATTCCTACGAAGGAAGCTCGCAACAAAGCCTCCTTGCAGGTCTTCATATAAAGTTGGTAAATTCCCGACTCCAAGAGGAATACGGGCCATAAGATTATTAATCAATCCACTACACATAGAAAGGTATTTCGACATATTGAATGTTACCCTTGTAAGTGGTTTGCCACAACGTTAGAATCTAAAAATCCAGGTGGCTGCTTCTCCTGGTGTCTCCGGATCTGCTGCTGCTGCTGCAGGCTCCGGATTCTTCGGCTTCGGAATTCCTGACGAGTCTGAAGAAGGCGGGGATGAGTCTCATTCCGTCTTCGCACTTCGTAGCCCTCGGAGACTTCAGTGGAGCCTTGTAGCGTCCTCAGAGCTCTCTCTCTCTCATTATGATAATGAGCCACCGCTGGTCAACTCGAAGAGAAGTTTTCCTTTGAAATATATACTTTCAAATTACTTGAAATCTAGAAAAGAGGAAACGTTCGGCCAGCACATTATTTACTTGGGGGGCGAACTAAGAGAAAGTAACAATCACCTCATTATTTGGTTAACAGCGTTATTGTCGCTAAAGTTGTTAAAATATTCGTGTATACATACATTTTATATATATTATATATTTATATGTGTGTGTCAGTGTATAATATATATATATATATATATATATATATATATATATATATATAGTATTGTATCTCTCTCTCTCTCTTTATAATATATATATATATATATATGAATATATATCATAATATCTATATATAATATATATATATATATATATATAATTAATATATATATATAATTTATTAAAAATATAATATATATATATATATAATATATATATATAGAAGGACAGGGTGACAAAGAGATAGCCGGTCATCAGATGTTAGTACATTTATTGCCGACGAGTTTCGTAACACATAGTTACATCATCAAGGCTAAATGAGAAACAACCCAAATTAAGAAATACATGAAATATAACTTTGACAAATATACATAAAACACATAAAATGAAAGCAATTTAAAAAGCACCTAATAGACTAAAAAGTGGCTTTCATTTTTTGTATGTTTTTTGCATATTTGTTGAGACTTAAAGTCAAATTAAAAATACATTTCATGTATTTTTAATTTGTGCTGTTTCTCTTTTAGCCTTGATGATGTAACTATGTGTTACGAAACGCGTCGGCAATAAATGTACTATCACCTGATAACCGGCTATCTCTTTGTCACCTTGTCCTTCCATATGCTGTGGCCCGCTTGCGCCAACGTTTTCTGTCATATATATACATATAATAATTATATATAATATATATATATAAATATATATATATATAGATATATTATATATTTATATATATATAGCTAAGATATATGTATATGTATATATATAATAATTTTGTTTTTTTTTCCAGCTTAAGGCCATATACATGGAGTATGCAAAGAACAATCGGTAACATACACAATCTAGATACATGAGATAACATATAAAGATGAATAATCGACAACATCCATACAGTTGCTGAAGTAGTATAAATGACAGTAATTATAATAATGGTAATAACAGTAATAATATTGAGAGTAGTTTTAAAAAAGCATTAAAAGTAATAGTAATTGTAGAACAGATTGTATATATTTAAATTGCAGCTAGAGACCTTCGGTGGTTACAGTAGGGTAGAGTGGGGTAAAAGGCCTCCCCCTATTTCCTTGCTTATTACATATCATAGCAACTTTGTCAGCTGATCAGTGCAGCAACACCTTGTGCCTGAAGCTTTCAATACCACACGGCCAGGGAGAACTAGAATGGGACACAGCCAGTACGCATTTTTCTTCTTTGGACACATTTCATGTAAGTATGCGTGCTATATCAGGGATATCCTGTGCGGACATCTTGTCAGTATTCTAACTACAGTTACTTTAAATGAGAGCTAAGAAATATCTTGCAATGCAATCCAGACTTGAAAACTCATTTGAGGTACAGGTGGATTTAGTTTTCTTAAAAAATGGCAAGTGGGGTAAAAGGCCCACCACGCTTTGGGGCAAGAAGCCCAGTGGGCTTTTTACCCCATCTGATCAGTGGGACGTGTAACCAGTGGTGAAAGAGGACAGACTACATCTTATTTGTGCAATGAAGGCAGCTGGAGTTTGTCTTCCTCTTATGTTTATATTTCCCCGTAAAAGGATGACCTCACTACTTATGATCGGCAGCTCACCTGAATCAATTGCTAGATGTACAGTAAATGGATGTTCTAATGCTGAATGTTTCGTAGACTGGCTACATCACTTTGTTAAAATTGTTAAGCCAAGTCGAGCAGAAAAGCACATAACAATTCCAGATGGCCACCATAGGAACAGGACTTTAGCCAGAGAGAATGGAGTAATGTAAAGAAAATTAGTCTACCCTTTTTACTTGTGTCATTTTTTTCTTATGTAAAACTTATCCATTATTTGTTTTACTTGTGTTATTCTTGGTGCTATATAAAGAAAGTGAATTTATTTCTAATTGTGCTGTTACAGCTGTCATGTAGAGGAAGTGTCAATTTATTTCACAATTTTGCTAATTTCAGTTCCTATGAATTCCAAAAAGTTCTTAGGTTTTACAAAAAACTAAGAACTTTTAAGATTAATTTTTTTATATTTTCCAACATTATTCTTGAATATTTTTGTGTGGAAGGTTGAATTTTTTATATTTAGCAAAAATAGGCGCCTACTTTTCAATATAAATGGTCATTTTCATGAAGTACCACAATATCTTAGGTATGGGCCAAAAAGCCTCAGACGTGGGCTTCTTACCCACCCGTGGGGTAAAAGGCCCCTTTGTTCTTTTTTTTCAGGTCATGTTTTACTATCCTAAATTGCTAACAGCTTCTCATGATTATGATCGTTGATGCTCCAATAACAAAGCTTTCTAGAAATATCTCTGTTAGGTCAATAGCTGAAATACTGTAGACAATATAAGCATTTCTCCTTAAGGGGGGCTTCTTACCCCACTCTCCCCTATTCAGGCCCAGAGGGCTAAATACTGAATGTAGAAAATTTCTAAAATGATGATATTCACAGTAATAATGAAAGAGTAGAATGTCAGTAATAAGAAAACCGCAGAAATGCAATAATAATGACAGATTGTGCAGGTGGCACTTTGCAAAGACAGAGATTAAGCCGTTTAGGTAACAAACTCCTCATTTTCTCATTATTCCCACAATTTAGATCATCTACGTACCTGCCTCACTCCGTAGGGCCTGTCCACACTAGGAAACATTGTTTGCAAACAATCTTTACCGTATATTTGTTTCCCATCCATAATAGAAAACATTTAGTTTTTCTCTGTGTATATTTATAATATGTATAAGCTTATATATACATGTATACATGTGTATATGTTTATATACGCGTACATTGTATGCATGTTCATGTATATAATTTATATATGTATGTATGTATGTATGTGTATATACAGGGTGTAACACCAGTTTACGGAAATATTAAGGGGAATGAAAGAAAGTTATTCTGAGCAGAAAATCTTTTGTAAACTTATTGAAGTTTTGTTTGTTGGTGATTGAAATTTTTAAAATAACCGTTATCTATCTCTCGCTGCTTTCATGCGTTAGGGGGTGGTAAAGGGAGGTCGGTGCATCCTGGGATGCTTGAGGGGGGGCCGGGGGCTTTGGAGCATTCAGAAGGAAGATGGAGCTAATAGGCCGATGTGAATAAATTACCTCCCAATCAAATATATTTAGATCTTGAAGAAAATAATGCATGCATCATTGAATCCCTATTCCTCCCTATAAAAGGTATTTATCGGACACCGATAAAAAAATGGGAAAAGAAAAGAAGCCTAATTGAATCTCCCCGCCATCAAGGGTAGGATTTTTCTTTCTCTTATCCCTCCTCGAGCGCATTAAAATAGCGGCTACTGCACCGAGAAGCATTCTGACGACAGCTGATAGGAAACATTGTTTGCAAACTTTGTTTTGCAAACAGGGTTTCCTAGTGTGGACAGGCCGTTAGGATGCTTTGTATGAGCGAATTGCTGCTGTTCCGCACTCGGGTGATCAGACTGAACATTGTTCGCCTTACAAGGATTTTTAGGTCGTCCAGGCGGTTCTGTGAACATCTGTATGGCGGAGTGGTAGCGAGGAGTGTTTGTGAGGCGTCTCAGAATGTCATTGTGCACAACAGTGATGCGTCCCATGGTCTCTCGGGTATAGCTCGTCCAGAGGGAACACCCATAGATATCGTAGCAATATGAGCGGAAGAGCAGCATTTTCATGTCTCGGTGACAGAAGGCAAACATCCTTACAACATGTTCCAGTTGGACATAGTTTACGACGCCTCTGTTCTAATGTCCTGCCCGTATGCTTTTAGGTGAATGTGTATATATATATATATATATATATGTATATATATATATATATATATATATATATATATATATATATATATATATATATACACACCATATACACACATACATACACACACAGATATACAAATTTAGATATATAGCTATATGCATACACACACACACATATATATATGTATATATATATATATATATATATATATATATATATATATATACATATATATATGTGTGTGTGTATATATATATATATATATATATATATATATATATATATATATATCGGAAGTAAATTTATCCCTTCCCCTCAAAGTGTGGTGGGGGTTTCCGGGTGTAGGATTCCCTCCTCCTCCTCCTCCATATCTGTTGATTCTTTCTGTCTTTGGCGCAAAACTACAATTTACATTTCCGTTATCGGTTCCTTCCACTTTCCAGCACCTTTCCTTATGGCCGCTGACGATATTCTGACCTTAATTCTTTACTAGGTCATTGTGGAGAGAGAGAGAGAGAGAGAGAGAGAGAGAGAGAGAGAGAGAGAGAGAAGAGAGGAGAGAGAGAGAGGAGAGAGAAATATAAGTATTTTCCAAATGATAGAGAGAGAGATATACAGGTCTTGGGAGATTAGGAAGAGAGAAATATAAGTATTTTGCAACTGATAAGCTAGCGAGAGAGAGAATTGTAAATCTTCGGGGAACAGTTAGTATTTTGCCATCGAAAGAGAGAGAGAGAGAGAGAGAGAGAGAGAGAGAGAGAGAGAGAGAGAGAGAGAGACTGATGGGGGATGGGTGAAGAGACTTGACTTGTCGACAAAATTATTATTATACTTGTATAGATCAATGCCTTGTAAGTTAGCAATGGTCAGTATTTATTACATATGTCGGTGCTGTCTTTAATATATATTCTATGATTATGAATCGCAGGCAGATTTTAATGAATGAACGGATATATCATTGCCTTTTTTTCATTAGTAATTTTTTTTTTTTTTTAGTTTTTGTCAATTTTTTCAACCAGGCAAATAGTTACAAATGACTGATAATATTATTTCCGGTTTTACCTAACAGTTTTACGACGTGGATATTTGTTTGCTTGATATTTGTAGCGCCATCCAGCTCTGTTCTCCCCGAATGATCGTGCCTTCTATAACATGAATTTTTGTTTTCCTAATGTTTATTCGAGCCTTTGACCCTCTATATATATATCTCCACCGATGCACTAATAGCTTTTGAGGCATGAACGTTTGGAGTGAAGTAGATCAATTTATAACTAGAGATCATAGCCTTAAATGTAAAATAAAAATAGATTATTCGTCCGTCTCTGAGTAATACCTTCAAGTCTGTTCGCTTGTCAGCTGTTGATCAATATTCATTACAGAGCTAGTGGTATGTATCACCAGTCTATGCGTCAACAGAACTACCTGAGACGCCTCGCTCCAGTGCCTGCAGCCTTCTAGAAAACTTGATATGAAAACCTTTTCGCTGAATCGTGTGTCCTGAGAAGAAATTTCTAGTCTTTGAGACGCTGAAACTTGAGAGAGAGAGCTAACTCCTTTTCAGATGCTGAAGCATAATTGGAAAAATTTAATCTTGGAGAGGTTTAATCCTCGGACCAAAACCCAGTATTTGAGATGATGAACTCCGGACAGTAAGCTAGTGTTTGAGACGGTGGACCTTACAGTGATGATGCCGTGTTCGAGACAGTGAACTCTAGAACGATGAATTAGTATTTCAAACGATGTTAAACGATAAGGGCAGTTTTTAAAATTACGAACCCTAGAGCAGTATTTGAGGTAAACTCTCGAAGAATCATCGTTTATTTCATTATCTGAAACAGTGAAACCTTCAACAATTAGCTGGCGCTGAAGCTCGAGATTGGCTGTCCAATATCATGAAATAGTGAAGCCTAGAACGTTAATCTGTAATTTGAATGATCCTTGAATGATATCACTATTTGAAACAATGACCTTTCGAAAGATAAAACCAGTATCGGGGATGATATCCCAGTATTCGAAATGACCAACCCATAAATGATACCCCCAGTATTTGAGAGCAGAACACCTTGAAAAATTGGCCCAGATTTTGAGACGAGGAATCCGGGAATGACTATCAGGTATATTAGACAGTGAAACCTTGGACCATATCCGAGTAAGATTTTGCCCCATGAACTGTTGATCGATAAAACCAGTATTTAAGAAATAAAGTATAAAGTGATAATCCAGTATTTTGGATGACTGACCAATAAGCCCAGAAGTATACAAGACTCGATCCACGATAAGACAAGCCCAGTATTTGAGCTGACGAACCTAGAACTAATACCCGATACTCGAGGAGATGAGCGTTTGAACAGTATATGTAGTATTTAAGGTTATCAATCATTGAACAATTACCAAGGATTTGCAAAGTTTAACTCCTGGAATGATAAACCCAGTACTTGAGACAACGAAGCCTATAACGATAACCCAGCAGTTTAGAGAACGAACTACAATGCAACATTTCAGTCCTCGAGATGATGACCCCTCGAATAGTTATCCACGATTTTAGACGATGAACCTTTGAAAGATAGAGCTAGAATTTTAGTCGCTGATGCCAAAGACAAAAATCCTAGCCTTAGTAACAAGACGGAAACCCAGTCTTCAAGATTGTTAAATCAGAGGCGCCATCCCGAACTTTCAGACGTTGAACTTGAGGCTATAGTCGTTCCTCCCAAGTTCAGACATCCCAAAGGAAAGGAAAGGGCTGAGGAGCAAACCTTCATCGTTGTAGATATTCATATGATGCTTGCTGCGGTTGTGGATGTGGTTTTTGGTGGAGAGATGTGCTCGCTCCTGGTGGAGAAAATGATAGATGACCACATAGCATAAAGGTACGACGGAGAAAGGGTGATGAGGCCGGAACGGGGGGGAGGGAGGAGCGGAGTTGTGGTGGTAGTGGGGTGAAGGTGAGGGAGATGTTGCGGATGAGACCGAGGGGTGTGGTGGTATGGCAATCCAGCTGAGTGGCTAATGTTAGGCTCTCATATAAATCATTGTTTGTATGCAAGTGTCAATTATCTCATCAAGGGAGCGCGTTTATGCAGGCTGCGGCTAATGATGTTTTAATTAGCTTTGATGAAAACCGTTTTGTAAATGTTTTTTTGCCTAATGAGTTCATGTATTTTCATTAAGGATGCTCACACCAGGGACTCTGGTTTCCTGCAGAAATGATATGATTAATGTATTTCGAAAATCCGTAAAATATATGGAAATGGATGGGCCCCCTTTGTGTTTTTGCTTCCCTGTTAAGGGACCAAATACATTTTTATAGTTATTGGTACACATGTTTTCACACGAGTTGACTTGTATTTTATTTATATCGAAATTGTGTATATTATATTGACGGTAGATATATGTCGTTTTCGAAAGGAGACTGTTGTCCTGTTTAATGATTGAATACAAATATGACGTCATTATTTTGCAATATGTAGAGCTGGCAGTTTCTTTGAAAGAGATAGGCAGAGAGAGAGGGGGGAAGAGCTATGGTAGTTTACAAATTAAAATCAATTTATGACGTAAACGTGGTAACCCATGTCTTTTAAGGAATAAATTACTCTAAAGTGAATTACGGCAAAGAACACCAGCTTGAGTAACATCTACCTGGGAAACTGCTCGATAGCTTTTCAGTATTGGAACGGATGACTTTTGGTACTCGACACACTGATTTTTGGTAAGTTCCTGAGGCATTTGCCTTGCTTGACGGATTCCAAAAAGTACGATGATAATATCCTGAGAAGGAAAAAAAAAGAAGAATGAAGAATCATCCCTTTGAAAAGAATACAAAAGCCCTCAATTGCTTCGGTAACGCTTTATTATCCCCTTGCGTCTTTTCCTTATTTTTTTCAAATTCCCTCCGGCTCGAGGGAGATATTAGTGTTAAAAAGAAGTGTCAGGCTTCCATTAACCGCTCGTCCAGTTCGTATCTTCCTGGTTGAATCCGTCACAGGGTGCTGGGCTTCCGATCCCAAGTTAAATTGTCTCGGCCGGCTCCTATTCTAAGCATTAAATAAGGATAACCCTCTCTCTCTCTCTTTTCCCACACGAGATAGTATGTCTTGGTGGTAACTCTCGCCCTCTGGTTGGGCTGGAAATGTATGTATAAGTGTATCTTTAAGGACATTACTTCATTTTATGGTAAAATAATAATATACAGTACTAATTTACAAATAATATTAAGTTTAATGAGATTAAACAGTAACAATAACATTCTCTCTCTCTCTCTCTCTCTCTCTCTTACTTACGTATGTTTATTTATTTTGTAGTATAAATAAATGATTTACCTTATAACTAATTTTCAAATATTAATCAGATTAATTAAAAATAGCGATTCCCAGTCTTTTTATCCACGTGGAGGAAGGTGGGCGGGTGAGTAAATGATAGTTTGATATACGTATTGGCGAAGGGGAAGGAGTCGGAGTTTAGGAGTTATTCTCTCCTCTCTCTCTCTCTCTCTCTCTCTCTCTCACATTATTATTCTCTCTGTCTCAGAAATAATTCATAATTTCACTCTTGATGGTCAGATATATGATGTTGCCATTCACTGGTCTCTCTCTCTCTCTCTCTCTCTCTCTGTTATTGGCTGTAGGTATATATTTTTAATGGTAAAATGTTTAAGATGACTTTGAAATGATATTAATAATATAACCTCAAAGATTAATACAGTAATAGGTTAGTAATTTTAGGTATATTTGAAGTAGGATGTTATTAAAGGTATACATTTGGTATCTGAACTTTCAAGATAGGCAGTTATAAGCATTTTTAGTGGTGGTTCTAACTATTTGCAGGTTTTAACTATTCACGGGGTGTCTGGTACACATCCCCCGCAAATACGGGGGGAACACTGTGTGTATATATATATATATATATATATATATATATATATGTATATATGATATATATATATATATATGATTTATATATATATATATATATATATATATATATATAATATATATATTATATATATATATATATATACATACACGTATTCAAAATAATAAAAGAAAGATCCCACCGGGAAATCGTGATTAACGGCTAGTTAGCAAGAGCTCACAAACATACGTACGTCTTCATTGGAAGATGTCCAAATACAAAGTAGAGTGTTTACATCCGTGCAGGCGGTAGTTACCGCCAACCACCTTGTTCAAAAATTTATCCGCAGTATCCCAGCCTACGCTGAAAATAATTCTTAATGTAAAGGACCAAGGGTTTGTGTATCGTGTAGGAACAAATTCATTTATATACTGTTCTTCATTTCTTTAAAGATAACCAACCATGTAGAAACACAACAGACTGCCTAGCTGCTAAAGGATTCTGTAGTGATACCTGCCCACCAAATCATCGACCAGATGATGCCCTATGTGAAGAAAATTGTACCTGTTGCATTCCAATAGGTTGGTTCTTATAAATTAAAAGTGAAACATATATCACTAAGAAATCATTGAAGTCTTTGTTCTTTCTACTAATGGGTTATTCAATTTACCAATTTATCCATGTTATTTTCTTACTTCTCTTTATATTTATGTCCTTTCAATCCTTGATTAAATAAAACTAAGATAATTAGAGAAAAGGAAACAGCATTGACTATATTTCTTGAGGTGTTTTTTTTTATTAAACAGTTTTTTTTTTATTATTGCAATTCAAATAAACCCCATTTTCAAAGAGTGACTACACCAAGCATTCATGAATGAATCCATCTATCTTCAGGGGATCCACCTTGCACAAACACAACACAATGTACTGATGCCAACGGATTTTGTAACTACACTTGTCCCAATGGTCATCGGCCAGATTATAACCTCTGTGAGCAAAACTGTGCCTGCTGTATTCCTGAAGGTTAGTACCTCATGAAAAAAGTTCATAGCACAGTGCAGGCCTTACAGGGAGTTAATAAGAAAAAAAATCTATGTATACAATCACAAAGATATACAAACCAAATTAATCTCGACTGAAAAGAGGTTATTAGATAACATAATGGACTGTCTGTTACAATGCAATCACACAGAACGGACAACAATATTATAATAAAGGATGCTAGAGACAAAATAGGAAATTCAGTAGAAAATATTTACAAATAAAAGATACGCCTTGAAACCCTAACAAACTTAATCCATAAATTAAGAATCATTTCATCTACTAACAGCAAAACAATACATGACAAGGCAAAACTACTTTCATGTAGAATATCTTTGTACGTATTAACCCTCAGCAACATCAACTGTCTGGACGATGCCTTGGTTCTGGAATTTTTTTAAAAGAAACAATGGGAAAAATCAAGCTGAATTATTTCTTATTATAGATAACCAACCATGTAGAAATACAACAAACTGCCTACCTGCTAAAATTGAAATAATTTATCTGTATTATTTTTTGTTATAGATATCCTGCCATGTACAAATACAACACATTGTTTGGCTGCTAAAGGATTCTGTAGTGATACCTGCCCACCAAATCATCGACCAGATGATGCGTTATGTGAAGAAAATTGTACCTGTTGCGTTCCAATAGGTTAGTTCTTAAAAAAATATATGTAAATCCTATATTAACTGAAGGAAGCTTTCATATCAGCACGTAATCATTGTAATTCATAGCTCACTTTAAAAAATGAGTTATGCTATTTACCAGTTTGTAACTATTTCTTTCCATGTCATACATCCTCTTCTCTTTATATGCCATTTCTGTTATTTCAGCCCTTGATTCACTGTACATCTCATGCCAAAAGTAAAACAAAAGCTTTATCATTTTAGAACCTGACTATTATACAAAAGAGTTTTTAACTTTCATTTCCTTGCCAATTTTCTCTTCTAATGCATTCCAGGTATTGGAAAACTATTAGTCCTGGTATATTTTGTAACCCAGAGTATCTTTTCAGATATTCCCCTATTACAATTGGTACACACCTCCTACAACACCTAAGGGAACATGATCACTTCCCTGATTATATCTCCATTTCTTTATTCAATGTATATTTACCAAAACCTTTGCTTTGCTTACATTTTCCTTTCAGCTACACTCCAATCTTCTAACTATTGAAGAACTCCAGAGTCTCTTCTTTAGATTCTATGCTTAATGTTAGGTTATCAGTTTATGGGAACTCCGAAAGGCTGCCTATTCTGTACTTTGCAGCTTCCAACACATATGATCAACAGTTTTCTTGTCACTTATTCACTTCAGATGTTGTATTATGTTGGAATAACATCACCAGCCTCATTAGTCTTTTAGGGTACCTTCTAACTCTATAATGTGCATCTAATTATTTTTTTAGCTTTCACTAAAGCACTATGTCCTTGACGTTTTAATAAGATAAAATTATGCCATAAACAATGGCTTTAAAGCAGAATTTTATGTTACTGTTTTTTTTTCTATAATGAGAAAGTATTAGTCCTAGATTAAGAAAGAAAAAAGATAAAAGCAAAAGTTTTTATATGACCATCTTTTGCTTCCAGAGCCTTGTCCAACTAATGATCAATGTTTGGCTGTTGGAGAATGCAGACAAGAATGTCTAGATGGTGAAGAACCAGATCCGAACATCATTTGTGATTCTACAATGAATTGCAGCTGCTGTGTGAAAACAAGTAAGATTATATAATGTCTTCATACTAATGCTATACTTAATGCAATAGGCTACTATTTACAAAATATCTACAGAAAAAGATATACCCTTACACCCAAAATATTCACCCTAAAAAATAAGAAAAATTATATAATTAAAACAAAAATATAAGAGAGCAAATGTAGAAATTTAAATGCCAAACATAGTAATATGTAAGTTAAATACTTTTGTATTATTACACATAGCAACATCAGTTGTCTATAAAATATCAAAATTTTTTAAAGTAAACTGTATTTTTATTAACTATACAAACCTGGTGCCCTTTACATTAGGAATTACTTTCAGCGTAGGCTGGAATACAACCATTAAATTCTTGAACTGGTAGGTTAGGCAGTAACTACCATTTGGTGGGTGGGTAGGCCATACTGGCCAGAGGTAAACAATCCACTTTGCCTTTCAGCCCAGGTTTCAGGTTGAAGGGTGGCATGAGGTGTACATTAATGTAAAGGACCTCAGGTTTGTATAGTCCTTTACATTAGGAAAAGTCACTGATTGGTGGGAAGAATGTGAGTGAGCCTCTAGTACTGACTGGAGTTCAGCACACCAGGGCTATTCCTCCTCTGACAACTTGATCGGAGTATAAGAGCTACATGATCAATAGTCAGACTTCTGGGCCTTTTCGAAATGAGTGAGGAATTGTAACTCATCCGGAAAAGGGCTGGGAATAATACTTAGAGTTGGATGTATTAATGCAAAGTTCTGGGAAGGGTTTGCATTATTGTCAATCTTCTTCCTCCCCTTGCTAGAGGAAGGAGTGGGATTGATTCTATGATTCTGATAAGGAAAATATGTAGAAAGGAAACTCATGTGCAAGTTTACCACATCAAATGCCCAGCCAGCAAGTGTAAGCTCGAGTCCTATCCTCAACCTAAAGGAAGAGGGGTAGAAGGACGAGGAGGGGAAGGTGGAGAGGCCAGTTACTTTTGCATCCTACTTACCTCTAGAACCAAACACCATAGGCAAGATACAACTTGTCCTTTTGAAGGAGTCAGGTAAACAAACACAACTTGTGAGCATCCACCACTGATCCAAGGAAAAGAGGTTCCAAGGACCTGTGGGCAGACCCAAAGAAAGAAAGATATAAATGTGCTCGTAACGAGACCGCATCTATCAGATCCGACATATTCTTTGGAGTGATGAAAAGTACCAAGGCACTGGCACTGCTTGCTTTCTGAGAGAGCATACAGGGGACATATCCAACTGCAGAGGAGTTCCTCACGATCTCGTAGGACTCAGAGGAAGACATGTCATTCAACACTTTTGCATTGGAAGTCAGCAATGAATAAAGGTATCAACACTCAATAAAGGGTGTCGATTCTTCGCAGGTAGATCAACACACCAATAAAACAAAGTACTGACTGATCTGGATCAACCAATACAACAAAGTAATGACTGATCTGGGTCAACCAATACAGTTTTCAACGTGCAGGAGATCATGAAGGATTCAGACTCGTCAACAGATGCCAAATGATTGCGCAGCAGAGAGAGACTCATGACACGACACCTGCCATTTGAAGGGTGATGTTGAGAATGAACCCCGCAAATCGTGTATCATCTTCGCCAACGATGTTCAGAGACGAGATGATGAGTGAGGTATGTCCACATTGGGCGAGAATTAAATGCCTTCTAGAGACCGAGGTCCATGTGATGGAAAGGCAGAAGTTTCTCATCAATAGTTGAATCTCAACTAAGGAGAAACAATACAACTTCGCGGATGACTAAGATAAATGTGGACCTACATCTTCACAGTTGAATCAGAGAGAAGTGAACTCTCATGATTCTGATCATAGAAAAATACTGTTGATTTCACCAACCAGTAAAGACGGCACTAATCCCTGGTGTTTTACAGAGGACTGAAAAAGTTATTTGGCTACTCCATTGCTGCTCAGAGAGAAAGTCTGTGCTTGCAATGAAAGCAAAGAGTCTTCTAGTATTGAAAACATAGGGATTTTACTGACTGAAGAACCTCTTCTTGTGGGTTGGATCAGGGAGGAGCTAATCTATCTACTAAGGAAGCAGAGTTAGTCGGGCGGGGAATAGGCAAATCTTCTTATATTCATTTTCAATTTGGGGTGAAAAAAAAAAAAACTGAACACCCTATGAATTAGAAAATGTATATTAGAAGATAAAACTCAAATTGTCTGAATAAAATCATTCTGCATCATCACAGCAGCCATTAGGGCAGGTGCAATGGAACAGAAGACTACAGACTTCTGTTACATCGTGGGGTAAACAGAAAGATGATAATGAGTCTAATGAGATATATCTCTGTCTGAAAATTCTCGAAACGGCAATGTGGAGCACGAGACATGGGCCTCACACTAGAATTCCGAGCCAACCAGAGACCTAAGTCTTTGATGGCCAGACAGAGACTTGAATTGGTAGTTAATCTTCAACAGAAGAAAAACAATACTAAGACGAACAAAATCTCTGAGAGAAGGCAGTACTCTGCCCCTCGCTCGACTCCTTATACTGAGTTGCCTGGTAGTGCATTCCACGTTGTAATGCGTTCGGCTTAGGACCATAGAGTGCAAAAAAGATAAACTCGAGCATCTGCATTTTAACTGAAATGAGAGGGAAAGAACCCTTTTGTTTGGTGATAATGCATATGTTGTGGTGTTACTAGCAAACAATACCGCAAATTGTCTCAAACTCAAAACCGGAAACTCTTGGGAGGCCAGAAAGGCTGTCCTGAGTTTCAAGTTAATTAACAGAAGGTACTATTAATCTCGGTCACATACCAGAAGAAATAACTTGCAAATATGCGCTTATTACTCGGACGGTGCAACTGATAACAGATGCATGTCATGAGGAAAACTTACTAGTATAATTGTAGGTTCCTGTAAATGGCACTCCAGCCTTATTCTTCTTCATTCGAGAGACAAGAATAAGGACTGAAAGCAGACCTCCTTCATTCTCTAATGAAGAGAGTGAAGGTGAAGCTGTCCAAAAGGGAGACTTCTACAGTGACAACAAGACACCAAAAACAACTAGTCTAAGCAGAATTGCTCCCTAAACAGTAGAACTGGAGAGGCATTCAAATTTCTCAGTTCTGTCCATCCTGAACAGATTGACGTATGTTCGGTAAGATCCTAAGATTGAACCAAAAACATAGCCTCTCAGATTCGAACTCTGGGGAGTGGCCTCCATAGAATTCCTCTTATTGACTTCATCCCAGTGTAATGAAATAAAAGGGAGGAGGATTGACTGTTCTTGCCCACTCTTCTCTGAACTTGCAGTGCTCTCAATCTGTCAAACGAAGCATTCATTTCCTACAACTGTTTCGTTTGCTCGAACATGACCGAAAGTTAAGTGAAGTTAAATGCATTAAAAGCTGGCGTGAAATTGCCAAGTCTTGCTGCTCATCTATTTTCTCAGGGATCGAACCTCAGAAAGAGGACTACACACCGAACCTCCTCCTAGCTCTTTCAGATGCCTTGTCCCAAGCGACAGTGACATCAATTTTGGAACCTGAAGAATAGCCATTCCTGGCTTTCACAGGTGGGTCTCTTCCCTCACAATGTGTGAATGTCATGATGGAGAGAAGACTACCCATCACAGACTGTGGTTTTACGACCCCCTTGCAGGTTGTACACTCGGAGAGACTAGTACACGAGTACCCAACAGCCCCAGTTCCGTGAGCAGTGTCCTTGGAACTAGAGACAGGAGGAGGAACCTGGGTTCGAACCCATGGGGCTCCAGAGACACTATATTTTGGGGATAGCATCCTGGTTCTGGAGTAGGTGAGCTGAAGAGACAGCCAACTGCTTCCTTCCCAGATGCAGACCCTTAGAAGTCTCTACAGCTTCCTTCCCAGGATACAGACCCCTAGAAGTCTCGAGGCGAGACTTTTTAGGAGGTGGAGAAACTACCTTCCTCTTCTTAGACCGTGGAAGCCTTCGAATGACCCCTGTGAAAACTCACTGTAACAGGATGGGTGAGTACTATGTTATGGCAAAGGACTGCAATGATCAAGAGCAGAGAGTGCTCAGCTCGGCAGAGCTGGATGGTCGAGCCGAGTTGAGTAAACTGAGCAGATCACCACAACATAATTATGAGTGGAAATCGTCAGCTAAGAACTATCATTTCTTTCCAATTAACCGTTCTCCTTCGAGGCTGAAGCTCCAAGAAGAAGAATAAAGAGGGATTCTGTGTCTGCTTTATTACATGTTCGGACCCTAAGGTCCAAGACACGAGAGTGGTACGTCTCCATTCACCTAGAAAGTGTTGTATGCAAGAAGAATAAAGAGGGATTCTGTGTCTACTGTATTACATGTTCGGACCCTAAGGTCCAAGACACGAGACTAGTACTTCTCCATTCATCTAGAAAGTGTTGCATGCAGTACCAAGCTCTGGATAACGCCAAACCAGACTCAAGAGCGAACTCATCTGTACTGGTAAACGCTTGTTTCACTATCCAAGCACTCGTGATAGTGAGAGCTAGAATTCATAAGAATTCCAATGCTCGGCAAGAAAACCAGACTCTTGCAAGACAATAATAGGGCGAGCCTTTGCCTCGCCCTGGCGCTCAGCAACATGATGAAGCCGAGCACTCAGCGAGCCCCAGCAAAATCTAGAGATCCAGGTGCTTGGCGAAACTCACTATTGTAATAATTATCGGAATATCCGTTGCCCAAGTGTTTGGAAATCACAGAAAACCAATTCATACTGAGAATGCAAGAAATTCCAAGGAATTTAATCACTTAGCGAGACTCCCGATTTTTGTAATAATAATTATCAGGGATGTTCGTCTCGCCTGAGTGTTTGGCAATTGTAGAAAACCATAACACTCTAAGAATGCTAGAAATTACAAGGAATTCATGCATTCAGCAAGATTCCTGGGTATTGTAATAACAATAATTGGGAACCCTCGTCACGCTCAAGTGTTTGCAGATCATGGAATATCAAAACACTCGGAGTGTTAGAAATGCCAAAGAATTTAAGCACTCAGCAAGAACCACAAATTTCGTCAAATGATCATTGGGGAGAGGCTCCTCCTCGACTCCTGTAGAAATCGAGGAGAGACAGGCATTAAAACCAGTTCTATATTCGAGCATTTAAGACTGGAATGCGAGTACAATTCAACAGAATATGCACTTGAGGCTCCCAAAACGCAAGAGCCCATAGGGGACAGCGAATTGAAATCCGTCCAAAGGACAGAAACAGCCAGGGAGAACATAGTCTCCAAGTGTTTGAATCCTAAGAATCCAAACATCAGATGTCGAGATGGTGCGAGGTCTCTCTGCCATTGACAAAAGATCCTTCCTCAACGACGTGAATTTACATGTGGTGAGATCCTAGGATCCTTTCAGGAACATAAGCCCCTGATACTGAATTTAGTGGAGAGCACTCTACAGGATCCCTCCTATTCACCTTGCCCCTCCCGGTCAGGCATAGGACGTAGAGGGAATAGGTGAGGAAGACTGGATGCTCTCGCTCACCTTGCTAGCAGAAGTAACAGAAGTGAGTCGCAGGTAGCCATCAGCCTACAATGATGGCCATGATGTGAGTCTATGACTGTTCTCGCCCTGGAGAAACGCTTTCCTGAGAAGGATTACAAAACTCTCGCATATCAGAAGAAACGCTCCCTGCCACCGAGAACAGTTGGTCATGTGAACATGCCCCTGGCCTGGGTGGAATTGAGTGTGTACTTCACTGGCAAGGGCCGGTACAGTCTTCCAATGCGTCCCAGTCCTTGTCTAAGCTAAAACCTCTCAAGAGGTCTAAATGGGGGACACCCTACCGGTTTTACAGTGTGTAGGGTCCTGCGGAAACGTCTCATCAACCCTGGGTAACAAGCGATCACTACAAGACCGACCATGGGCAAGGTAAAGTCACCTGAGCGACTCGCTCCATTCTTCCACTCCATGCCTAAGTCTTGACGGCGGTGAGCGGACTTAGTTTCATTGACTCTTGGTGCATGCGAATCCATAGATTTACATGCACTAGGGGAATCTCGCAAACGAGAGCCTGTCACTCAACTATTCTTAGGCGCAGAACCTCTAGGACTAGCAGCTGAAGTGCAAAACAAAGTTTGAGCTTGTACAGCTCCTAACATGCTAGACCCTGAGACAGCATGAAGGTTCCTTCCTAAATACACACACTCGAGGACCAATATCACAGCATGCTACAAGTTACATGTACAGCATGCTACAAGTTACATGTACAATTCCGAGGTTAGGATAGCCTACATGAAGATATATCCAACCATTTACTGCTATAATCAGCTTTCACCACTGTTAGCCTGTCAAAGAAATTATATATGATTAAAAAAAATATTATACTCCTTTCACACCGAAGGGCATTGCCCTCCGATTTATTTATTATTAAAGTAGTTTAAACCAGACCACTGAGCTGACTTTCTGCTCTCATAGGGCTGGCCTGAAGGATTAGATTAAAATACAAAAATCATGTCTAGGCCAGAGGCAAAGCTCTGGAACCAAATTGTTTATTCTGTGTAATGACAAATGAGTGAAAATTAAACTAAAAACTGCACAAAGGCACACACTCACACTGGAACACATGCACACAATAAATGCATCCATACTTTCATAAAAAATAAAATCATAATAAGTTAAGTAACATTTAAAAGTTTTGTTTTTAAAATTCATTAAATAGTCTGATAATTTTCGTATTTTCAAATTTTACTTAGGTTTATATTTTATCAACTAAATTACACTTCTTCAAGAACATAAAAATAGGCATAACCGAAAATGTGGAGGATTCTGACAAGGTTTCTTACATAGATCTGTTTCCAAATGTCGACAGTTGTTGCTGGTTGTACTCTGGGCCTTTGCATAACACATCTGACAGTTATAACCACCTTGCCCTCTGCGCACTCAGGAGCTGAGCCACGTGGGCTGCTCATCAAGTGTCCATATGTCAGACGGGTATGGCCCATATGGAGACATATCAGAACTACTTGTGCATGTCTCTCTTTGATATGATGAACTTCACTTCCCAACATCAGGTTTTATTTGTTTTAATTTATTATTTTCTGATTCTTCATTCCAAATATGTTGCCATTTCCTTATAATACCCATCTTTATGTATTGTCATTTGATTTGCTTCTTTGGCTGCTTTGTCAGCCTCTTCATTCTCTTTGATCCCTACATGGGTAGGGCTCCAACATATTTCTACATTTCCTCCAATATCTAATTTATGAAGTAACAATTTAATTTGTTGCACAATATTATTCTTTGGTTTATAACTCTGGATGGCTTCTATGGCACTTCTCAAGTCACTAAAAATCACAAAATTATTGAGTGATGTTTCTTTAATTATTTTTATGGCTAAGGCAATTGCGCAAAGCTCAGCTGTGAATACTGAAGCTGTATTAGGTAGAATGAATGAATAATTAATAATTATCTGGCGTCGTGACTACCAGGATCATTGACGCCGAATGAAGCCATTTGGACAACCAATTTGGGAAAAATCCACACACACATCATAAAAACTTAAAGTTCCGCATCAGTTATTGTACTATAGCTAGCGCAAAGATGCTACTTATGCATTAAACACCACCAAAGCTAAATTATTATTATTATTATTATAAAAGAGTTTAACCAGGCCACTGAGCTGACCTTCAGCTCCCATGTGGCTGGCCCAAAGGATTAGATAAAATGCAAGGTCAAGGCCAAAAGCCACGAGCTTGGACCAAACAGGTCTTATAGGATAATAAATAATGAATTAAGATTAAATAAAAAATTGCACAGAGGCAAAGGCTTTCATACTAGAACACAAACAGGCAATAAATACATTTATTCACGTTTCCATACATTCATTCTAAAAACCCAAAGCTAAAAACTACACACATACATGAAAGCGAAATACCTAAATTTCATTAAAAACTCCAACTCCTTTTGAAAATTCAACAACACACTCATAATCATGCTGAGCTTCTTCACCCAATATCTTTGTCAAACTGTAACTACCATCTCTATCTCTTTTGTCTTTAAAGTGCTGCTCTCTCAGTTCCCGATGACTAGGACATTCAACTAGCAAATGCTTAATAGTCATCGGGACGTGACAGTTATCACAGTAAGGTTGGTATTCACCACTCATGAGATACCCATGTGTCAATCTTGTATGTCCTATACGGAGGCGGCATATCGTTACTTCCCATTTCCTAGGCATAGATTCATATTTCCAAGGGTGTGTACGTGTGGCAAACTCTTTCATTTTATTTGGTCCTGCTTCGTTCCATTGCTGTTCCCATAATCTTGCAATGAACTTTGATATACTAGGAAAAAAGTCTCTATATGGTACAGCAATTGGTCTTGGTATCATATTGGTTGCTGCTGATTTAGCTAGTTGGTCTGCTTTTTCATTTCCATATATATTTACGTGCGCTGGGACCCAGCAAAAAGATATAGTAATCTCTCTATGCTGATGTAGAAATACCCACTGTGAGATTTTCAATGTAATTGGATGATCAGTATTAAAAATTTCAAGTGCCTGTAATGCACTTTTGGAATCACAAAAGATGGTGATATTAGTGGAATTCTGGAGGGTTGCAATATGTTCCAATGCTGTTAAAATTCCATACAGTTCCGCTGTGAAGTTCGATGCTACGATGGGTAGTGCTCCTCTGCGACTAAAATCATCACTAAAAACTCCATATCCGACTCCATCATCAGTTTTGGAGCCATCAGTAAAAACAAATGTAGAGCCTGAGTGCTCTGCAGCATGTTCTAAAAATAATACTCTGATTTCTGTATCTGATTTTTCTCTTTTAATACCTTTAAAATATTTACAAAATTTAATTACAGGTAATTTCCATGCTGGGTAATTGGTAAATTAACTGGACATACAGGATTTCTTGACATATTCATTTCCTCCAAGATCTTTTTCACTCTAAAACTAAAAGGCTTAGGAAACCTTGGATGATTTTCATAAAAGTTGTTGAAAGAATTTCTATTTGCTGCTTCAAAGACTTTAGAGTTGGGGATTCTCTGAACCCTAAACCAATATCTGATAATTGATGATTGGCGATATAACTCTAGTGGGATTTCTCCCGCATCAATTAATAAACTTAAGATGGGAGAAGATCGAAAGGCACCTGTTGCCAAGCGTATACCGGTATGATGTACTGAATCTAAGATAGCAAGACGATTAGATGAAGCAGAAGAATATATTTCACATCCATAAAGTAATTTTGAAATAAGTGATTTGTGTAGTTTTATAACTGTCTGCACCCCAGTTGGTATTAGATAATACTTTCAAAATACTTAAAGCTTCAAGGCACTTGGTTTTAATATGTTTCAGATGGGGAAGCCAATTGAGTTTTTGTCGAATATGAGGCCTAAGAAGCGTACCTCTTCAACACAGGGTATTCTATGGTTGTACAGATAAAGGTCTGGGTCGGGGTGTACTCCCCGAAGGTGGCAAAAATGCATAACAGTAGTCTTACTGACTGATATTTTAAATCCCTGTTGTTCAGCCCAATTTACTATCTTATTTATTGTCAATTGTAATTTCCTTTCTGCAACTGACATTCGTGATGCAGCAACAGATATTAAAAGATCATCTACGAATAGGGTACTCAATACATCCTTGGGTATAACAGACGCGACACTATTTATTGCTAACGCAAAAAGTGTGACACTAAGCACACTTCCTTGTGGGGACACCCTCTTCTTGGCATCTATCTGATAATGTGTTGCCCACTTTAACTTGAAAATATCTACATTTCAAGAATGCTTTAATGAATAGGGGCAATTTTCCTCGTAGACCACAGGTATGAATTGTCTTAAGAATGCCATGCCTCCAAGCAGTATCATAAGCTTTCTCAATATCAAAAAAAATAGTTATATGGTGCTGCTTGGAGGCAAATGCTTCACATATGGAGGTTTCCAGCTGCAGTAGGACATCTACTGCCGAGTGCATCTTTCTAAACCCACATTGTGAGGGTGAGAAAATACCATTACGCTCTAAATACCATACAAATCTTGTATTCACCATTTTTTCCATCAACTTGCATAAACAGCAAGTTAGTGCTATTGGTCGATAACTAGCCACTGAAAAAGGGTCTTTACCTGGTTTTACAAAAGGTAATACAAAAGCCAATTCCCATATGACTGGGTAGCTACTTTCATGCCATAATCTGTTAATTATACTTATTATAAATAGTTTTGTATTTTTTGAAATATGCCTAAACATTTGATAGGGAATTTCATCCGGACCAGGGGCAGTGTTAGTGCTGCTGGCCAGGGCAGCATCAAATTCCCTTTCTGTAAAGGGTAAATTATATGGCTCTATCTTATCTGTGGAAAAGTCTAATCGCAGTTGTTCTTCTCTTCTTCTATATTGATATCCAGGGGAACTGTCAGATTTTTTTGAAACTTGGGCAAAATGATCGGCGAGTTTATCACTTACATCTTTTGCGTCGGCGATGAGGTTGTCATTAACTTTAAGTACTGGGGGAGGACTGGGAGTAAATTTCCCAGCAATCTTTTTTATTTTCTTCCATATACTGCAGATAGGTGTTCGGTGGTTAATGGACGATACAAATGACGCCCACGACTGCCTTCTAGCAGTTTTCATTGCCTTTCGAAAACGCGCTCTATTCTGTTTGTATATAATCATGTTTGCTATAGTTCGGTGTCTACGATAACGTGTAAGTGATGTTCTTGTGACTCGGTGTAACAGTGTGAGCTCTTCACACCACCACGGGACTGGGCGTCGCCTGAAAAGACCTGTAGTTTTTGGTATAGAATGTAACCTGCTGTATGGAATGTCCCATTTAATAAATCGATTGCATCATCTGCCGTTGGGAAGTCATTTGCGTCACTTTCTATTTCGCTTAGTTCTTGAAATTTGTTCCAATCTGCTTTTTCAACATTCCACCGTGGAGATCTTTGAACTGGTGGGTCATCATTGGAATTTATTATTATGGGAGCATGGTCACTGCTTTGCCAGTCATCATTCGTCTTCCATCTGAAATCCATCGTACAATTGGAACTAGATATTGTAAGGTCTAAGCATGAGACTGTACCTGTCTGGATATGGTAATGAGTAGGTTCTCCGGTATTTAAAAGTCCTAAATCTTCATTTTCTATTATGGAAGCTATAATATTCCCTTTTTGATTTGATGTCACATCTCCCCATAAAGGATGTCTGCCATTTAAGTCTCCCATGAGAAGAAATGGTCGTGGAAGCTGATGAAATAAATCAATTAGTTCTTCTCGAGTGATGGGATTGTTTGGTGGAAGATAAAGGGAACAAAGTGTGTATTTTCGTCTTAGGTGAATTTGAACCGCAACAGCCTGTAAAGGAGTATTTAGTGGGATTGGAAAATGAGGAAGGTCCCTGCGAACATAAATAAGGCAACCTCCATGTCTTCCCACTTCCAAATTATATTGTGTTCTATATGATATATACTCTCTAGGGCAAGGTGTGTGGACATCAAGCATTGTTTCTTGTAAACATACAGCAATAGGGGAGTATTTATAGAGTAACACTTTAAGTTCCTCATATTTTGCACGAAGTCCCTGACAATTCCACTGTAAAATTGAAGAGAAGGTGTCTAGGTTTTGGAGGGTAGTCCTCTATTCAAGGTCATTTTGAATGCTTAGTGGATGGGAAGCTTTGCTTGTAAATTTTTGATGACAATTGTTTTTCTTCGCCAGTTAGCTCATTGATTTTGGTTTTATCTTTTGTTGGAGTTAATGGAGGAGAGGATGAGGGTGTTCTTACCCTCTTCATTTGTTTTTTCCCTCTAATTCCATTAAATCAGGCAGAGATTCTGCCTGAGATAATGCAGAAGGTGGAGTAGAGGGAGATATTACAGTTGTTATATGGAATGTTTATTTTATCGTCTGCAGAATGTGGAGTAGAGGGAGATATCCAGTTTGTTATATGGAATGTTTATTTTATCCGTCTTTGCCGATTGTGCTCTAACCTTACTAGGCTGAGCACTTGGCCCAGTATGTCGGACCACAGGAGTAGAAGCATCCTTTATTGAGGATGAGGAAGGATCAGCAGATTGGAGTGGAGCCCTAGTGGTGGAATGTTGAACCACAGGGGCTGAGGCATCCTTCATTGAGGATGAGGAAGGAGTAATGGATTGAAGTGGAGCCCTTGTGGTAGTAAGGGCTTTAGAATAACTCTTGGCTCTTCCCAAGAGTCGTCTTGCATGTCCAATACTGATGTGCTCTGTATATGCTTTATTTATTAACTGCTGCTGTTTCAACTTTAAATTCTTCACATATTTTATCAACTGATTTGTGCTCTAGCTGACAATTAATGCATTTAGGTATATCTGAGCATGGGCCATGTTCTAGGGCAGAGCAATTATTACACATCTTATTATTTTTACAAACTTTAGATGGATGACCAAATTTAAAACAATTAAAACATTGCAATGCTTTTGGTTGAAAAGGTCTAACTCGCACTCTTTCATTTTCTATTACTATATGAGATGGCACATTACTGTCTTCAAAAGTAAAAATCATCATGTTGCCATTTGGGACCTTTTTCACTTTCCATACAGTTGGTGGGCACATATCTAAAATTTCTTCTTCAGTAAACTCGTACAGGTCTCTATCAAAAACAACACCTCTTCCATAGCTAAAATTTAGGTGAGGACTAATTTTCTCTATTATATCGTTGTTATCAACTTTCATCATTGTTAGCATCTGTGACCGAGTTTTAGATTTTGCATGAATAAGTACAGAGCTCTTACCAAATCTAGTAATGTCACCACTCATTATGCCACCTATTTTTTGCTGAAGGTACCTACTAAACTTGTAATAGTTGAAGTTCTCCTCCTTGGCTTTAACTACCAGCCATTTAGGAGGTTGGGGGACTCTTATTTTGTCAACGTTGCTACTATAGGAGTTGATTGGATTCCATTTTGCAGGTTTATAAATGTCTAAGTTTCTTGGGGCTTTATCCGTCAAGGCTCCTTTAACTAATGAGTTACATATATTCAAGGTATCAATACTACAGGTTGCTTTAAAAGCATCTTCATGTTTATCAAATGTTACCCAAGCTTCCCATTTTCCTTCTGTGTCAAGAAAGTTCATACGAATCTCTGCTATATTGCCAAACATGTTCAAAGATGTCGAGATATCATCATAGTTACAATGAAGTGGAATATTTTTCATATGTATAACTTTCAAATGCGTCACTCTACTATTATTGGCATCTGGGGGGTTCAAAGAATGGTCTTTGTTTGAGCCAGAAGTCGTCAACGGTGCCAGTGAGTCCATTTTCCCAGGGGATGTGGGTTCATAGTCCGGATCCATATTTGGTTTACTAAAAAAAAAATAAAACTCTTACTACTTGGTTATATCAAGAAAGTATCGTGAGTCACTCAGGTATTCACATTCTCCACCAATGGCACTAGTGAGAGTTGACTCCCAATGGTCCACCCCATACCCTACCCATACAGGATAGCACCAATACGTTTGTGGTGGCCAAGGTATAAGCCAATCCGCCTGCTGGGAGCTCTGATTCCACTAATGGGAATCAACTCCCCACCACAAACGTATTGGTGGGCTTCCGGACAAAAGCCAGGAGTCCCACCCCCAGAAAACCAGCTCCCCCTGGATTCCGATGGGCCAGTCCCTGGAGATGGTTCCGCCCTCAAGATAGCAATGGGAAAATCCCATTACTTACTCTCAGGTCCAAACCATATCAGGTGGTGACTCAACCACCACAACTCCCACTATTAGCTTCAAATGCAACCCCTTCCTAACCAACGATCCCTTCTCAGACTCACCTTAGTAGTTAAATTAGACGAAAGTGGAAATGTCCACACCATTTATTGCCAAAAGTTTGTAGGCGTTCCGTCAGGATCCGGCCTTCACATGAGTGAAGGCAGGATCCCTTACCCCCTCACCACGTGAAGGAACCTACTCGAGGGGTGTATTAGGTAGAGAGAATTAATATGATTTGTCTTGGGACACTACTGAAGCATATCCCACTCCATGTTCCGATTTAGATCCATCTGTGTATATTGCATAATTTGGACCTTTTCGCCTCATATGGTCTATTGTATGTTGTCTATGGTGTGCTGGCGTATATGAGCATTTTTTTGATAAATATTTTAATCATGTACAAGTTTTCATTTTATTCATTATCCAAGGCGGAGGTAATTTTACTATTGGAGGAATTTGTATTTTCATATTTAGTGACTCAAACAATCTTCTAGCTTTAATTGGGAAAGGGGCTGGATGATTGTTTATAAATGTCTCTTAGTTCAAATAATTTTTTTGTTGGAGAATCACTTGTCCTAATTCTCAGCATACTCTTCATTATTACAAGCTCGCTATGAAGAGAGAGAGGTAGTTCACCACATTCAATCTGTAAAGAAGAGGTCGGTGATGATTTAAAGGCTCCTGATCATATTCCAAGGCGCCCTCATTATGAACTGGGTCCAACGTTTTCAGTGCTGCGTCTGACACCAAGCCATATATTTCGCTACCATAATCAATGATAGACAGGACTGTTGCTTTATACAGTAATGTAAGGGTTAGTCTATCGGCTCCCTGAGTAGTGTTTGATCATTTTCTAATTAGATTTAATACCCTTTTACATTCTGATTTCAGGTATGTTATGTGGGGTTTCCAGTTTGTGAGTATTAAACACTAAACCTAAAAATTTTGCATTTTATCTAATTGGTATCCTATAATTTCTAATTTTTAAATCTATTTCTTCACCATTCATCCACCTTTTATCTTTATAAAACACGACTGCTTGAGTCTTATGTATGGATAACTTAAATCCAACAAATGAGGTCCATTCGTTTATTTTTATTATACTTTTATTTATGGATAACTTGAATCCAACAAATGAGGTCCATTCGTTTATTTTTATTATACTTTTATTAATGATACGCTCTGTATGTTTAATACGAGAGGCTGAATAATATATGGCAAAATCATCCATGTACAGATTGCTTTTAATTCCAGTAGGCAGATTTTCATTAATATCAGTAATTGCTAGGGTAAACAGTGTGCCACTAAGGACATGTCCCTGTGGAACACCATTTTCAAGTGGAAATGTTCTGGACAATACATCATCAGTTCTCACTTGAAAACTACGATTTGTTAAAAAGTTTTGGATGAACCCAGGTAAATGTCCACGGATGTTGTTATTTTGTAGTTTTTAATATAGGGTACCTCCATGTAGTATCATAAGCCTTTTCAGTGTCAAAAAAGACTGCTACAGTTATTTGTTTTCGTTCAAATCCTCTACGTATATGGTCTTCGAGGTTAGAGAGAGAATCTAACGTAGATCTGTTACACTGTGACCCAAATTGAGTGGGAGACAAAATTTTATTTTCTCAAATGTGCCATGTTAATTGAGCATTTACCATTTTTTCTAGTAATTTGCATAACCAACTTGTTAGAGAAATTGGTCTGTAGTTATTGGCATCACTTGGTTCTTTTCCAGGTTTTGGGATAGGATTTATTATTGCTTTGCCCCATTCATCAGGAAATAAATTACTAAGCCATAAATGATTAAAAAATTGTAATAAATATGACTTTGCCAGAGGTGCTAAGTGGCACATCATCTCAAAACAAATATTGTCACCTCCAGGAGCAGATTTATTGCTGTTTGTGAGAGCATATTCCAATTCTTCCATATTAAATTTTCTATTATATGTCTTCTATTGTTTCGAATTTTATTGTTATTAGTTCTATATTACTTTCCTTTGTGCAGAAGTGGTCATCTAAATTTCTATCACTACTTACACTTGCTAAGTTTTCTCCTATTATATTACTTATTTCTTTTGGATCAAGTATTCTTTTTCCGTCTTTTAATATGGCATGTCTGGGTGGTTTCACATGGGTACCATTTATTTTCCTGAAATTTTCCCATATTTTTTGTATGGGAGTATTATTAGAGAGTTCTGATACATATTTCCTCCAAGAAATTATTCTTCCTTGAATCACTTCCTTTTTAAATTTTGCAGATATTTTCTTGTATAGAGGCTTTAATGCATCAATTTCTAGCAACAACATAAGTCATTTTCTGTAAAGTACCTTTTATTACTGGTAATGTTTTATTTATTTTACTGAATTTTCTATTCAAAATATCCAATCGTCTCCCTATTGAGTGTTTTATATTTATTAATTCTGTTAGCTCATCGGACCACCATGGAACTTTATGCTTTGTTGGATGCGGTTTTGAGTTTGGTGTTGCTTTGTCAGCAGCATTTTTAATGAAATCAACAAGAAACTTATTAGTTTCATTATGGTCTTTTAGATATTCAAATGGTGGTATATTTCTAGCGTGCATTTCATACCGCTTCCAATCTGCTTAATAAATGTTATAGTGAGGAACTTGTTTTGCTGGATTATTTTGTAATAAGGAAATCAATATTGGGAAATGATCACTGGTGGGCAAGTCATCAACTGTGTTCCAATTCAATCTGTCAACTATACTTGTTGAACATAGAGTTAAATCTACAGAGGAAAATGTTCCATAATATGTATTAACTTCATCATCATTTATACAGCACATATCATTTGAATCCATAAATTCTTCTACTTTACTTCCTGCTCTATTTGAGTTTGAACAGTTACAGTCCTATATTGGGTTGTGAGCATTAAAATCCCCTAATATTAATATAGGTTCTTTGGAATTTTTGAGTAATTCTCCAAGTTTATCAATATCATTATTTTTATTTGGTTGGTTGTATAAATTATAAATGATATAATTATCCTTTTTTATTCAAATTATAATACCCGATATTTGGAGGTCAGCAATGTTTACAGGTACTTTGTCATAACATACTTTATGTACATATATGGCTATGACCTAAATTTCCTTCTTCCTGTGATGTTGATATTGAGGTATATTTACCTATTGTTGGTATTGTATTACTGACATGCTGTAAACATAGTATCATTGGTTCATGTTTTCTTTAATAACCTTTGTACTTCTCCCAGGTGTAATCTGGTCTGTCGACCATTTACGCTCCATTGCATAATATAGCTCTTGAAAATATTATGTTATATTGGTCGTGTTTTGTTTTCTTTATTTTTTTTCTTTTGCATTATTATCAACTTGAATTTTTTCTTAAATTCTATTTACGACATTCAGTTGTTTATCTTTATAATATTTCAAGTGCTCAATACACATGCATCCTTTTTCGTGAGTGTTTAAATCAGTGGCCTCTTTCTTTCTATATTTAATAAAAAAAATTTATTATATTTGTTAAACAATCTTTTGTTATTTTTTTCTTATTGTTGCACTATGCATGAAGCAATCATTACATCCACATGTGTTATCATGTATATCTATTGCTTTATTTGTTCTTGTTTCACCAATTATTGGTGATGGAGTAATCTCATCAACCTTGACATAGTCACCATCGTCCATGGTATGGTTATTCTCCATTTTGTTTTTGTTCTTTCTTCATATCGTTTGTTTTTGGTTTGACCGATGTTTCTCTTAATTATAGTTGGTTTCTTTGTTTTGAGGGGTGTTCTATCTAAAGTGTTTTTTTTTTTTTTTTTTTTTTTAATTTCCGGTACATCACAACTTCCTCCTTCCACCTCTGTGATAGTATCTTCTTGTGCTTCTATTTGCATTAATACTTCAAATGAATTTGATAGAATATTATACATATCATTTGCACCTGTTTCCTGATTCTTTACAATCTTATTTTTTTTCTGTATATTACTGATTTTTTCTTGAGACCTATTTTGCTGCATCTTGTTACTTTCATCTGTATGTTTCATTACTGGTTCCTGTTATAGAAGAATACATACGTCTCTTAGCAGGATCTTGAATTCCTCTCACTTTCAATTCTAATTTAGCCTCTGTTACAGAAATGCCTGTTCATTCTTTTAACATTTTTAATTCCGTGTTGTATATGTGGATCTTGCATGATGATTCTGCTCACAGTTTACCCACTTAGGTTCACCGCACTTCCATTGTGTGGTGTGTTCTGTAGATCCACAGTAAGCGCATACCGGTTCATTCCTGCAATTTCTCTTTGTGTGTCCATACTTACTGCAATTTTGACACTGCAGTGGCTTTGGAACATAGGGTCTTAACTCTCTATTTTGGCCTAAAATTTTTATTTTTTGAGTGAGATCTGAACCCTCAAATTTTATTTTTGCTATTTTTAGTACTTGTTTATTGCCTTTTTTACTTGCCACATAATACACCTCGGAATCCTCAACCTTGGGGTATCTCTTTTTGAGAGTCTAAAAGCATTTTCTTATTGATTGGTTCGTCGCTATTGTCAGGAAGTACAATGGTACCCTGTTCTTATTATCATGCTTTTCCATTTTAACATTGATGGTATCTATTATTTTTAAAGACAAATAGTCTTCAGACTGGCTTTTTGTTGTGGCTTCTATAAGCCAAGTTTTCTCTTTTATTTTTCTGAACGACATTTCTGCCGTTGGATGTCTATTTGGTAAAAGATTTTCTAATTTCAAGGCTTAAATATTTTGTTCAGCTTCCATGGTTAGAAACCTTGGCCTACTTCAACTCCCAAAAAGGGAGTCAAAGTGAGTCAAGGTTGGGTCATGACAGTATTTAGGTTCTTAAGTTTAGTATATGGTATTAACGTTTTAATACCAACCTGGTCTTTGTGACTTGAGTTTTCTTTAGAATGGTCCAAATCCGTGTCAGAAGTCGTGGGGATATTTCTTAAATTTTCCATATAATAAAAGCGTATATTTCGTCCAGGATGAGGTCCCTCTCACCAGGGATGACCAACTGGGTGAGGGGCAATACCGTTACTCAATGGTAACTGCCCTGGGTTCTTTGCCTGGAAATACGCCATACCCCTAGTGCCTTAAGGGTCGTCAGTCCATAGAGATCGGACCCAGCACTGTGGGCATGGCTTTACTTAAAAATTTTCCCTCGCTCGACCACGTCAGGTACTCTAGTTTTACAGGTGGAGAGGCATGCTGTCCAACTCCACCCTCCATCAGATTAAAAGAGTAGTCAAGTCAATAGTCCAAAACCATGCCAAGGTCGTCAACGAAAGAAGAAGGGAAGGGGGAAAATTTATAAGAGGAGGAGTAAAGGAGTTAAAGGTCCCAATGTTCAGTTGAATCCACAGCAGAGAGCGTAGGCATAAAGGGGCATACTCTCTCTGGTGTGGATCCCTAAGCCCCCCACCTCGTCAAGGAGTTGGGATCAGGGGGAGAGAGATCCGAATTGGTAGTTAATCCTCGATAGAAGACAAACAATACTAAGACTCTCAGACTCTCAGAGAGAAGGCAGTATTTTGCCCCTCGCTCGACTCCCTATACCAAGTTGCCTGGGAGTGCATTCCATGTTGGAATGCGTTGGGCTTAGACCCATCAAGTGCAAAAAAGATACACCAAAGCAGCTGCATTTTAACTGAAATGGAAGGGAAAAAACCCTCTTGTTCGGGATAATGCAAATGCTGTGGTGTTGTTGGCAAACAATACCACTAATCATCACTATATCAAAACTGGAAACTCTTGGAACCCCCGAAAGGCTGTCCTGAGTTTCAGTTGAATTAAGAGAAGGTAGCAATATTCATCTTTTTCACATACCACAAGAATTAACTTACAGATATACGCCTATTACTTGGACATTGCAACTGATAACAGATGCACGTTGCGAGGAGAACATACTAGTATATTCGTAGGTTCCTGTAAATTGAAAGCCAGCCTATTTCTTCTTCATTAAAGAGACAACAATAAGGACTGGAAGCAGACCTCCTTCATTCTCTAATGATGAGAGCGAAGGTGAAGCTGTCCCAAAGGGAGAATTCTACGGTGATAATAGGACACTGAAGATGACTAATTCAAGCTGGACTGTTGTTCCCTAAAAATAGCACTGGAAAGGCGTTCAAACTTCTCAGTGCTATCCGTCCTAAACAGATTGGCGTATGTTTGTCAAGATCTTAAGATTGAACCAAAAACATAGTCTCTCGGATTTGAACTCTCGGGAGTAGATGGTGAGGATGGGTCTATTCCAGCTCAAATAAGTATATCTGAAAATGACAGGTATATGTATGAGAGGGAGTAGACTTTTAAAACTTCTCGTGGTCAGGTCGGTAACGTGACCTGTTTGTGATTACGGGACCTGGGTTTGTTTCCCGGTAACGGACATCACAATTTCTTCCAATTTCTTTAAACTTTGATCTTCAGGCTTTGTGACAAGCATATCCAAAAGAGCAAAGAATTCGAGAAGTTAAGAGGGCATTGTGGGTATTACAATTGCATATATATATATATATATACTCTACATACATACATACATACATATATATATAAATTATAATATATGATCTATATATATATATATATATATATATATATATATATATATATATATATACATCATACATACGATATATATAGATATATATATTATATATATATATATATACCTATATATATATATATATATATATATATATATATACTATAGATAATATATATATATATATATATATATATATATATATATATATATATATACATATATATATATATATACTAGATTATATATATATATATATATATATATATATATATATATATATATATTATAGATATATATATATAGTATATATAATATATATTATATATATAATATTATATAATAAATATATATATATATATATATATATATATATTATACTAAATATATAGATATAGGATATATATATATATATATATATATATATATATATCTCTATATATTATATATATAGTATATATATATATATATATATATATATATATATATATATATATATATATATATATATAATTAACGGCTAGTCAGCAAGCGATCACAAACATATGTCTTCATTGGAAGATGGCCCAAAGCAAAGTGGAGTGTTTGCATCCAGGCAGGCGGGCCTACCCACGAAATGGTAATGACGAGGTAGTCCCACTGTAGGGACCTATTTGGGACTCATTTGCGCATGTGATTTTGTGACGTCACACAAACCACTCGAAATAACAAAACATTGGGCTAGTTGCCTCTCTTACACTGCAATGCGATTTAATAAATATCCTTCCATAGATTTAAGTGCTGAATGCAATTTTGGACATATATATTATAGTTCACGTGAATGTCGATACTGGAAAAATTGAATAGGCGAAATTTTACACAAATAAAGGTCTTTTTTGTGAAACTTTAATAGATGGACAAGGTCCTGGAGACTGAGGTTACGGGGTTTTTGTCATGGTTTTTTTAAAAAATTCCCTGTCTTGTCTTTGTGTGAATTTGGAACCTCGTTACCAATTGTTTTAAAGATGATTTCCTTTTATAAGTTGTCCATTGGAGCGAGTCCTTCTTTCATTTCATGTATTTTGTAAACTTTACATACTTTAATTTTGTGATAAATTAGTGAACAACAATTTTATCACAAAATTAAACTATGCAAATTTAACAAAATACATGAACTGAAAGGCGGACTCGTGCCAACGGACAACTTACAAAAGCAAATCAACTTTAAATCAATTGATAACGAGGTCCCAAATGCACATAAGGCCAAGACAGGGAAGTTTGAAAAAACCGTGTAAAAAATCCTGTGTCCCCAGTCGCCAGGATCCCTTCAGTCTCTAAAACTTTCACACAAGAAAAACCCTATTTGTTTCTATATCGTGGGCCTACCCGCCTACCTGATGGCAGTTACTGCCTAACCACCTTGTTCAAGAATATAACAGCCGTATTGCAGCCTACGCTGAAAGGAATTCCTAATGCAAAGGACTGAGGGTTTGTTTATATTGTGTAGAAACAAACATTATTTTTATTTTCTTAGAGAGATCACATAGAAAATTAACTTAATTTTTTATAGACAACCAGCCATGCAGAAATACGACACAGTGCCTAGATGCTAAGGGATTCTGTAGAGACACCTGCCCACCAAACTATCGACCAGATGATACGCTTTGTGAAGAAAACTGCACATGCTGCATTCAAATCGGTTAGTTTCCATGAATTAATATCTATCTTAATTCAAGTACCTTTTCAAATCATCATGTAATCATCCAAAGTCTTTTGTTTCTCTACTAATGAGTTATTGTTTATAAGTACTGTAGCTACTGTCTTCCATTTCATCAAAGCTTTTCCTGTTCTTCAACCCTTAATTCACAGCACATTGTGTTCCAAAGGAAGAAGAAATGTTCTCCCTCTTCAGTGACCTGCCTATCAAGCACAGCATAGTTTTTCATTTCCATTCCTTCCCTATATATTCTTCTAGTACTTTCAGACATTGGTTAACTATTAATCCAGTTATATTTCATAATCCTGATCATCGTTTAAAGCAGGACTAGTTAAGTTTGGGCCAAAATTCATCATACACTTTTTGCTGCAGCCATAAGGCTCCTTTCAAGAACATATATATATTTTTACCTTATATATTTTCTTTTCTTCCAGTTACATTCTATTCTTCTAACTTTTAAATACATCATAACCTCTTCAGCTTTCACTTTAAATCTTATCGTGGAATAACATCACTAGCGATATCAATCTTGCAGGATACACCGAGTTACCAAGATCCATCCAATTAATTTCTCAAGTTATGCGCTATCTCAAAATATACAAAATATGTGGTGTATTGTATTCTCACATTTTCATAATGCTTTTTCTGCAATTACCTTGTTCATAATCATGAAATTTTTATAATAGAATGATGTTTTGTATACTTACCCAACAATTACGTACCCATAGTTTTCCATGTGCAGCAGCCTAAATTTAAATTTCCCAGGTAGAGCTTTGATGGCTCAATGTAGGTATACAGTGCCGCCCCCTTACGGCAATATTAGGAATGACTTAGCTAATAGCATCATTCGGTTTTATGCATAATGTCCATCAGAAGGGAGAAGGGAGGGCTCTGATCATGTAATTAGTACTGGGTAAGTATATACAAAACATTATTTTATTATAAAAATGTCATTTATTTGTATGTGACTTAAACAGTAATTACACAGCAGATTCCAAATTAAAGGGAAGCGGGATCATAGCATATTCTACTCCAAAACATTAAGCCATGTAATGAATTTGAAATAGGAAATTTGCTAGCATTGAAAGCAATACTTGTCGTTTCTTATCAGTTAAGAGAGCTACTTCAGATGAATACAGGCAGCCCCCGGTTAACAGCAGCATCTGTTAATGGCTATCCCGTTTTACAGAGCTTGTCTAGCGACACTGTTAACTGGATTTTCTGCACCGATCTTTGGTTAGCAGCGCTGATCTCCAGTCAGTAGTACCGATATCCGGTCAGTAACGCCGATTTCCGGTTAGCAGCGCTGATCTCTAGTTAACAGCAGTGCCGTACTCTGGTTAACGGCACCATATCATCTGGTTAATTGCACCATTATGCAGGATTTTAGTACTGTTGTCACCGATTTTCAGTTAGCAGCATCGCAGGGAACAGAGACCCCGCTGTTAACTGGGGACTGCCTGTACTGCCTCTGGTTGGTGCTCATTTTAACTTGTAGTGGCGTGGCAATATAACTAAGGGTTGCCTCCTACTTAAGGGGAGCTTTGCAGCAAGGGAAGTGCTCCTATGGGTGCAGCACTAAAATAAAACCAGAAAACACTGACACATACTGAAATAAAGTCATGGCCCATCCACTGAGAGTGGTGGGTGCTCCAGGTTCACTGTACCCCCCTGGCTCTCCAAACTCAGCACTTTACTGAAAAGGTGAAGAGTTAGTAGGAGAACATCCTGTCCTTCCTTCCATGATGCCATGCCAGTCACTAAAAATGGTCTCGAGATATTGAAAAATTTAGACTTTTTATGGTTTCACAAAAAATATTGTAAGAAGAGAGGATCACTTCTGGTTGGTCATTAGTAGATTGCTTGTAAGGAGTAAATGGCATCTGAAAACTAAGGAGGTAGAGGCTGTTCTGACATCTGACTTTAGACAGAGGAAGAGATGGGCTCTTGCCATAACACCCTAGGGATGGTCCTGATTCCTGTTCAGCTAGAATTCCTGAAAAAATCTAACTGAACAGAGAGTTATACCACTTCCAAGCTGGGGACCGCTACTGGGTGCTTGTAGCAAGAGCTAGAGATAATGTAGCTGGCACCAGAGAAGCTGGGTGCCAGGTGAGCTAGGGACTCAGGAGCTGGCAGACACTTGGGAGTCTGATTTGGCACCAGAGGTGCCGGGCCCCAGGTGAGCCAGGTGTTCGAAAGCTGGTAGACACTCGAAGTATGAGCTAGTGCCAGGCTGTGGCTAACGCTTAAGGAGCTAAGTTCCGGGCGAGTTAGGAATTCAGGAGCTGGCTGACACTAGGAGTATGAGTTGGTGATAGAGGAGCTGGGCATCAGGCAAATAGGAAATTGAAAGATGTCAGGTGCTCCTGGAGGTCAAGGAAGAGTGTAACGATCTAAAGGAGAAAGAATGGATCGAGGTCTTGGATGGGACCTTGAACTTTCCTGATCAGAGAATGTACTTCTTCCGCTAGAGCCAAAAAACCTCTCTGATCCTGCAGAGTAAGTTGCCAAGGTGAAGGGAGATTTGGGAAAGTGGTTCTTTCCTGGAAAGGAGTGAAGTAGCCTCTTTGAAGAACCTGAACCACCGAAGGTTCTGGCACCCTGCAACTCCATTCCTCACAAAATAGGTGCAGTCTGGCACTGACAGGAGCTCAAAGGGATGGTGACCCACTTAGAGGAAGTCTTGGTGGAAGACTTCTAAAAGACTTTGAAGAGGCCCAAAGATTGGAGTGGGGTCTCACTTGATGACGTCACTTTCTTCCTTGAAAGGGCTGTTGCAGAGGTGAAAAAAATAAAACCTTGGCAAGAGCAGTGGAAGTCATCTAGTGATGCTTATGCAACAACTGTCCAGTTTAGGAAAATGAACATTTCCAACACTTTAACAATATTCGTTCTAGGAAGAGGAGAGCACTAACCTGGGAAGGCAAGGATCAGAAGGAAGTTTCCTCATGAGGAAAGTGAAAGCAGGCGAACTGGGAAGCGCTAGTACAAAGAAGAACGAGAAGTTCGCTAAAAGAAACCTCAGAAGGCTAGAATATGAAGAGGCAGGAGCATTGTCATGGTCTGGATCTCATCATCAGAAGAGATGGGTGACAAAGAGTGATCCCCACTCTTGGCAGCAAGAGTTGGCGCCAAACTAGCAGCAAATTGCACTGGGTGAGGCGTGAAAAGCACCAAGCAAGCTAGTACAAGGGGGGCATGGCACTTTGAAGGCACCGAGCACTTGAGCAGAAACTGGAGGTCAACATAAAGCGCTTGATACGAGAGAGGTCCAAGCACCTAGGCGCCAATGTCTGGCACTCATCAGGAGAATTGGTACTTGTATTCTGATGAGCACCAGGACAAAAAGTACTTGAGCCCTGATCCACTTCCTCTTCATCGGACAACAAATAATTCCATCAGATCGTGAAGATGTCAACGAAGTGGAGCTAAAGACTAATCTTCTAAACCAGACATCTTAGAAAAAGACACAGTTGGCACCAAACGCTCTCCTCTGGTGCTAAATGACTCACTTTAGGTGCTGAGCAACTAACAGCAGAAGTGGGGGGAGCATACAGGTGAAGGGGAGCGAGTTGACACACCTGGTGGGGAACGCCTGGGAGTGGACTGGCAATCGGAAGCAAGAAGTTGCTTATGATGCTCAGAATGACTAGGCACTAGCACTGGATGTTCAATATTCAATACTAATTATATATAATAAGTTAAGTTTCTTGTCGGGAGATGACTCTTCTGAATCCAACGACTACTGAGCACCACCCACTAAGACGCCTTTCCAGAGGCGTTTGGTTGAAACTTGTAAACACAACAGCCTCGACTGAGGGCAACCCCCTTGGACTCCCTTTGACTGCCAGTATACCTTCTACCCTGTGCAGAAGAGCAGGACAGTGACTTTGGTCTAGGAGATGGACCAGATTGCCACCTCCTCCACCACACTTCCAGTAAGAGGCTTTTCCAGTGGCTGTCTGTTGATACCTTTGACCGCAACAGGCTATATTGAGGGAGGTGACTACCTATATGTAAACCGCCCGACCTCTCGTGGACCTCTGGTATGTCTTCTCCCCAGTGCAGGGGAGTGTGACAGTGACCGTTGTCTAGGAGCATCAAGGGACAAGTAGCCACCTCCTCCATTGCACATTTCACTGTTACACAGATCAATTCATGATATTCGAAGTAAATGGCTGGCAAAGGCTTGGGAAGGAAGCAAGGAAGCCAGATGCGGGAGCAAATGAATAAGATAGGAGGGTTAGTAGAAGGAGAGAATTGGCACCAGGTGTGGGGCGGCAGGTGAATGGTGGCAGTCGATCCGTAATCTATTTTATCTTTATAAGAAATTCTGGTATCTAGGTATAAAAACATGCATAAAATGTATAAATAACATTAGCATTTCATATATTCAGGAATGTATATATTTTAATTTAACATAAATGTACATGTACCTTTAAAATAAAGATAAATTTAAATTAAAAAAAGTTGTTTTAGGATTAAAGTATCAAGCAAATTGGTTTTATTCTCTAATTAGCGATAAAAGAATAAAAGATATATTATAATTTACAAATAACCGATTACATACTCAAAAAGAAATAACCACATTTTTTCAAGAATTCACAGTAATCAAATCCAATAACAGCTTATGTGCCCCACTAGCTAACTTGAGTGGCCTCCATTCCGGTCCGTACCATCAAGTGAGCTAGATGATACAATCTAAGATGTTGAATGTTCGTTCACAAATGCTTGAACTGAGAAAATACCTCTGTACACAGATGCCATGAGAGCGTTCTCTTAACGTTCCAAAGTAGGCTACTCCTGAAGCAAAAAACTGGTAACCGATACAGTAGACCCCCATGTTTGCAGGGAATGCTAAGAACTGCCTCTTTTGTTAGTTCAAACCCAAGAAAAACCCAATGAAAATGCTTATACCTGCTTCTTTTAAATAGTTTTATGGCAAAAAGTGCATTTTATCATGAAATTGATACAAAAATACAGTAATTTGTGAATAATTCTCATAGAAAAATACTGCGAATATGCGAATTTCCCGTGAATAATGGGTAGATATGGTCATAGAGAAATCCGCAAATACTTGAGTCCGCAAATCTCGAGAGCGTGAATACGGAGGGACCACTGTACTCGACTGACAAGAACATATTTGTCTACTAAGGGCCCGCAGCCAAACATTAACACCATTCTTTTCTTACTACATTTTAACCCACATAATTTTCAGTGAACAAAACAAAATGTTTTTACCTAATTTCAAATGTTTGGCCTAAAAGAATATTCTGTCTTAACATTCACGGATTACTTTAAGTTAATTATATTTACCGGCGGCTTGTGAATAGCCTATGATCGGTAAACAGGTCCTAAAAGCAAGGTTTGGCCTGATGGAATGATGCAACATTCAAGAATTACTTTTAAGGTAACTATTAACTGGCAACTTGCACGTAGCCTAAGCCTAGTAAGCAAATCATAAATGCAAAAGTTTTGGCCTAAAGGGGTGGAGTAACATTCGAGAATTACTTGAAGGTAATTATTTACTGGTAGTTTGCAAATAACCTACAGCCGGTAACCAAATCACTAGTGGAAAAGTTTTTGGCCTAAGGGATGCCGTTACATTCCAGAATTACTTTAAGGCAATCATTTATCAGTAGCTGGGTGTAGCGTATATGTCCAGTAAACAAATCATGAATGCAAAAATTTTAGGCCTAAAGAAATGGTGTTACATTCAATAACTACTTTTCAGTAAATTATTGACTGACGACTTGCACTAGCCTAAGCCCAGTGAGCAAATAAAAAATGCAAAAGTTTTGGCTTAAAAGGATGGTGTAACATCCAAGAATTAATTTAAAGACAAAATTATTCCTGGTGACTGCAAGTAGCAGTCTTGATAATAATCTGAATTAAAATAATAAAAAAATGAACAAAAGAAGACTCATCCTGCTCCAAGGATATGGAATATGCGTTCTGGTGGTTGTGTAAAGGAGGGCTGACACTTGCAGGATTTTGTGGCACATACTGGCCCAAACTCAGTCGTGCCAATGCGCAAACTAGTCATAAACTCGCGTAAAGTGTTCAGAAACTCGTCGTGACTGCATCACGTCGGGACGAAAGTTTTGAAATGTTCAAAATTTTGTCACGACAAATTTCTCGTGACCGGTTCGTTAACTATGAGCAAACTGTTCGTGAACTTGTCGTGAACAGTGCGGGAGGATGCTCACTAGTGTGTGAAAGTGCGCGCGCCATGCCATGACATGCACGACCTGCCACGCATTGTTCACGAACTGTTCACAACTAGTTTGCGACATGTTCACGCATTGGTGAGTGTCGCAGCATGGTTGTGCGTTCCCCCTGACACTGTCACGTGTACTTCAACGCCTTGATGGCACGAACAGTTCATGACTAGTTCACACACTTTGCGAACAGTTTGCACATGGCACGAGCAGTTCATGGCGTGTTCACAAAGAGTTTGCGAGTAGTTCACGACTACTGAAAAATAGTGTTGCTCACGTCAGTGCGGGGGGTATAGATAGCCACTTTTCTGATTCTGCAATTACTGGGTACATCACTTATATAAAAATTTTATTTATACAGAAGATATTCGAAATATTGCCTCAACAGTGACAGCAACTTCCATTTTCCTCCTTAATTCCTACATCACCTTATATTAACTTTGAAGCTATAACAACTTTTCCATCATTCCTAGGCTACTTTATTAATCTACAATATTTTCCAATTTCTTTGTTTTTAAGACTTGGTATATTCCTCCCACCTCCTACATTGTATTTGCTACTTGCCTTTATATATCCTCCTATTCTCCCTGTATTCATCTTTAACCTCTTCTTTATCTGTTCTCAGACAAGAGTACAAAGCCTATCTCCTACTCAATTTTCCCTTTTCATTCAGAGCTTATGAGTATAAGCAAATGAACTTATGTGGTCTCAAAATTGAATAAATAAATAAACACTATATGTAGTACAATGAATTCACCAATATTAGCTTCACAAAACCACAATGTGCTTGTGTTTTACATGGATAAAATCCTACTACAAACAATCAACTTAGGTTAAGACTGTTTGTAATTGTTTTTCATGTAAATAGAAAGTACTAATTCAAGAATAATTTTGATACAATGATGAAATAAATAAACTTTTTAATGAGCATTATTTGCTTCCAGAGCCTTGCCCAACCACTGGCCAATGTTTAGGCGTTGGAGAGTGCAGACAAGAATGTCTAGATGGTGAAGAACCAGATCCCAACATCTTTTGTGACTCAACAATGAATTGCAGTTGCTGTGTGAAAACGAGTATGTTCTCTTCAGAATAACTGTTTGCTTATTGATAAGTACACTTGAATAAGGTATTCAAGGGAAAATATTAACGCAAAGTATACATCCATATACTCTAAATAAGAAAAAATATCCAACTCAAGAATCACAACAAAGGGAAAATTAGTTTCACATAAGTTTAACAGATATTTACCCTCAACAAAATTAATTATATTACCACTATTTTTTGTCAGAATTTTCCTTCAGTTCTATTTTTTCTTAGATACAGCTTAAATTCATAATAGCATTAAAAATTAATGAAGGCGCTGCAAGCACAAAAATCACTAACTATATAATAAAACATAACTATACACTAGCACCAAAAGACTCAAGATACAATTTTTTGTTACATGCTTGGACTGATATTTATTCTTTGTTAATAAGCTCT